>NC_142010.1:107854791-108211666 GCF_049901735.1 Notechis scutatus | reverse complement strand
CCTCCTCCATTTAATGGAATCCTTAATGTTTATCCAGAGAGGTCCCTTTGCTCTGCTTCTCTGCAGGAAACATGCCTCTCAGCCTCCTACCTGTTGTGGGGAAGCAATATACAAAAAGCAGGAGGGGAATGGACAGTTGAGGGATGCAAGGTCCAGCTGAGGAGCATTTGGTGATGGGTGAACTCTTTGTTTCAATTTTCACTTTGTTATTGATCAGATCATTGCCCAATGCTCTCAAAATACTTTCTAGTAAAATTGGTGTTATCTCCAAGAAAGCAAACCCCTTACTTTTTCATAAAACCTTAGAAAGGAATTAGATTTCTTGCCTCTCTTTAGAACTGTCCTATGTTTGTGGGGCCTTTTTCCTTTCCCCAAAATAGAGTCACAATGTACTTTGGATTAATGGAGTCATGGCCTCTCCTCACAGTTGAGGAAAAGTACTAGCCCTCTGAGGTGAAGGCCTCAGACACAACCCATCATTTTTTATGCTGCTCTTTCATCAGTCCCAGGAAGTTTAAGACCACTTCACAGATTCACCAGGGAGGCCACACTTAACAACCCACCTAGATAGGAGTTGAAACATTTACATCCCAATGACTCTCTACATATTCACCTAACGAGCCTATTTAGATTAGGTGAGAAATGAAAATCCACCTAGATGATAGAGTATTATTGTTAGGAATATGAGTCACCTAACAGGTATTTGGGTTAGAAATATATAAACCAGGATAAACATTTTAAAACTGTATTTTTAAGAAAATGCAAAACTGTAATTAGGTGTGGTTTCTCAAACACCATAGGATGGAGCAAGAAATCTGGGTTGTTTAGTCTTAGTCTCAGAAGAGAGTGTGAGTCAGTCTCTGTTTCCTTCTGTTGGAAAGTATTGCCGTTCCTCCATTTCTTCTAATTGACTGATATTAGTGGATTTAATGTAAGTCTGTTACTGAACTGTTTTTTGACACTGGACTTTGATATTTGGATTATCCCTGGATTTAAAACTGACTGATTTAACTTGTGAATGACTTTGGATTGCTTATTTTGGACTTTGCTTAACGTTTCTGGAAGTAAAAACCTACATTTACTGTACAGTGTATCTGTGTGCTGTATGTGTATTATTCAAACACTCCTCTCAAATACGTCTCCCTGTATGCGCTCATTCTCCTAACGGGGAATTACCTCAACAATTATCGACATACTTGCCCTCTGAGTCAGCAGACAATACCATTGGCATGAAATTAATCTTAATCCTTTATTTGGCCAAATGTGAGTAGATTTACAAGGAAATTATCTCCAGTGCAGAAGCTCTCAGTGTTCTCCTTCTTGTCAGCTGCTGCCCTGCCTTTCTTGGTTGGTTCCTAGCCACTGCCAATCCTCTGACTTCCCTCTAAGGAAATGGATGACAAAACAAACTGATTTTAGGCCTATGTGTTGTTGGATCAGGTTGGAATAAAGGCCTTTCCACAGGTGTGCCTAGCCATGGCCGAACCAATTGTGGCAGCATCTTTTTTCTGTTTCTACCACATTACCTTCATCTCATGTCCAATCCATACACAAATAAGATAATCTTAAGTCATTCTTAACCTACCAAAGCATGCTTTCTATTTTAAGATAAGAGTATTCAATGGCAGTCCATTGAAAATGTGAATCTGTCATATTACAGCCACTACAATGGAAGTTGAATGACCATTATTGAATGGGATCAGAAGGGTGCTTCCTAAGTTTTTCAGGGTGATGCAGGTGCATCCTCTTCCTACTCTCCAGTTAGCATCTCCTGTCATTCTGCTAAGGTCTCCCTAAAGAACTGACCCAACAGTGCTGTGCTGGTGGTATATCAAGTGTGAGGACAAACAAATTCTTCAGGGCAAGTGGTGGGGTGAACCAGTCTGCATCTCCATAAAGCATCTCCAGCATTTTCTGGTATCATTGCCTCACATAATAGCTTAGTATTTGAAGAAGAAAAAAAACACTCTTGTTTAAGGAAATCTAGACAGGTACTTCATGCTTACCTCATGCACACCAAAGCTCTTTTATGCCTTTGGTATCTGAAACGCTGTACAGTCTTGTTAAGCACAATACAATCAAATCAGAGACAATCCCATGCCATACTTAAAAAAAAAATCAACCCAAGTCAGGATAATCAGTTCCAATAGGGAAGCCATCCTTTGGGGATGTTAAGTGATCACCCAAAATGTTAGAAATCTGGAAATCTTGGCTATCTACATATTATTTCTGGACGTGATGGCTCTGACTGCAGAATACTACAGAGCAAAATGCTTAAATGTGTCAGAATGTACAACACAACTTCATTCATTTTAATGCCATTGAGTTTTATGAACTTCATGGACAGATACTTTTGGCATTTTATGTTTGCAATTTTCAAGTGAAATTATTTTGTTTTGCTTTGTTTAGAAAATAATGGTTCAGTAATTACTTTTTTAGTTCAAGTGCTGCAATATTTTCTGAATCATCAATGTGAGCCTTGTGGAAGAAGGATGAAGTTAAGCATCCATCCATCTGCTTAAGCATTCAGAAAGTAGCTGGTTTGTATATTTGCTACCCATTTAAATGGTACATAATGCCTGTATGTACATAAACCATTCTACCATTCTAAAATGATCTCAGGCAAAGATTACAAGGCGTCCAAAATCATGAATGAACTAGGTAGTTATACCTGCTGGCTTTATTGCAAGATTACAATCTACAAGTTAGTTTTATCTGATGTAGTGTACTATATACTATACCACAGGACACATTTAAAATGTCCTCTTTCAGCTTACATTACCTTTCTGGTATCTCAATATTCAATCTAATAAGTTGGGAGAAAAGTAAATAGCAAATTTATTCTGTGCCATAAAATCAAAAATATTTTCTTGACAAATTGTCCATTACTTTTCTTTAATCCATTGCTCCCACTCCTTTGTTTCCTTCATTTTATAAAGGGCTTAATTCCATCAAAGTAGATGATTCAGCCATTTGTGTGTGTGAAAGAGAGAGTGTGCGTGTGTGCTTGATGTACATTTGTTAAGAATAAATAACCAATTTCCCTAAGGTCACCTAGCTGACTTTCACACAAAGGTCATTCACTAATTTGCTGTATTTGTGCATCCACCTCAAACTTTGCTGCACAGGAGAAATGACTGGATTTCTTCCCCTCTTCTTTCTAAGACTTGCAGCATTCTACTTTTCTAACAGTGCCTGTCAGTGTAACTGTGCAGAATAGTTCCGAGCTTGTTTTGCAAATTAGAATCTGGTTTTATGGAATCTCTCACATATTAATATATTTCACCCTTAAAAGTGGTGCTTTAAAAAGATTTCAAATAAAACCTAATTCCTCCAGAGCTTCTACTATGACAAACATCAATAAATATTATGAATCCCTACGGCTGGATCAGAAGGAATCTTAAAGATTAAAGAATGCACAGGTCAATTATTGAAACAAGTAAATAACTTAAGGAATGATTACATATACTTTTCTCTTATTTATTTTGTATTAATCAGAAGTGTTCATTATCTAGTGTCCCCTGAGGTCTCTTTGAATTGGGTTGAAGGGTGATTCATCAATGTACTATAAGGAAATTTATTCTAGCATATTACTAGTACAATTACCATGCCTGCATCTTTCTCCCAATACCTCTATTTTGCAGTGGTGAACGTTCAAAAGAAGAATCTCATAAATACTAGAGATTCACAGGCAATGTGGGAAAATTTAAATCAGAATGAGATAAATTTGGAATGTGTCAAAACTAAGTCAAAACCCAGGATTCTGATTTCAGTAAAGATCTGTACATCTGAAAATCAAGCATCTAGGTTTGGAATGCTTTAATTTTAAGTTTATGCCTTTTAAAACCAGTATTGCTGGTTTTCAGGGGAGGGTCTCCTTAAGAACCAAGTTGGTCCTGAAAGTCTCTTCATCCTAGTTTACCATTCCAGTAGGGTGAAACGGGGATATCCAATGTGAAAATAATACGATCTGGAATACAGAGAGGTGAGGTGAAACTTTGCAAGGTGAAACTAATAAAAAGGAAAGACACTTGCTCAATACTTTCTTTTTGCTTGTTTTCTCAACTTTGCTTATACATTAGCAGCCAATCTGCATAACTCTTATACATTTGATAGTTGGGACTGACTCAGCACCTGCCTTGGCAGTTCTACTCCTAATGTGGTTTTATTACATACCTGCATATAACAAGGATAATAAAAGTAATGTTTCAAAAACACATTAGGCGGGATTTGGGAGCTTTCAGCAACCAGGTGGAGAAGTAAATCCAGTAAAGGACATACAATATCATAATCTTCCAGCATTACTTAATATACATCCAGTTCATATTGATGTTTCACCAGCCTCCATATGTTTGGCAGAAGCCCATTTCTTTTAAGTGATTTTGATAAGCTGATTGATGCAGTCCCTCTTTTTCTCATAAGTGTGTGTTTCTCAGAGCCTATTTTCCTGATGCCAAGAGCTTCTATCTAATAAAGGAGCTATAATATACTTATTTTCCTCAACCCCAACTTCCCTCCGCTTTCGCTGGCAATAGACTACTATAAAGAAATTTAATCTGCTGCTGAAGTGTAGTTTATTATTAATGGAGAGGCAATGCTGCATCATACCATAATTAAACTTTAGCACACACGCACACACACACACACTACATACACATATACACACACTGTGTTCCATTGCATCTAGAATCTGACAGAAAGCTGCTGAAGCAGAGAAATGCAAAGATGTATTGCACTGAAGGTGTCCCAACATGCATGTCAGGAGGGCAGACTGGACAACATAAAGTCAGAACTTGGTCAATGGAAAACCAACAACAGAACATGTTGCTTTCTGGTAATAGCATTTACCCCTTTTCTTCCTTCCCAGAGCACAGCTTTAAAGCAGACTTCCTCAACTTGTTGGGGAAGAATTCTGGGAATTGAAGCCCCAGCACATCTGAGGGACATCAGATTGAACAAAGCTGAGCAGATGAAGATGCCAAGGTAACCAACTCTGCCAATAGCATCTTCTACCTAGGGCATTATTTTTTTCAGGGATGCCTTTTGTTGGGAAGGTGGTAGTGAGAGAGATAAAATATCCCCTTCCTTATTGTCTAAGCACCTCTCAGTCTTCTCTTCAGTGGTACTTTAATAAAATGAGGGCTTTAGAGCAGTTCAAATAATGTCAAATCTAATCTTGTTTTATAAATGGCTGGTTATATTATGATTGAATAGATCTATTGGACTCCCGATGGGAGAATTTTGGCCTAGTCACAAGGCCTTGGTCAGATCT
Source organism: Notechis scutatus (assembly GCF_049901735.1). NCBI lineage: Eukaryota > Metazoa > Chordata > Lepidosauria > Squamata > Elapidae > Notechis > Notechis scutatus. The sequence continues at coordinate 108,206,394 of NC_142010.1, read as the reverse complement.
GTGCCTATTAAGAATTAGCTGCAAGGGAAGTAGGTGCCTTGATTAAGGCAATCCATAGTAGCAGACATTCAGGAATTCTGCTGATTATTGCTATATCGGTTTATATTTATATATATAAAAGCGAAATACCACTCACACATCATCACAAAATCTCAAGAACCGTAAAGCCTACAAATTTGAAATTTGGCAAGTATGTTCCTCTTGGCTTCTAGGTGCTCATTAAGAAAGGATTTTTCAAGACGACTATCAGAGCATTAGTATTTTGTATATTATTATTAACGCGCTCTGATGGTAAGGAGTACCCTCTCCCCACCTGAAAAGAAATCTGTTCCAAATGCATAAGCAGAGAAGAGGAGTTTCAGTTTCAGAGCACCAAGCAGCTTTAGTACAGAACAGTTGAGCTAAGCCACGCCCAGGCTCCTTGCTGTCTCCTTCTTGCTCACACAGCAAATACTGTTTCAGTTTCCAAACAGCCCTCAACTCTCTCGCACACTGACTGGACGCTAGCCAGATGAATAACAATGGATGCTGGTAGGCAGAGACACAATTTTATTTCCTTATTTTCCTCCCCAAAAACTAAGCCTGATCACATAGTTTCATAGCGAAGCACAGGTCTAGAGCTAATTATTGATATATCAGTTTGCTATCCCTGAACTTGCTAACAATAGGTTATCACTCTGAAAAGTCTTTAGAAATAGGAAGATAGCCTGTATGTAAAATGTCCAAGAATTTCAGAGTAACAAACACAATTCACTAATAAAGGACAATTAAGTGTATATTCATTCAGCAAATACATTATGAAGCTGAGAACAAACACCTGGTCCACACTGGTTTTTTTTGCACCTTCTGACATTAGAGTTTCCCATCTCCACTGAAACTGGGAAGACAGATTTATTCTCAATTCATGAAGTCAGACTCTTATTCTGGATGAATATTCTGTTTATTAAATAAAGCATATACAATAATATACTTCCCAAGCTTCATAAACAAATGGCTTTGTTGGCGAGGGACGATGTGCTTGTTAGTTCAACACATCCCACAAGTACCAGCCTAAAGATGGCTTGTTTAGAATTAAGAAACGTGTCCTGTGCTGCCGCTGGAATTTTGTAAGCTACAGAAAGGCTAAAACTAGCAGTTATGTCTTTGCAACATTGTGAAGCCTAAATTAAGTTTGCAATTAAGTTTTATATTCATATTTTACATTTTTAATTCATTCATTCATTCAATTTCTATAGCTCCCCATCTCAATCAATGACTCTGGGCAGCATAAAAATTGATATTGTATGTCAATAAATATGCAATAAAACAACAAAACATTTTAAAACAATTAAAAACAGAAGACTAAATAAAAATATCCATCCAGAATAAATGTAAACTTAATGCAAATTAAATTCAAACATCTCTCTGACTGCAATGAACAAGTAGAACAACTATGGCAAAAAAAAAAAAAAAAAAAGCAAAGATAGTACCAATATTAACAGGTGTCTTAGGTACTGTTGTGTTGGTAGATCGGTCCCAAGAAGAGACGCGAGGCGAGTGACTTTTAAAAGCTCTTTTTATTGTAAGGTAGATCGGCTTGCCAGGCTTGGATCGGTGGCGGCTTATAAAGGTCTTGCACAGGGTGCTGCAGCCAATGACAGCCGTTCGAGTCTCCCGCGATCGGCTCAGCCAATCGCGGTTGCTTCGTAACGGCCAATCAGTGCTGCACACTCGACCAATCCGAGTGCTGTGCGTTTTAGCCAATCAGAACACAGGGTTACAAGAATGCAAATACAGAACAGGTACAATTCCAAAACAATTGGAGCAATCCTTGGATACTGCATTGACAAAATCCCTACAGCAAAAGGCAGTTTTATATGGAACAACTCACATCCTGCACTGACACAGTTAACTCCATCAAAGATCAATATCCACCTATCCCAGGTATTTGGAAAGGACTTGATAGCTGGATAAAAATGCAAAATCCCATCTAAACATCTGGCTGATTGTGCAAGCAACAATAATAGGTGATAATAACATCACAATCTATCCCGGGACCTTTAAGCACTGCTTTTTTTAAAATGGAGAAAGTAGAAAACGGAACTATTTATGATAGGAGTTTTAGTAAGATATGCGCCATTAGCATCCAATCTCCAAGATTTAGCCAAGGAAATATCTGTGCAGAATATTCATACGCTGCTGTCACCCAGTGTTTGTGGACTTTACTATGCCATGGGACATGTCAGATGTTGACATCAAATTGCAGGAGGCAGACAAGGCTGTGAGTTGCTGATTTGAGATTAGTTGTATTAAGCGGTAAGATGGCTCAACCCCTTAGGGGTGTAATGCACAACGACAGCTAATCTAAGTGACTTTGTTTTTCTGCTGCCCAGCACAGGGTTTCAGGTCAGGAAGTGTAATCCTGGGGAAAAGAAAGGGTTTATTTTCATCTTGACATGCCGACTTTCCCTGTAATGGGAAAGTTGAAATTTGTGGATTTGCTGCTGGTTTTTTGATGGGATTCAAAGAGGATGTGGCATTCTCACCGGGCTAATATTTAAAGCCATTTCAAATCTGTTTAGTGCCACTAGGTTTTGAGGGTGGTGGAAGGTAACTCTGATTTATTTTCCTTGGTGCACAAGAAAATCAGGAAGCCTCTGCTTTTGTTTAGACTGATACTCATCGTGGACAACGTAGATTTCCTTGGATTTGGAAGGGAAACTTCCCATGAAGGGGTGTGAATTTGGACTGTGTGTGCACATATGGAGGGTTTGGTTTGTGTGCATATGTGCGTGCTTCCATTTTTTAAAGATTCCATAGCTAACCAATATTGATGGTTTTTAGGAAAGTTAAGCACAGTGAGATTGGACTGATGTTCAGATGGGAGATTACCAGGGAGACTCAAAGGTGTTGATTTTATTGAGAAATTATAACAAAATCCTGGAAGAAGGCATTGTCAAAATCACATAGTTGTACCCATGAAGTCAAGCCTGACTTGAGGGAGATTTTACTGTGCCCCAGACCAGCTTGGATCTAGGTGACTCCAAAATGGATCTCTTTTCCCCATCTAAAAACAGGTGCAGAAAAGAAGGCATGGGGTAGCATTGGGGGAAGCTGGAGGAAATGTCTGTAGAGTACAATATTTGTGTGTCAGCTGTATTCCCCATGACTGAAGTCACCTGACTTTTCTCCAAGGGAGCTTTCACATACTTTGGGAATGCCTCTGGATGGTGCCTGTTTTAACAGGGGTACAACTAAGAATGACTTAGTTGAACTTGAACCTTGAACTTGAATTTCATCACAATATGAACATGCCCTGACCACATCCCGTCATGTTGCTTTTGTCTTGTCTTTAGTTCACGAGTGAACTAGCCTTCAGAGCCTTTCCTCACAGCTTAAACTGCTATCTACCCATCCTTGAACCAGGAGAAAACTATACTGGTCTAAACATTGCTATCCCCACTGCTGATCCCTACCATTTCTCTATGGTCTCTTTTCTGATATTGCACCAATTGGTGGAGTCCTGATTTCAGGTGTGCAGAGTATTTTAAGCAAAGCCATTATTAAATTCTCTGGCTTTATTATCCTCCTGCTTTCTGGATACCGTCAGTTGTCAGGAAACCATCTGTCAGCATAATAGTGCTGGTGCTTGTTTTGAGCATGGTTTAGAGCACTTAAACCTTAAATCAAAACAAGACAGCCTACCTGGCAGCCGTAGATTAAGTTCCCTGTGGAGTAACTTCTGCTCCATAAACATAATGGGAATTACGACTTCAACTGTCATTATTCCCATACAGTATGTCCAAACCATACTCTGAAGTCTAGAAATCTTTTTCCTGACAAGTCAAGTGAAGCTATTAGCATGATAATTAAAGCAATGGTGCCCAGTTCTAATGGCATTCTTAAGAAAAATTCTTTCTGTGATGAAGTTGTATGAAATGTTTGCATCTAACAGTTTCACTAGAAGGGAAGCCCATCTGGTCATCAATGAAAAAGAGTTCCTTGAAGCTAAGTGAGGCTTCTACCAAATGCCAAATCCCTGTAACATTCAAAGTCTATTTTTTCTCCAGAGAGAGAAAGAGTGTGGTAATTATGAGGCATTATGGATGTAACTCCAATGAACACCCCCCAAAAAATTGCCTGTCCTATAATAACTCATATGAAACCCTTGTGTTTTAAGAAGAAATGTTAATTATACTAAGAAAGAAGTTCCATAATAATCTCAAAGGATATGAAATCTTGGCTTGTCTAAGAGCTCTCTTCTATCCAGATCAAGTCAATCCAATGAAATTGAATTCTGTTTGGGAGCTCTCTCTGTCCTCTTCCCACCAACATCACTTGAGATCATGGATGACATCAGGACCATATCTTGATGAAATGATATAATCAGTGAGAGCCTCCAAAAGTCCATGTCTTCTGGCAGCATCCAGTTCCTTATGACACAAGTCAGTAGAAGTTCCAGTCCTTTGTGTATGTAATGTGTTGTGTATATTATACAAATGAAAAAATTTCCAAGGGCCTATTCTTTGTGCAACTATGACCTCTTCTCTAACATTTCAATTACTTTCCAGTGCACCCTTCTGTACTATCTCTGCCCTAAAACAGTTTATGATCTCCACTTCTCAACAACTTTGATTCCCTGGGGAAAAATGCTTGTACTTTAGATCCATGCAATTCTTGAAAAGCTAACTCCATAGAAAACTAGGAACAATGTGCAAATGTAATAGCCTTAAATCTTGCTCAGCTGCTGATATTTATCTATCTTTGTAGCTTACTTATGTTCACCTACCAAACAATCTTTATTTAGTATGTAGTATGTAGTATGCTCGTAAAGCATGATTAACTACAAAAGGTCTTTGTGGCATCATTGACTGTAATTATTTTAATCCAAACACATTTCCTTATAGGACTGACATCATAAATGCTGTTTTCTATAACAAATGGCATCAGGAGTGTCAAGCAGATCTGTTTACTGTTTTGTATCATTACTGTATAATATTTAATTTCCACTCAAAGTTCTTTATCAGATGTTCCAAGGTTTCTTCTTCCCTTGCCAGCAAGAAGTGAACTTTCTAGTTTTTATCACAATCCTTTATGTAAAGGAGGTTGGAGAGAACAGGCTACTTAATAACTTAGATATAGTTTATCAACAATATCCTTTACTGTGACTTCCTGATAGCATTTTCGCAAACTATAAATTTCCTAATAGATTCCTTCCCAAAGTGTTGAGCGTAGTGTTCCATAATCCTCAGCTAACATGACCAAAGGACAAGCTGGTCAAGATGTCATGATAATTGAATTCGATGAAATTTGGCAGATAATAAAAAGACGGCCAAACTCTTTGGATATAAGTTCTATATTTTCCTTTACATGGACAAGTCAAGCTTATCCACCTGCATATGGATCTATAGTCTTTACATCTTTCACCAGGTAAAACATTTTTAGAAATGCTATCCAAATTCAATGGATATGAAATTGTTGACTTTCAAATGCTACTTCCTTTATGTGTTGCATTAGGACAAGTCCAAGTCTGTTGTTAATTCTTTAAGCCCACTTTGGATCAATCCTTACCTCTCTGTTCAAATTGCTTTACTAGGTTGTTATTAGAAGCAGAAACTGGAGGAGAGCCTTATATATAATGTTTTGGGTTTTGGAAGAAAATCAAAATATAAATCAAAGAAATTAATATGCGGTAAAGAGGAAAAAAATCTGCCTTCATAAGAATTTCATCAACATTTTTAACTACTTTGGATTTCTTGATAGCTGCAAAAATGATTAGTCTTATCACTTAACAGAGCAACACACAGGGTTTTCATAGTAATTAGTAATAAGCACATTGTGATAATTTAGCACTTAATGTAACAAGTAGACATGAGTATCTATCCCATTTTTTTTTTGGATATCCTTTCTCTTCTCTATTTTACTTTGCATTCTTTCCACTGGGCTTCTGGGTAATATTAATGTATTTCTAATGCTACAACAATAATTGAATGTGCATTTGGCATTCAATAATAGAATTTTTCAGTTTGGAGTTCAGCACAAGCTGGACATTAAATCCATAGTCATCCTGGTCATTGCTATGTAGAAATAGAAATATACATTTCTGAAGGTCTCCAGGTTGGGAAGTCTTGGCTTAGCATGTTTTGTGAAGCATTATGGTCTGTCAAACTCCAGTTCATATTTCAGTACAATGTGCAAACCCAGCCACTTCAAAAATGTAAGATGCATTCTTCCATCCACTAAACCCCCACCCCCAGGGGTGAAATTCAAAATTTTTCCTTACTGGCTCTGTGGGCATGGCTGTGGGCATGGCTTGGTATAATAGTAATAGCAACCAGGGGTGATTTTTTTTTTTACCTTTTCAAATCGTCCCTACCACCTCTCTTGAGCCGGACAGAGGTGGTTGAATTTCACCCTTGCCTCCCACCCTCTTCTATCATCACCAACAGGGAGGAAGAAGCAAATTTGGGCTCCTCCTCCATCGTTTCTCATCTGTGCTCCTTTATTTTCTACCCTTGAAATGCAAGAGTCTCATGTTCTTTTGAGACAAGAATGGAAAGAATGCTGCACTGGGACTGAAGGAGCAAAATCTACTTCCCTTGAAGGCATCTCTGTAAAGAGGGATCCAGGATTTCCAAGTTTTGTTCAACCAAATCCTCATTGTTGACCTTGGTTCTTGTCAGCCTTACCAGGTAGACCAGACAAGAAACACAATCAGGTAAGCTAATTCTACTGCATTGTAAAATTACATTAATGAAGTCTTGCAAGTCCAAATGTAGAAATCTCTCACTGTCTCCTTTACAGCCCAAGAAATTAGGGAGGGTTCCTCTTGCCAGCTGTGGACTATGGAGGAACGTTTTTTTTTTCTTCCCATCCCTCTCTGGATTGAAGTCCCCTCTGAGAGCCCCTTTGCAGTATACAACTATTCTCCACACTTTCCCTCTTTGTTGAAAACTTGTGTGCATCTCAATAACAGCAAATAAGAATAGGTGTGTATATGAGAAAGAGCCAGGAGCACTTATCAGTACCCATGCATTCTCTTCATACAGCTTCATGACTAAGGGTGTGAGTACACATACATATGTATGTGTGTGTGTGCGTGCACACTGCATTGCACAGGGGAAACTTTCAAGAGCAACCCACCCATTTGCTCTGGTGATGGTATCAGGGTTACGGACTGTTCAAAGCCTCACTAACCCTCGGCTACTTGAGGCTTATCATTTAATTAAAAATAATGCTTAGGTTTAGGGGCCAACCTGGTGATGTACAGCAAGCTGCTTAGCTTGCCTCTCCTCCTCTTTGTCTTTATGCCCAGGATACATTAGTGTAACCTTCCTTTCTAGCAAAAAGCTCTATAAACCACCAATAAATTTTACTGACTTTCCATTGACCTTCATGAGGGTTGGACAAGGCACATTTCACACCAAAGATGGAGCTGTAAATATTTTATCTGGGCAGTAAACACAGCAGTGACAGCAGCGCTCCACTCGTTTCCCTGAAACTGCTCTCTGAATCTCACCATCTCTCTGAAAAAGGGGATTTATCTTCTGCTCCAGGAAAAGTCTTGGCAGAGGGACACGGAAGAAGATGCTTGCAGAGGCATGTCTGCATTGTTCACAGCAGCCCTTTGCTGCTGGCAACCAAGGCTGTTGTGTTCCGCAGCAGCTGTCCTGTTTTTGCAATGGTACCCACAACCTGAATGGGGTGGGGAGGGAGAAAATTTATTTTTGGCATGTAACTGTCCACAGCTGTAGTGGAAGAAGTCAAATCCAATGTAATATTAACGTGTAAATGGTAAATGCTTAATGCTCAAGATTGCCAACTATGGAGCGGGTTTACATAAAGGGGTATTACTTATTTTAAAAGAGGAATAGTACTGGAAAATGAATGAACCTGCCCTGCTCAGTTTTGGAATGATGGATGCATTCATTTCGTGCAACCAATCATTACCAGTCATGAGGCATCATTGCCCCATCATCTCTATTTCAATTCCGAGATTCTCCCAGAAAGCAGGCTTTTGAAAGTATGGGGTGGAGGTCAGGAAAGTAGCATTTACAGAAGGAAAACAGAAGCTTGGAATAAAGTCTTAGAGCAAATAAAGAGAAGCAAATTTTCAAGTGGCAGGCCTGAATGTCATTTAACCTTCAGAAGTTATAGGCAAGACAACACATGCTAAATTTGATTTTCATAAGAAGGTTGATGGAGGGTATTGGTTTAGTGGTAGAGCTCAGAAAGGGAGGCGCTATTTCAAACCAGGGGCCAAAACCAGAGCCACAAAGGGTTTTATTTGCTCAACCTCAATCTTTTGTCTGCAATATAACGAGGAAACAGCCCTGCTTCATAGGACTGCTGTGCAATTATGTGGGATTGATACAAATGATTGTTTTAAGCATTTTAAGTGATAGGTGTTCTTCTACACTGTTAGACCATTTTGTGTTCTTGTTACAATAATGAAACACCAAAGCAAAGGCAGATAATTAATCAGACCCTTCCAATACCTGTAAAATAGGTGTTCTTCCACAAAGCTTTTGTCAAAACAAGTTTCACTACAAGATATGATTTAACATTTACCATAGTCATGTTTACTGCTTCAGCATTGTTTTGAGTGACCATCACTTTTATTTTCAAAGATTACCATCCCCAAGGATGGGATTTGTGGGATCTGCACTGACTTAAAAGTTTCATTTCAAAATTTGCAATGCAAATCACTCCAAACAATCAAATTGATCTGGAATGTCCCTAATTTCCTTTAGGAAATCCTGGAAATGTTATAAGAATAAGACGGAATAAGGTAAAATTATATACCTCAAAATAAAACACTTGTCAAAGTGGAATATCACTTGTCAAAGCAAATGAACAGTGCATCCACCAAGAAGTGCTATTTTCCTATTTTTTAAAAAAATAGTGTAGATGTTTAAATAAAAATCTCATGGCACCCATCTCAGAAAAAAAAAAAAAACTTTGACCAGTATGAATAAAATTTACTGACATTGAAAACCCAAGGCTATAAACAGCTGCAAATAATGACTTTTCAGGGCTGGCAATTCAACTTCAAGTCTAATATATATTATTCTCTGTAACACTTGATTCCGCATGGAATCAAACACCTGCTTTATATAAATATTACAGTATTTGCTGGAATAAATGTAATTAGGAAGCTGGAATATACTTCATCTTCTGAACTGTCATCTCAGCTTTAAAACTAATCTATTTCCCAGGTCTGGTACACAGTTTCTTTTATTACTAAGGACAAAATTATAAGGTAAATGCAGCCAAAATCCACACACTTCTGCTTTTTCTGGGTTGCAGAATACCCTAGAGAGGTGGCACTTTTCACTGAAAGAGTGGGAGAGGGAGGAGAGGTGAGTGCCAGGCAACTTTGGGCTGTAAATCTGTACAATTTTCCACCCAAAGTTCTATACCCTCCAAATGCTTTTCCTTAAAAAAAAAAAGATACTCAAATATGCAAATGAAATTTGGGCCTAGAATGCTGATAAGAATAAAGGAGCAGCAACATTTGTGTGTCTGTGTCTGTGCATGGACGGAAGATTTTGAGCCCAAAGAAGGGAAGGATGGAGTGCTCCTTGCTCTTTCCTATTTTCTAAGCCAGTGTTTCTCAACTTTGTGAAGTTTAAGATATATAGACTTCAACTCCCAAAATTCCCCAGCCAGCAATCTGGGAGTTCATGTCCATACATCTTAAAGGTCACAAGGTTGAGAAATATTGTTCTAAGAATAGTTTCCAGTAGGGAAAGGGCAAGATCTTTGGCCTTTGATAGCTATTGAATGGTCATTGCTTTGTGATGAGCTGGAAATGACTGATAGATTAGATTAATTCATTTCATCACTTAAAATGCTAGAGAACTTTCTAAATAGAAGATAACATGTTTCTTTCATGTTCTATAATATTGCTATTCTCATCTTAAGGAAAGGAACAACTCCACTTAAACCTCTACCAAGAGAGAGCTTAGCCTATTGCATAAAACTACTATTGCTAATGGCAGCTCAAATAATATTTTAAGGAACAGGTAAGACATAAAGCATAGCCTATCTCTATGCTCCCATGTGCACCTCCAATTGACATGGGAACAGATGTGGCTACAATTCCCTTTTCTCTGTTGGAAATCAGCATTTTCTTGAATTGTTAATCATTGTTATTGCTGCTGGGCTGTTATCCCCCAATGTACCAAACCTTATATACTGGCTAACTAGGAACAATTATTGGGTTTACATAAGAACTTATACCTCCAAACTAAACTTCAACATCATGGCCTGGTTCACCTGACACGCTAAGACATGATCATTATGAGTCTTTGGGTAGCAAGAAGAGTCAACGTATAAATTTAATAAATAAATAAAATTAAATAACAGCTTTGTTCCTGTTAGGAATGGATATTTACCTCTCTTCCCAACAGAAACTGCAAGTAAAATCTCTACTTTCTGAATTTGAATTTGGGGCAATGCCAAGTTCCAAGTGGGGCATCGGGTGTCTATCGCTGCTTTGTGTGAGTCTACCTCAAAATTATTTCCTTTCCACCTATCCAGTGGTACTGGCTATTTGTTTGATTATTCATACTTACGTTTATATTCCATCTGTCTACTCTAGTGGTTAACTATTTTTGAATCAAGCTGAACTCCATAGTCAACCCTGCAGTTTTCTTTGCAATGTTTTGTTGTTGCTTTCTTTTGGGATGATCTGGTAATATACACCCACAACCAGACCCTCCTGGGATTCTGAGTGCAGCTTGGATCAGCCAAGTGTTACTATGTGTTGAGTGGAAAAAGGTAAAAAATGTAAACAAATACCAAAATTCATATTACTGAATGAAGACCTTTTGGCTGATGCCCAATATTACTTTTCAATGACTCCTCCTTTAGTATTTGGTTTATACCACTTTGCCTTAATGATACCTATGTAGTGCAATGCAATGGAGGTCAACTCAATGGTCACTAAAACTGGAAAGTCGGGGATGGGAAAGTCCATTTCCCTGTAGTATATTATCTTCAGGTCAGAGGACTCTGATCTAAGCGCTTGACTGGGCTCAGTAGATGGAGATGCTTTATTTTGCTAAACCCGGAAGATATGAGTGTCAGTCCCACACTGGAAAGAGAGGTTGACTTCCAAGATATCTTCAACAATTAAACATTGGAGAGGATCACTCACTGTTCCCTTTGGAGAGGAGTATTATGTCATACGAGGAGCTAAGACATAGCTCCCGGATTGTACTCTATCCTTAAGTTCGTTCATTTAAGGCATGACCTTATTCTCCTACATCAGGCCTATCAAACTGGCAGCCCATGGGCTGGATGTGTTATGCACAGGCCACACCCACTTTGGCTTCGCAAAGGCAAAAATCATCACAAAATGCCACGTGACACCATCCAGTTTGACACCCGTGTCCTATATCTGTAATCATTGACTAGCATCTTCCTTTCAGGATAGGAGGGCTATGAAAATACACAGAAGTAGTAAGAATGCTTCACTGCATCAATATTTGTTATCCATATGTGTAGGGGCCAAGAAAAGCTACCTGCTCAGATACCAGCTATGCCTAAGGATTATCTTAACACACACCCAGGGAGGAAGGGGTGGAGGGAAAGAGGGGTACAGAGGGAGGGATAGGGGGAGGAAGTAGAAGAGATGGGGAGGGAGGGAGAGAGAGAGGGAGAGAGAGGGAGGGAGAGAGTTTTCTTCTGGCAACTTACAGTTTCTTGTGATGGGGAGAAAAAGGATGCTAATGTAAGAGGTAGGAAAGCTGATCAGCTACCCATCAGCAAGCCATTATTCACAATGCCCAGGTTTAGGACATTAACAACAATGAAATCCCATAAAATATTTCACACAATCTAAAATAGTTCATCCATGATGGAAAAAATGTTAGTTTTGCCTGGAGAATGCCCCTCATCCTATTCCCCCCACTGCAATTAAAGCCCCAACAAACTGCATTAGCTGCCTGTGTTTGTTCAACTTATTGATTAGACATTTCTCAGAAGTCCATTACCATTTAGAGGCAGTGAATTGTGTTTGTGTGCACTCATAGGTTTCCTTTCCTTTCCTTTCCTTTCCTTTCCTTTCCTTTCCTTTCCTTTCCTTTCCTTTCCTTTCCTTTCCTTTCCTTTCCTTTCCTTTCCTTTTTCCTTTCTCCTTTCCTTTCCTTTCCTTCCCTTCCTTCCTTTCCTTTTTCCTTTCCTTTCCTTTCCTTTCCTTTTCCTTTCCTTTCCTTTCCTTTCCTTTCCTTTCTCCTTTCCTTTTTCCTTTCCTTTCCTTTCCTTTCCTTTCCTTCCTTTCTCCTTTCCTTTCCTTTCTCCTTTCTCCTTTCTCCTTTCTCCTTTCTCCTTTCTCCTTTCCTTTCCTTTCCTTTCCTTTCCTTTCCTTTCCTTTCCTTTCCTTTCCTTTCTCCTTTCCTTTCCTTTCCTTTCCTTTCTCCTTTTTTTCCTTTCTTTTCCTTTTTTTTCTTTCTTTGATGGGTTCATGGCTTCATCTGTGACTCAAATGATTAATGCAACCACAAGACACCCTTTGCCTATCGAGCGATTCTGCCCAAGGTCAAATATTCATGCAAAACAGGCATGCCGATCTGCATGTCTAAATCTCATCTGCATGAATTTAAAAGTGGATGCCCTGAGATGGAAAATGCCTTGGCAGTGTGAGAGGGATGCCTTTTCGAAAGATGTAACAGCTTGGTTCCCAAATGATCTGTCTTATTTCAGCAGGCTCTCATTGGATAAAATCATGACAATGGGGAAGTTAGCATGAATAAAATCCCTGCAATAAGCATATGAAGAATGCAGTAGCCTGACGTTAATCACCAGAAGAGCTGTATATGAAATCCAAACTGGCTGACTTCTTCAGATAAAGGATAAGAGAGTGTAAAGAAATGGGTGTTCTATTGCGTATAAAAGGCAAATGAAATAAATTATCTCCTGGCCAAATCATTAATGTTTCCCTCAGGACAAATATGCTGTGGTCATGCTTCTCCATGGTGGATATTTAAATCTAATAACTTGCAGAGTTACTTCCAACTGATCTACTTTAATGTGCCCAGGATAAACAGGGAGGCTGTTGCAAATGTTCCCCCACCCACCCAAATTACAAAAAAAAAATCAGAAATGGGGAATGATGCCAGCATAATAAATTCTAGCTAAAGGACCAAGAATCCTTTCTCTTGAGGACTTTAGCACAATTTTAATGTTGGGCCTGTGATCTTCAAATGGTCCTCTGTGGCCTCTTCAGGTTCATCCCATTCATGCTGACTGCCTCACATGTCATCTCAATTCACAACCAGTCCACTGGTTCACAAAACTGCATCCGTGATTGAAAACCGATTCATTCAAGCACAGAAATAATAATACAAATAGCACTGGGAATAAGGAAATTAAAAATGAAAGCAAAATCTAACCAGAGTGAACCAGTTTCCAATGCAGTTGTCAGCTGTGAATCCTCATGGGTTGCACCAAGTGGACTTTTGCTGTAGAGCAGGGGTGTCCAACCTTGGCAACTTTAAGCCTGGAGGACTTCAACTCCCAGAATTCCCCAGCCAGCTGGCTGGGGAATTCTGGGAGTTAATCCTCCAGGGTGCCAAGGTTGAACCCTACTAAAAGAAACAATTCCTTAAGACAGGGGTCCCCAACCGCCAGTCCTCCAGGCATGGAACAACCCTTACCGGGCGCTGGTTGCTGGCGCCGCCATCTTTTTGGTAAAAAGCGCTTCTGGTGAGCTTTTCCGGGTAGAAAGCTCACCGGGCGCTGTTTCGTCATAAAAGATGGCGGGCGCGCTGTGAGCTTTTCCGGGTAGAAAGCCATTTCTACCGAAATCACCAAGCACTGGCGCCGCCATCTTTTTATGAACAGCGCTTCGGTGACGTCACCGAGCGCCTTTTCGTCATAAAAGATGGCGGCGCCCAGTTGACGCTGACACCGGGCGCGGCGCCCAGCTGATGTCGGAACCGGGCGCGGCGTCGAAAGGTTGGGGATCCCTGCCTTAAGAGAAGTGAAAAGAGGAAAGATGAATTTGGGTTCGGGGGAGAGGAGACACCTGTTTCACTGGAATGGACAGTCACTTGCCCTTGAAATCCTTAACATTCAGAGATCTCAGCATCGTTGATTGGCACATTTTCTTGACAATTCTCATTATGGCACTGGATACATAAAATTCAAGTCATATGTAAATACAGTATTGAATCTTGATATTTGTAATCCAAACTATAGTTTAAAAAGACATTCAAAAAGGGAGAGAATCAGAAGATGTAGAGCCAGTTTAACTGTAGTGGTTAAAGCACTAGGCTAGAAATAAGGAAATTGTTACTTCTAGTCAAGCCATGGGTGTAATGAAGTCACGGGGTGAACTTGGGCCAGTCTCTCTCACTCCACTCTAGGAAGGAAGCCATGGCAAACTGCTTCTGAAAAATACCATAAAGAAAACTGCAGGGGCTAGTCCAGGAAGTCAACACTGACTCAATGAATGCCCCCCTCTTTAAAAAGAGACAGAGGAGAAATGTATATATATGCAGTTATAAGAATAATTGTATTATTTGTTGAAAAAGTTTCCCTCCTATGCTTTTCAAATTAAAGACATTCTGTAATAAAGATTCTGTTTAATTGGGTAGCCCCTACATTTTCCAAACAAGTGGTTCACACCAAAATAACATTTCAGCATTATTGTTTTTATTGTGACTTTGTGCGGAGGGTGGAGGCACCAACTTGGGGTGGAACTCCTGGCTGTGTACAGATAAGCAATTATCCATTTCTGCTTAAAATGTGAGGCAAGTATTTCTGAATATTGAAAATGCTTTTATGAATTTGTCCCAAAAGTGATGACATGGTCTTGGGAAAGACATAGCCTCCTTCAGAAATAGAAGAAAAGGTAAGGAGTGAACTGTATTTTCATGACATCTTAGCAGCCAAAGCCTTGAATACAATCTTTATTACACTCAAAGTTGACCCAAGCTATTGTCCTTTAGGCACACCACTCAAAGGCCAAATGGGTTTGTTGGCCAAAGACAACATTGACCCATCATCTTGATATATTGTTTGGAGTAGCTGAGTCAATAATGTTCTTAAATTGCCTAACAGAACCCTAACTTGCAGCAATTATTTTCTTTCCTGACACTGTAAGAATTTATGAATGCTCTTCTTCAAAAGTGCCATTCCTTTTATTCCTTTTTTTCCTGCCTTCCATAAGGGCTTGAATTTAAACAATAAATTACTTTATAATTAAATACTTTCATTGCAGATGAATTGTCTGTCACATGGAATGGATAGGACTGCAACACTTGGTGATCAAGAAATGAGATTGATTGATTCAGTTAGGACAAAACAGAGTGAGAATGCACAGAAGAACCTTGAAAGTAGAGAAATGATACTTTTCCAGCCTTTCCAATTTTTTTTATATATTTCTGATTTTCCCCCCTTGCCCTGGGGGCCCTTTCAAGAGAAATAATGGATATTGTGACTGAAAATAATAGAATTTATAGCCCAGGCTCAACACTATAAATTTAGCTATTATGTTCCTGATGGGAAAATGAGGAAAGAAATGAATTGAGACAGAATATTTGTCTTAATAAGTGTCTCTTTTCTATAACGTTTCTGTGTATGTTTAATGTATTTGCGTATATACACAGAAACACACATACATATGTGTGGCTAGAGATAGACAGACAGACAGAGAGATATTCATTTGAAAAGACATTCAAATATTGTCAAATATATCAACATACAAAAGCAATGAGAAAAATTTAATTACTGTTCAGTATGTTGGAATAGTTTCCCACTGCAATGAATCCCAATACTTTATGGTATATACCTACCAAAGACTGTTATGGGTGAATTGGAATTATCTTTGCCATGATCAGATGATACAAATATTATATCTGCAACAAATATATTTGTCTTGGGCTGAGATCTCTTGTTTATAAAGTTGCATTAGATTTTTGGAGATATGTAAATGCTTGAATGATTCTCATATTATGTAGCGGGATCCCACAAAGAAATAGCAATGTAAACTAGCTATAACAGAATATATTTTAGACTCAGATTTAAAATGTTAGGTATTTGTGAACTATAAATGTATATGTATCAAAATGAAATGCAATTGCATTTGAGAAACTTTTAACTATAAAATAATAGCCAAGACATTGTTTCTCTGGACAGCTGTTTTCCAGAGATGATGATTGGCAACTGCTTTATAGTTCACACTGATTTTGAAACAGCACAGCAATCCAGGGCGGGAAAAGATCTCAGAGGTCAGAAATCTTATATCATCTTGGTTATTTTGTCCTACTTTTCCCCAAAACCGGTCATTTTAATGGCCAAACAGAACTGAATATTTCTCATATTCTTCCTTCTGAACATCCAAAACAGGTATCTTGATCACTTCTCCATAAACACCAAAGAATGCTTTTCTCAGATATGATCGTTCATCTTCAAAGGTAGAGTAGATGATATGAACCATGCCAAACACTGTAATAACTAATTTTAAACATTTATTACAACATAGCAGAGACCTCAAAGCTGTCATACTCTTGATTTTAATAAATGCCGTCTTGAAACAGCCGCTTATCAAAGTGACACAAATTGTGTGGTAAATAGATTATGGCATAGCTGAAATACTGGAAAATGAGATCAGAAATGCTGCTTCTTCCCCATTTAAAGTACCATGAGATATACCATCTCACAATGATACCATACCAAGGAGGCAGAACCTGTCAATCTGCTGGAGAGACCAAGTTTTTGTAAAATTAGGGTTAAAGAAATCTGGTTTTCAATGGTTTATTCTTTGCTGGTTGGGAAGATTCCCTTCTGGTGCATTTGTTGCTTGATGTTTGTTTATTCTTGGTGGGAGAAGCCACCAAAGATAGCAGTATACTCAGTGGTGGTATTCTATCAGTTCGGCCCGGTTCTGCCAAGCCGGTAGCAGCGATGAGCAGCGGAGACCGAACCAGTTCTCTCCGCCATTCTGCTGTTAGGCCCACCCACCCGCCTGGGCTCCCATACTCACGTTTATACTCTGAATTTGAAGTGCAGCTGCTTTGCGTGGCACAGAAGAATCCTGCACAGCAGCTGCTGAAGCAACCAGGATCATGCAGGCTTGCAGAAGGTGAGTTAGAATGCCTCTGTGCCTTTGCAAAGTGCACGTTTGGCACATGCATGTGTGCCCACCAAGCCATGCCCACCGAACCGGTGGTAAAAATATTTGAATCCCACCACTGAGTAAAGTCCAAAAAATAATAAGCAGAGATAGTTTTTAACTTTAACAAACACTTTAACACTTTTAGATAAGCTAAGACGATTAAGCTCTTCCCTGACAGATGGATTAGTGAAGAAAAGTGTCGCAGAAATACAATAATGTATATGGAATCAGCATGTGGCAGACTGGGGTCCAGTAGAGACAGATACATTTTATTTTACTAGAGTTCCCAAATTGGCTTGACCCAGTACGTTGCAATTTCATCCTTAACTCCACAGGCTTAACTTGAAATATTTGTAAAATTAATTCCATAACTCATACACAGTCTTGGATTTCAGTTTGATTTTTCTCTATACTGGAATGCCATTGTGTGTGGAGCAGAGGTTCTGACCAGTTCTGGAAAACCAGTAGCAGAAATTTTGAGTAGTTCAGAGAACCGGCAAATATCATCTCAGACTGGCCCCACCCCCACCTATTCTCTGCCTCATGAGTCCCAGCTGATCGGTTGGGTCTTCTTCTGTTGCCCTGCACAGGAGAACGGAGCTGGAAAGCAGGTTAGTGGGGTGGGGAGGGAATAGGATTTTGCAGTAACCTTCCCCCAGGAGTGGGAAGGGAATGGGGATTTTGAAGTATCCTTCCCCTGCCATGCCCATCAAGCCATGCCCTCCAAGCCATACCCACAGAACTTGTAGTAAAAATGTTTTGAATCCCACCACTGGTGTGGAGTTTTAATAAATGCACAAACTTTCCATTGATTAGAGCCACATGAGGGGGAAAAAAACTGTGCACATCAAGAAATTCAAACCAAAGACTCACGAACTATCTAGGGTGCTCCATCACTGGAGCTATTTTATGGTGCTCCATCACTGAAGGTTTTCAAGAAGAGACTGGGCAGCCATTTGGCCAGAATGGTATAGGGTCTCCTGTCTGAGCAGGGGATTGGACTAGAAGACCTTCAAGGTCCCTTCCAACCCTATTATTCTATGTTCTATGATACCGGTTAAGATTTTTTTTCATAGAGAGAAATACAAATAGCTGAATCTCCTGGTTTAGTTTGATACCATCTTGCATTGGCTTGAAGGCCCAAAGTGAGTGGGAATGATTACTTTTTACCCTGTAGTTTATTTTTGTAGGAAAAATAAATAAATATCAACCTTATTTTCATTTGTGCGATTTTCCTTTAGTGTTCACCCTGGTTTTTTTTTGTTTTGTTTTTAACGGAACCTGCAGCTTTTTTCTTTAACAGTAGAGAGCACTGTGATGTTAAGACTGTTTTGTAGCTGTTCGGTAATTGGGGGGAGGGATTGCTGCATTTTCAACCTTTGGAAGAAGCAGAGGACATAACCTGAAAAAAGTGAAGGTGGAGGATCCCATGAAACTATCTTAGTGTCACATTTCCCTCTATTAAGGGGTGATGATGGTGGAATGATACCCTTCCCACTTCTTTTTTGAAGTGGGAATGCAGAATACAGAAGCTCCAGTACTTCAGGAAGAGATGGGATGGGCAGGGGCTGAGAAAGACACCACAGGGAGGTAGAAGAGAACAGGCAGGAAAGCTAGACAGGATCAGAAAGGTTGGGAGGTTAGGTTGGAAGGAGTAGACAGTCTGCAAAGAGCTGGGATGGGGGTTAGATGAAAGCTGCCTTTCTAATGACAACATTCACTGTAGTTACTTAATTTCCTTGATGAGGTCATGGCAGAAAAGCAATTATCTTGCTCTGGCGGGAAACTCCAAAACATTCTCCTGTCTCAGGTTGTCTGATTCAGAGATAGAATTGTATGGTTTTCTTTAACAGCAGTCCAGCCAATCTTCTTCTAACAAGAGCACCATCAAAAAGGAATAGGACTAGATTGGCAGGAAAGGAGCATACATACGACTCATTTTAATGGAATATGTTTGGTTAAATTCCCAGCACTATGATTTTGCCTCCTGATGGCCTTATTCATTTAGAAAGATGCTGCTGCAGAATAGAGCTGAGAGTTCTGAATATGCATATGAGAATATTTGCCGGCAAACAGTCTTTTGCTTTATTCAAATGATTGCGAGGCTTTCGGTGGCGTTCGTGAATTCCAGGAAATGTATTTACAGAATCATCAGCTACAAAGAATTGGATTTCCACATTGCAGCTCAGGGGGGATTTTCAAGGTTTTTGTTAAAATGCAGAGCTTCCAGCCTCACAAAGCCATTTTAATAAGACAATCCACTGCAGTTTCATATTAAAAATCCTCAATTAATAGCAACTGAAATTGAAAGAAAAATCACAATGACCTTAGATTTCCCCAAAGTGAAACTAAACAGCTGCTATATATAACTTTCCTCGTGATATTTCTTCTCCCTGATGATAACCAGCTGCAGGGCTTTATATTGTATCATGCCCAGTGTCCTAGGGAAATCTTGAAGATTAGTTCACCCACAACAGAAAAATCATTTTTATCATGGTTAACATTTGAAGGTCATCCAATAAACAAAAGTCTATGGATTTCAACAAGTTGACTGGGAAAATTGTTCCTTCATTGTTTCAGTATCTAAGTGTCCAGTTCTAAAAACTGAATTTGACAATTCAGTTAGGCATCAGCCCTAATGATATCACAGCCAAGGAAATGTTGCAAAAGTGGGCCATCACCTATTTTCCTAGTTTGGAAGTGTAACTCAGCATGGGTTTGGTATAAAAGAATTCCACCTTGAGATCAAATATTTCAACCTTAGAACCTGAATTCACACAAAAAGAAACACACTAGACCGTGAGTTAATGCTTCCAAATCTGAGCTACAAAATTCTTCATCATTGGAAGCTTTCAAGAAGAGACTGGACTGCCAGCTGTCAGAAATGGTGTAAGGTCTCCAGCTTGGGCAGGGGGTTAGACTAGATGGCCTACAAGGTCCTTCACAACTCTGTTAATCTGAAATGCTAGGGAAAAGATACAGAAAATTCCAGATTTATGCTGCCATGTCAGCTAGATTTGGTACAAATCCTTGCCTCAATACAGAGATTCCGTAATCCTGGATGGCAGACTCCTAGGTGCCAGTTCTTTCATGTCCTTACACCTGCCAAAAATCTGTCCCAGAAGACAGGGAACAGCCCAGGAAGTGACTGTAATTGCAAGGTGAAGGGAGGGGGGGAATAACCTTCTCCATTTCCTTTTCAAAAAGCCCCCATAGGACCTACATCTCCTCTGCAGATGTGAAGAAGCATCCTTGGATCCAATTCCAGAATGAAAATACAGAAAATTGATTGTATTGTGATAATTACATTTCAGAGATGTCTTCTGGGGCAAAATTCAAGGGTGATTTTCTTTCTTTTTTCTTTTTCTAAAAAAAGACAGTGATTGAGTCCTTGCACACATGGACCCGCCAACAGTTGAAATTTTAGATAACAGGTATGAAACACACAGCAGTAGAAAATGAAAGATGTGTGAACTACACTTTTATCACTTCCAATACACTATGGAAGTGAGTTTCACAGACCTCCACCTCATTGATCTGGAATCCATGATCTCACAGTAAGAGAGATTTGCAAACCCTTTTCTTCCCACTCATGTCACCCTCAGAATGACAGTATAGTAAATAATCTCTTATTTTTCCGGTAGGTTTTTGTAGGTGTGTGGAGTGGTAGAGGTGTGAAACAACCAAGAAACTAGAAGAGACATTTATTTCTGTAAGTGGATTTAAATTTGTAAATTTGGCTGAGCATTAATTCCCCAAGTAATTACAATTCTATCTTATTTTAATAGGAGTAAAAGGTATTTATTATTTTAATATGAATAAAAAGGGCTTTATCCCATTTGCAAATTGGTATGTCTCACACATAATCTAGCCATCCCTTCCAGCATACAGCCACTTTCCACAGCAAATGCAACTAATAATAACACCTATAACATATATGGCAGTTTTAGCTGATAAATTGCAAAATGCTTGGCACACCTGGGGAAAAGGCCATTATTCCCATTTTAGGGGTGAGGAAACAGGGAAATTGACTTGCTTCATCAGAAGATTGATTCACCCCCAGAAGGGCAGTGAGGAAAGAAAAAGAAAGGAAGAAAAAAAGGGAGGGAGGGACAGGTACCAAATCCAGGTTTTTTTAAAACTTAAATTCCTGTCCTATATATACAGTTTTGCCACCCTCCCTGTTTCCATTGTTCTCAAGTAGAAAATAGCACCTTTGCATTTGACAGCTCTATCAAGCCCCTGGCGGGTTCACTTTTCCATATATATTTTTCCCCCATTCCCCTCTCCTTCACCCACCTCCAGTTCAAATTACAAAGCTATTTGGATGCTATTATTTGATGCTGCCCCTGTGCTCCTGCCAAGAAGCCGTCCCAAGCATGCCCCTTGCCGGCAATCTCTACTGAGTGAACAGGAGTGATGCTGGCAGCAAAAGCAAGTACTTTGATGAGGAACTCTTTGCACCCTGTGGTAGCCATGGCAACGGGCTTTCACAGAGCAAGAGACCTATTTGCCAAAGCTGAGGGATTCACCATCTGAGCATATGTCTTTCCCTGTCTTAGACAGGATTACATCTTCTAGAAATGTAGACCCAGCTCATTTAAAAACAGAAAAATCTTTTTATTGAGGAGCGAAGGACTGCCTAAATGTCCAGTTGTGCTCTGGACATTAAGTGAATCCATCAGAGCTTTAAAAAGAACAAAGATCAATTAAAAGCTGTTAAGTTTTTATATTTTACTTGTATACCATCCAGAGTCATTCTGTAAAGGATATAGGCAGCTTCTAAATTTAGGTGTAAACCAGAGGTGGTATTCAGCAAGTTCTGACCAGTTCTGGAGAACCGGTAGTGGAAATTTTGAGTAGTTTGGAGAACCAGCAAATGCCACCTCTGACTGGAGATTTTACAGTATCCTTCCCCTGCCACTCCCACAGAACTGGTAATAAATTTTTTTTAATCCCATCACTGGTGTAAACTCATAATTAGGATGTCATAGTATTGTAGGACTACTTGGAATGTGAGTATCATGAGATGCAAGCACTCTCAAATTACTCCAGTAATTCAGACACTGTTTTTATACCTTAAAACAATAGTGTTCCAGTTGATCTTTTTTTCTGACCTGGCCTTCCTTTAAGCATTTTATATCTCCTGGAATAGGAGAACTAAGCTTTTTGAAGCTTCTCTTAAAGATCAAGGCAATGGGTAGATTGGTAGAAATTTGATCCTAGCTCACCAACACTCAAAATTTATTTTGGAAACAAATGAACAGCTAATAAAGATTTGTCAATATTCAGATCAATACTTCCAGATGTTGATATGAAACTAATGGCCATTTCTCAACTAGTTCGATTTTCTGTAATTGCATGCAGATCGCACTGCATTGGTCAGGTTTGAATGTCTAGCGCCAGCTCTTGTCTTATTTAGGAATCATCTAAATCTGGTAAAGGAATTCCTTCCTTCTGCTGTCATTTATGCAGGAGAGCACTAGGTTCAGGAGCATCCCAAGTTACTGCAATGGGATTAATAAAAAATTAATCACAACCAATTCCTGTTAGTCCAGATAAAATGAATTTGTATTCATTAGCTCATTATTGGCTAGATTTACATGATCAGAGTGGTTTCTAACAACATTAAAATATAAAGGATGCTCAACTTGATAAAGATAGGAGCCACATTTTTTATTTTAAAAGGAATGGATTAAAAAAGCTAAAACACCTGGAAAAATGGAACCACCTTGCCTAGTCAGATTCTGGAGAGCCCTTGGGAATTGCAGTACAGTTGTCCAGCAAGTGTCTTTTCTACCCATTAAAGGCCCATCTAAAGAAGTTCCTCTGGAAATAGAAGGGAAGGGAGAGAAAAATGACCTTCCCTGACCACTTTAAATTTCAGCTACAGGACAGCTAAAGCCACCAGAAGCTCAAATTCCAGTGGGTCTGTTGTTCTTCTGCTATAATAATGGGACCTAACTACACACAAAACACAACCAACTAGATGCCATGGACACACCTTCTTGTTACATTCAAGGGTGATTCTTACAACATAGATTAACACCTATGGTATTAATCATTATTAGGAGGAGGATTTGAGTATGATAAAATAGCCAATCATTTTCCATTTTGTTTGTGAGACTCAATCATTTTAACTATCAAAACAAAGCAGTCACGTTATGATTTTTAATGTTCAGTTAAACTAAACAGGAGGAAAAGGCATCAGTACCACTCCAGTAGTAACAGAATCCTCTGGCCATGAAAAAGAAGTAATATATCCCTGGATATTTCAGCCTTATAATGTTAAAGTGTTCTCTGTATTATAGTAGCTACTTTTTTCTCTTTTGTATATGCCAGTTTTAAGCCTTTGTTACTGTCTTTGGACACTTTGATTTGCATTTCCATGTTTCTACAAACATACTCACCAATCTTTTCCTAAAGTTACCTCCATTCGCTACTTTAGGACACTGGATTTGATAAGTATTTCTCAAGTAAGTAGTTCTTCTGTTCTTTAGTTTTTATTCAGAGTGTCTTTGAGTGGCATGGCAAGAAAATGCTTTTGTCCAATTTTCATTCTTCAGGATGTGAATTTGAATCTCAATAAAGCCAATCACTGTCTGGTCTGGTGAGTTGTAAGAACCAAAGTACACCGTCTCTGGAGGGCTTCATTGTGGAAAACTGCTTTATACAAACAGGGCAGATATGGTCTTTTTAAAACAGCCTTCCTCAATCTGATGCCTTCTAGATCTATGGCAGTATAATATTAATCCATCACTTCCACTGAACATGGCCAATGGTTATATTGTCTAGAAATTATGGGAGGTAATTTATGATCTGAAAATCATAAAGTTGGGAAAGACAGGTTAACAGAGCTATATGAGTCATGTTTATATTAATGTAAATTTTGCTAATTCATAATACTATCTCATTTGTCAAGTCTACTATGAACGTATTTCCCCATCATTTAGACACTCTTCTTATGCAAACTATGCTCAATGAAAGTATTTTATTTGTTTTTGAAGGTGCCAGTTTCACATCATTTTTAAGCAGTTTTCCACTGCATTGATTGGTTAACTCTCATAACATGTTTGAAGTTTCCTTTCTATTCCAAGTGTTGTATCTAGTTTTGACTGGTTACTCCTTCCATCTATCATTAAAAACCACTGTGATTGGTGACAACTTCAACCTATTTTGAGGAGCTTCAAGATGGCATAGAGTAAGTGACCTCGGAAGGAGGAGGAGGAAGAAGAGGAACACAGCACACTTACTTAAATGAAGGTGCCAGGAATTTGAAGGAAAGAAAACAAAAAGGAATGGCTTGCTTCAAATATATGGACAACAATTTATGGGGGAATAGATATGCAGGTTGTGTGTGTGGTTCAACAAAATTTGAGAACAGGGAGAGGAAAGGCCATTGTATAATTGAAAAACTCATACTTCTGTTCATACAGAAGATACATGTAACTTCACTCAAACATGTAATTATAGTTATGAGAAGTAGCTAAAATTGTTTAGCCAGCAAGATTAGATAGATAGATAAATAGATAGATAGATAGATAGATAGATAGATAGATAGATAGATAGATAGATAGATAGATAATGGATGGAGAGAGGGAGAGAGAGGGGGGATAGAGAGATGAGAGTGGAAGGAAAATACATTATTTCTCTCTTATTTATGTCATGCTATTTCCAACAGGGGACTAATCTTAGAAATATAATCTTAGATGATGCCATCTTCCTCTTGAAAGCAAAGCATATTTAGACCTTACAGCTGTTCAGATATATCTGTCAACATGGAAAAAAAGCTAATGTAGGAGGTTCTGTCATTGATTTTAACAAATCCAATGATTAGGAACAGCCGTCTCAGAACTATTTCAGATTTCAGCAGAGATAAGAAACTCAATGCTTCTGCCAGGCATTAAGCAAAGGCAAACATCTCTTTGCTGTTGCAGTTATAGAGAGAAAAGAACAGGAACAGAGTTGGTGAGGGAACCCAGTGAAGCTCTGCCAGTCCCAGTTACCAACAGCAACATTCCTGCCCTCCCCACCTGCCCAATAAATTGGTGCTCATTCCTCACTTCCATTTTCACAGGTCTCTGAGATAAAGACAAACTGGGTCTAATTATTTTCAGCTTGCACAGCTGAGCCCTGCAGCCTTCTTCTGCCTTACCTGAATGCTCTCACTGAGAGCAGGTTATATACAGCCAAACCCTATGGCTGCATGTGTTCTGTGGAGGAAGTCCTCTGTCAGAGCTTTCAAATGCCTTTTCTCCCATTTCATTTTCTCAAGTGAGGGTTTAATAAAGAATATTAATTTACTTGGACTTCCTTTAACAAGCCAAGCTGTGAACCAATCACATCCAGTAGCTGGGAAAGGAAAAAAAGGTTTTGCAGAACTGGAAACATTATTAAGAGCCCTTGTATAGATTTGAGCAGGATTTTAATACTGATTTACAGCATGGTTTCTTTCTTTGTTTTTTATTTTTTAGCATAATTACTTTTAACTAGCCTGCCACACAAACAAGGCATAGTTACCAAAGAACTTCAACCTGCATGAGAACTAAAGAGTCCAATTCAGTTGTTAGAATGTCCAATGTCTGTATTTTGAATTCCAAAATCATATCGTTACCAAATTCTAGCAGCTGTCAGTCATTTAAATGAATGGAATTACTTAGCACATTAGATCTAATGAAGTGCTTCTTCTGTATATTTTATTTGGGGGGGAGGAGAGATATTTTTGAATTAAGACAGAATATAAATTAAGTTAAATTGCATACCATATTCAATACATAAGCAAACCAGCCTTTCTCCCAATCTTGTGAAAGTCATTATTAAGCTTTCTGAAAATTGATTGATGGAATAAATGTTGGATGGACATCCTGCAGGCCTATGCAGACACAATCTCCCTGGCTTGCTCCAGAACAGATTATTCTGAGCCCATGTTTTTCTACTCTATCACCCACCACTCACATCACAACTTTAAATGATTAGTGAATAATTCAATCTTCAAACTTGGAAGTTTAAGACTTGTGGACTTCAACTCCCGGAATTCCTGAGCTAACATGACTAGAGGAGGAATTCTGGGAGTTGAAGTCCACAAGTCTTAAAACTTTCAAGTTTGGAGACCCCTGGCCTAAAGGTAATTGGTTTATGTTTTTACTTTCATTACATTTTTATTATTTTGCTATGTTTTAATCAATTTCTAAACTATCGGTTTTAATGCATTTAGCTTTGTTTTGGATTGGATTGTGTTTGCTTTTGTGTGTTTTAGAGTGACTATAAATATCAAGGAAGACTGGATCCACAACCTTAGGGATCTCCAAGAGACTGCCAGTAGATTATGGGAAAGATAAAGGAAGCCCTAAGGACACTGAAATCAGAGAGTATAATACTTCAAGCAAACACGATCATCTATATGTCTCTTTAATCACTGGCAGCCACTGCAAGATGAATAATAGGAAAATAATTAAAAATCAATAGATTTGATTGGCTCACACCTTCTCAGTTACCCAAAATGGAGACTGAACTACCATTTGTAATTAAGTTCCGTACATCAAGAATGCAGCTTAGCAAATTTAGATCAGTCTAATTATAAAATATTGTCACTTTTAGTCCTATTATATCAAACAACATATAGCTGCATATGACTTTAGCTCTAACAGGAGAAGGAGAAAGAAGGAGAAAGGAAGAATAAAGAGAGAAGAGAATTATTTTAAGTATTTACAGTCAGCACCATATAAAGGGGATCTCATGGCAGGTTAATAATCAATAAAAACAAAATGTCACAATAGTACTAATTAAAGTAGATGACAAATTAGTTAAAAGAGACTATTTAAAAACATGCAGTAATAAACAAGTTTCATTAATGCAGAGGCACTTAAAGGGTAAAAGGCATGGGAAGGCTTTTTCAAGAAGAATAACAATAGCACTTAGACTTATATACCGCTTTATAGTGCTTTCCAGACTCCTCTAAACAGTTTACAGACTCAGCATATTGTCCCCAACAATCTGGTCCTCATTTTTCCCACCTCGGAAGGATGGAAGGCTGAATCAATCTTGAGACTTAAACAGCCAAACTGCTGGCAGTCAGTAGAACTAGCCTATTGTATATTCTAATCACTGCGCCACCACAGCTCTGAAAAACAGGTCTTTATCTGACACCAAAAGGCAGATCATTTTGGCACCAGCCTGGGCTCTATTGGCACCAGAATGCCCCCAATGTCTCTCCCCACTTCTTCAGGCATCCTAAATGAGAATACCATAACACAGAGGTCCTTTTCTTGCATTCTTTCATAACATGCCTCTCCCAACAGTGGGATGTTGGTGAAAGTACAGTATGTATTGAGAGAGGAGTTACCTCAAATATTAGGGTATAATACAGCATCATTATTAGAACCTTCAATCCACCTCTACATTTGGAATGATGTGATAAGGTCTTTGAAAACTACAGTGGTACCTCAATACTCATTGTTAATTGGTCCCAGAAGGTGCAGTGAGTACCAAAAACAATTTTTTCCCATAAGGAGTCACAAGGCAGCTAACACCGACAACTTCTAGCTTGTGCAAATGAACCTGGTGAGGCAGGAACAATATTTCTCACAGCAGAAGGAAATTATCAGTCAGTTTAGGTAAGGTGCCTCCCAAACCCATCCAAAGAATGGTAAAGAAGGTATTGGTGTGGAAAATTGGGAGGAAGAAGCCTGGCATTTAAATTCAGCAGCACTTATAACAGTTTGATTCATGGGCACCACAGTGGGCAAATCTTCTGTGTCTGCAAAGCAGCATTTTGTCCGTAACAGAGACTAATCTAGTTAAATCATGTCTATGAGCCTTCTGCTGAATAAGTCAGTCAATGTCTGGAAAGCATTACAGCTATGCCTGTGTGAATCTTGACAGCTACACTTGTCCACTCTACGATATAGAAAATAAAGACCTTATGTGTATGTTCCTGGGTTTAATTCTAGCTTTTTTTTACATCTGTCATTGCAAATCAACATATACTAGACTGATCTCTTGATGACCTTGAAATGTATCTAGGTATCTGAAATAACTTTCTTTCTGACATAGGAACACCAGTTGCTGCTTCACCAACTTCATTCAAAATAGAGTTTTACTGGAACATAGGCATTTGGGACCAAGCCACACCAGCCTACGTAAGGTTGCATTCAAATGTCATTGATTCAGATGAATCTGAGAGTAAATCAAAGCAGCACACACAAGTGCTTTTTCAGGAGTACAACCCCATCCAATTCTGGAAATTTATCTAATTACCTGGCCTGCAATTTGCCAATTCATAGGGTCTCTGCCATGTTAGGATCCTCCAAGAATGAAGACGTTGATGGCCATCACCTTTTCAAATGCATTGCCCATGAAGATGATGTTGCAACAAGGAGATTGCTCTCATAGTACTCTACTTACAACCCCACTTCTGATATTGCCTCAGTATTTTCTGCCTTATCTCTCAGACCCAATCCCAGATAAATATATCCAATGCTTGTATTAAGCCATGGGACTGATGGGAAACACAATTGTACCAATACTTCCCCCCTTGCCCTCCCTCTCCGGCTTAATTTTGTGCTGAGAGCCAACCTCAACTTCATCTATAATGTGATTTGTCTTATATTATGAACTGATGCACAGAGCCATATTCCAGAAGAATCAAAGAAGTAATTAAAAAGAGAACAATATAAAGAAGTAACCTTTGGAGGAAGAGGCATAATTAGGCCAGAGGAGATAGGTAGTGTCAAAAGCAATTTGATAATTAATACTTGCGTGTTAAGGTTCTCTTTGAAAATAGAGGGATATTTGGGGAATACTAGGCAATAAATTTTATTTGGGTAAGGAAAATCTACATGCTTAATAAATCTGTCTTCCAATATTCTTCATCGTTACACAATTATTAAGTTGAAAACCACATATTACGACTGTTTTGCTTATGTTTCCCTACCTATAATTATGAAAGTTACTAACAATCAGATGTTACAACTTTACAATTTGAGTCTTATTTGTGTTGTTCTGAAATGAACATTGTATCCATATTCATGAGATTTCTTTGTCTTTGCAGAGAGATTTGTTATCAAATTGAATTTATCAGAGGGTTTTTTTTTATACATTCAGACTGCTGACTTCGCATAACCTGGAACATAACTTTAATGGGAACTGTTTGAAACCCAAAATATCAGGTTTTAGTTTACATTATTTATAGTTGGAATAGAATAATGAATAAGGTTCAGTAAACAAATATTACTTGTATTCTCTCAACTATAATCAGGATCCTGTGAATAAACTACACTGTCACACACACATACCCACGACACACACGCTTCAGTTTCTTCCATTTATCCTCTGGTTAGTGTTAGAATTATATTGACACCGGAGTTATATAATTGCATTAATTATTTATTTTATTTATTTATTTATTTGATTTGCCAATTGTTTACAAGATAATAAGTATAAGTGTATACATAGTTGTGAATACATGAAATGGGTACATATAAGAAAAATAAAAGAAGAATAAGAGAAACAATAGGACAGGGACGGTAGGCACGTTGGTGCGCTTATGCACGCCCCCTACAGACCTCTTTATATTGGTACCAGAATTATATTATATAATTATATTGACAGAAGAATTATATTGAACTAATCAGAACTAGATTTGCAAACCACCATTTTACATGGTATCCAGATGTAAACATAGCTGATGTTAACTCTGGAAAATAGCATGAAAACAAAATACTGCTAAAAGAGATGGAAATCTGCAATGATGCAAGAACCTGTGCTCTCCTATCCCTCCCCCTCCACAGATTCCCAATACCTTAATAGAGTTTGGAGATTTCTAGCTTTGTTTGTTTATCACATCGATAACCTACTTGCTCCCAGAAAACCCATCTCACAGCAGCTATAGAATCGCAACTGTGTAATTAGGAAGTTCTTAGTGCAAACCTGCACTCAAGTTAAATTCGTCCTGTAGAGCAGAGGTCTCCAACCTTGGCAACTTTAAGACTTGTGGACTTCAACTCCCAGAATTCTCCAGCCAGCAGAGCTGGCTGGAGAATTCTGGGAGTTGAAGTCCACAAGTCTTAAAGTTGCCAAGGTTGGAGACCTCTGCTGTAGAGTGTTCTTTGCTGGTTGTTTTTCAGTCTTAGCTTCCTACTGCCTGAATAGCTGTACCAAGTTGTTATTAGGATAATGAGAATTTGAAGTACTTCACATACATAGGGAAAAAGGGGCATTTAAGTAAATGCTAATATTTTAACAGGCACATCCCTCTCTTGATCCTGAACCTATGGAGACTGGATGATTAAAAATCCATTTATCAGATCAAATCTGATGGGTCAATAAAGCAAAGCCCTTTTTTTCTCCTGGAAATGAGCTTCAGCCTTATATACACACACAGGATTTTACTGACTTCCCCTCTCCCAGCACAATAGGATTCTTGAAGTAGCCAACAGCATTTTAAATCATGTATTAGGCTCCCAAAGTGAGTGTCTGCCTCACAACCATTTCCAAACACCTTGATGTGAAAAACTTTTGAAAAGATATCTATCTTATTGCCCAAATATATGGTGTGAATCTGTTGGGGGGGCGGGGAGAAACCAGTTGGCATCTAGACATCTGCCCTGGAATAAGTTTAGAATGCAGCATTCAGCTTATTTCTTTGAACAAGATTGGAGCATCTTACCATTGGACTCTGAGAAGAACTGGTGGCTATTTGCAGAAAGGAAAAATAGGAATTCAAGGAAAAATTCAGCCATATTTTTAACTGATCCTATCCTTGGCTAAGGTTTAAGATTTATTCCTTCATTAATCACTGGCTTCCCTTCATCCATGTTAAATATAAAAATGATTAGGAAAGATCCCCATCATGCTTAAAAAATAATTAGCTGCTACATCATGTTGCACAGATTCAGACAGAAAGGAGTGATTAAATTAGGAATATTAAAACCCCATTAATCTGTGCTCAACTTAAGCTCTGCTTGTTCATCTCACTGTGGCACTTATTATTTCTGACACTGAAAGATATCTGAATTACTAGCCGAAACAAGGATACTATCAGAAAGATGTCAGGTCAGCAATTAGTCAAAGGTGGAAGAAGATCCCTGAAGGGAGTTATGCTTGACATTCTGCAAAACGTGTCAAAATCTCCTCACTTCTCATTGTTGTTTGGGTTAGTAGGTCACTTGCAAGGACCCAGAGAGCACACAGATAACAGTGCAATCTAGTTATTAAAGAGCTGCATTTGACACTCATTGGAAGGCCTACCCTTGATCAAGATGCTCAGTTTGGTACTAGTCATGAATAGCTGGCCATGCAAACACCAAAAGCTATGGGGGTTCAACATCCCCCATCCAGGTTCCTGGCAAAGGCTTATCTGGGGCAAAAGCTTATCTGGGGAAATAGAGAAGTCAGAGTGCAGGGTGCTGAAAGGTCACTGCAGGGTGATTTTTCATGAGAAACCCAAATCAACCCTTTGCATATGAAGATATAGGAAAAGGAGACAAGCAAAACAACTGGTTCTGAAAAATCAAAAGTTTGAGTTGAGGAGTGTCTAACAACACTCCAGAATGTAGCCAGTAGGTATCTAATCGATGGCAATTAGAAGTACAGAGTCCTTCCTACATATAGGTTACAATTCCTTACCTGCCTTACAGCAACCTGAGATGGACATGTTTAAAAACACCGACTACTCCCCAAAAAATGTAAACAAGAACAATTGACAATTGAAGGCTGATGGACCACCATCTGAGTAGAACGGGAAAAGGCCATATGCTCTACTTGCTTTCAGCTTAAATTCAGGGAAAAGGGGAATTTTGGCACCCACATTTATGAAGGATGGTGGGAAGCCTGTAACTGTTCCTTTGGTTGCTGTAATTCTAGTGAAACATTTAGATGAAAGTACATACTTGAGCGAGGATTGGGGGAGGGGTGCACATGTCCCCAACCCCAGGGTCCAGGTATTGTCAAAAGAGCCAAGAGTCCTACTTGTGTGCAGGGCTTCTCACCTGAGTAGTTTTTTCTGCTTTGCATGCCATTCTGGGTATCCTGGCCAGCTTACACACATGCACACACACCATTCCTACAAGTAGACCTCCATAAAAGCTGTCAGGAAGACTATTTATTTATTGCATTTATATGGGTATCTATTTCATAGAATGATTCTTGGCAACTGACAACAATTCATAAAATCTAATTAAAACTAAAGGTACCTTAGAATCCTAAGATCCAATAAAGTTCCACATCCCAAAATACTTCACTGAAAGCCTCAGCACCTGGCATGACAAGTGTAAAGAGTGCATGAACACCATTTTCCACAAAGCAAAGCCCACACAGTGGTAAAAAAAAAAAAAGAGGTTCCCTCCAGTGGTGGGATTCAATTTTTTTTTTACTACTGGTTCTGTGGACGTGGCTTGGTGGGTGTGGCAGGAGAAGGATACTGTAAAATCTATTGAAACACCTCTGGTTCCCTCCTTCAGCTAAACTTTTGCCTTCTTTGGTCTACAACTCTGTCTTAGCAAACATGGGGTGCTCTGGGAGCAAAAAAAATAGCAGAAACAGTTTTACTAAAATGTCTAACTTTGTACTAAAAAGACAGAAGTGTGGATTCATTTCTATGAGCAGCATCCTCTGACCTGCCAAAATCCAGAAACTTTCAAGAAGAGCTTCTCTTAGTGACATTGAAATACAGGCAGGGGAGAGGAACTCAGATGCCATGTTCTACAGGGTTTTATAGGTCAAAACTGCTATTTTGCATAGCAGGTGCACTTTGCCACCCAACACCCAGCAAATCATAACACATGAGTACAGTTAAAACCAGGGACGTGTGAGGAATGCATGGCTGCAGAACATTTTTTAAGAAGATAAACATTTCTTCTTTAAGAAGAAAAAAGAATAAAACCAACTTCTGGAGATGCCGATATGATTTACAGTTCAGAGAAGCACATATTGTAGGAGAATGTATGCACATGCAGTGCAATTCTGTCTTCTCAGAGACAACTTGTCACCCACTTCCACTTGGTCATGAAGCTTATTGGGTGACTTTTGTCAAAGTTGTTAACATTAGAGAATGGTTTGAGAATAAAATAGGCAGAGAAAGAGAAGGAAAAACCTTGAAGAAAATGTTAAGATGTAAATACTACCAAACATTCAACAGATTATTGATTTATTTATATTTCATCTTTTAATTTAAGCCATCCATCTGTCCTCCCATACCTCATGCTTTCCTGCATTCTCACATCTGTAGAAACAGGCACCATAAAGAGAACAAAGAGGGGGAAAAAAACCCTCTTATCCCAAATCTAACTTTTAACAGGTTTATCAACATAGTTATGAATGTTCAATCACCTGAGTCCCAAAGAAGGAGATAACATGAAGATGATTAGACTTTCCGTGGGATATTTGCAAACTTTGGTATAAGTAAAGGTTCCCCTCGTACATATGTGTTAATCACTTCTGGCTCTAGAGGGCAGTGCTCATTTCCATTACAAAGCCAAAGAGCCAGCGCTGTCTGAAGACATCTCTGTGGTTATGTGGCCAGCATGACTAAATGCTGAAGGCGCAAGGAACGCTGTTACCTTCCCACCAAAATGGTCCCTATTTTTCTACTTGCATTTTTACATGCTTTCGAACTGCTAGGTTGGCAGAAGCTGGGACAATTACCATTATGTGGTGCTAAGGATTCGAACCGCTGAACTGCCAATCTTTCTGATCGACAAGTTCATTCACAACATATCCTCCATAAGTAGCAAATGGGTGTAACTGATCCCCGTAGAATGCAACTTCCTTTACTGCCTTTGTGACAGCGAAACTCATCAGAAACAGCCTCCACATGAGAGAGAAAGCTCAGGTATTCTGACGATATTTACTTAGGTCACTGATATGTCTACTCCCTATGGTGGTAGGCAGGGGTAGTATTCAGCAGGTTCTGACCAGTTCTAGAGAACCGGTAGTGGAAATTTGGAGTAGTTCTGGAGAACCGGCAAATACCCCCTCTGACTGGAGTTTTTGCAGTATCCTTCTCCTGCCACACCCATTAAGCCATGCTCACAGAACCAGTAGTTAAAAAAAATTTGAATCCCACAATTGGAAAGAAATCAAACATATGAGATTTCTGCCAGTGTAAGCATGGAAGGTATGACACACCTCTTCTTCCAGATATGTTCCTGAGAAGAAGTCAGCCTGTCCAAATGCTAATGC
The DNA here is from genome assembly GCF_049901735.1 of Notechis scutatus. Classification (NCBI taxonomy): domain Eukaryota; kingdom Metazoa; phylum Chordata; class Lepidosauria; order Squamata; family Elapidae; genus Notechis; species Notechis scutatus. The sequence goes on along the minus strand of NC_142010.1, from coordinate 108,172,109 downwards.
TGGAGAGATAGGAGACCAAGAACAAGATTGGGTATTGACTGGCAACTGGGGGAAGCAAAGTGATGCATTGGAATTTCCCAACCAATGGGAAGTAGGGACCACTCAGGCAAATGTTTTTCCTCTCAAGAACCTCCAGTAATTGATGCACCATCATGAAGTCTTGTGCTGCAATCAGTCCTTGACATTCCTTGGTCTGTGGTGATCCTTTCCCTATTCATTAAAATGTCAAGTGTGAGGGGGTTTGGTACTTTGTTTTAACTTTCAGAAGATAGAAAGGTTAAAGAAGAAGCCTTCCTGGAAGCATCCTGCTGATCGTCATCTAATGGGCCAGTTTCTATTGTTTACTTCCAGGGACCATGTGTCCCAGAGGATCCAACAATAAGGAGAAGGAGGTGCACCACCTCCAGCCATGGAAGATGCTCATTCAGGAGCCCAGACTTCTTACTGGGAGGCTTTATTTTGAAGCTATTAATGGATAGGTCTGGCATTCGTGAAACTGTTAACTTCCAGAGCACCTCCACATAATGCATAACACAGCAGGGTGCTATAATTTTTCTCCTCCACCCCCCCTCCCTTCAGTTCTTTAAAATCCATTCCAAGTGAATGACATTTGCTGAGTGTATTTATGCAGCCCTTTCTAATCCCTTCAGAATATTAAGACTGCATTACTTTGTCTTTGGTTACATTAACTTCAAGTTTCCTTATGAGTAAGTATTTGGTGAAAAATTAATATACTGAAGTTGAAAAGAATCTTATGATGGGAAAAGACTAATTTTGTCTCCTGGCTGCTCAGATATCGGAGAACACTGGGGTTAATGTAATTAACTTACATTTTTATCCTGGATTGTGTACATACACTGAATCTCCTGGCTGGAAACAAGATTAGATTTTATTACACTATATATCCTGGTTATCTTCACCATGCCTCCAATATTACTTCCCTCAATGACTTCAAGGCTCTTTGCTGCAATGAAAATGCACAGCCATCTGGTACTGAGCCCATGCAGTTTATTTAAGGATTTAATTAAGTGCTCTAAATGGAGAGCTTCTTCGAATTAACATTTTAAATGTGACTTATTGCAGGTTTAATATTGTCTTAATGCCAACCTGGGAAACTCCATAGCAAGTTGTTGACGTTTAAATTGAATTCATTTGGGTGGCTCCAGGGGGACTCATTAATTAATCTAAACAACTAATGGGGATTGGTTCTGACTTTTGATGAAGATTATTTACAGAGACAATTTGCTGTGAATAAAGAGTCACAGTAGGCATATGTTTAATTGATTTTTTTTTTAAAAAAGAGGACATCTCATTGTATTTAATATCAGAAATGCATCTTATGAACAAGCTTTGAAATGCCATGAAAGCAAGGATAGTTAGAAATTTCCTCTCTGAGTGCTAATAACAAAGGGAATGGGTAATTACATTTCCACACGAACTATGATGCTTCTGAGGGACTACAGGTCTGTCTCTTTAATAGCTGAAAGCAGCTTTCCCCAACCTGGTACTTTTCAAATGAAGTAGTTAGGCTGATTGAGGACTGTGGGAATTAAAGAGCAATGTATGAAGTGCAGCACATGGGAAGGGCAAAAGGAAGGAGAAAGAATTACACTTGATAGCAAGTTTGCATAGTATTATTCTATGTTATTTCCAGCTTCATGTCTTTAACTGCAGGGATGAAGCACAAGGCTGAAAGAAGTGCAGCAAACTGGGAATAGCCCAAACAATGATAGAATGCAGCTAGATTCAATTCAAAACGTGAGTCCCTGAGTTGAGGTTAAGAGGCAGGAGGAAAGGCAAAGACAAGTGAGGAAGGCAAAACAGTCCTCAGAATTCATTTGGGTTCCTGTTGATCCTATCTTCACCTGTGCCAGGTTGTTCTCTAATCAATGAATGAATGAGTTACCTGAAGGGGGCCTTTTGGGGTGGTGTGTATATGAAGGCAGACAGAATCCCTTTATCTCTGTGATTATGTGGCATAGCACGTACATATCCAAATGCATTTGCTCTGTCCCTTGAAACTTTAAAAGTGGCTTGTCCCTGATTTAAAGGACAGAACTGGTAATTCTAGTGTTAATCTATGTTGTGCGTGATAATATGTTGTGCTCAGGTCTGGTAAAATCAATTGGTTATGTAAAAATCTCAATATTCATTTACTGATCTATACACTTGTACAAATCTGAACCTGTATTCAGAATATCAAGAAGCATAAAGATGAAAATATCCTTAATAAAAATACAAAAGGTTTTCATTTCATAACAAAAGAGCTATCATTAGAAATATAAATCATTTTAAATACACAGTATCAAGTATGAATGACAATAGAAAAGCAAATTGGAAAATACATGTTATGATTTATTAGGGGTATTTGTGTGTGTGTGTTTCTGTGTGTAGAAAGAGGCACATTTCTGTCTAGGTCAGGACTGTCAAACTCTCGGCCCATGGGGTGGATGTGTCACACGCTAGTCATGTCCACACCCAATTTAGCAAAGGGGGAAAAAAAAATCCTGATATGTCATGTGATGCAGCTGTGACAACATGAGTTTGACACCCCTGGTCTAGATGCTATCTTGCACTGGCACCCAGATGATAACACATATGTACTCAGTGTTTGCTAGATATCTAATAGAAGGAGATGTACAAATTAGGTAAGAAAATCTGCTAATTATATAATTTGGATATAGTTTAGTTAAGGAGGAAGCGGATTGCAGTATTTCCATTCTGTTTCCTATCAAAAGAAACCTTGGAGCAGTTTACAGTTTTAAAAAAACAGCAGACTCTGAAATTCAGTGAAGTCAGCACTGTTAAGGATCTTCAAAGGGCAACTGAAGTGGCTGTTACAGGCATAATAATTACTCCCAGCAGCTCATTGTTAGCAAAACCAGCTTTTGGCCACTAGAAAAGAATACAGGCTGCAATACTTTAATGAAGACTCTTATATCCATAAGCAGATTTCAGAGGAAAAAAATAATTCAGCAACAACTTTTGAATTGGCTTTCATTCAATATTGAAATTGGTACAGATCAGGCAATTTGGCACTCATTAATGAATTCAGAAAGTAGTTCCAACCTTGAATTGTATGTCAAGGATGTCAATGGACAGACAAAACCAGTAACAATAGCCCATCTATTATTGGCAGACAACTACATATCCTACTGGGAAAAAGGAAAGGGAATCTCTGCGGTTTCTCCAGTGATGCCACCTTAACCTTAAAGTCACATCAAACTAGATCAAATCTAAGGCAAAGGTTCTTAGACATAGAAAATTAATTAGAAACTGCTACTTTCTCTCACAATATAATTGCAAATAGCCAAATCTATGTGCTGAAACCAACCTCATATTTATATCACAATTCCCAAATTCAGGAGAACTTATCTTTAGCTCAATTTAATTGATTCCCCACAGCTGTCCTCGAAAGGAAATATACAAAAAAAACCCACATGAAACCTGACACTCCCCAGTGATATGGCTACCATAGAAACCACAGTTCTTGTTCTTCTCTATTTTACAGGGTCATTTGTCACCAGCTGATTACCCCTCCTTTATTTAAATTTAAATTAATCAAGATAAAATTATTTTTTCTAAAAGTAGCAAATTCTGCTACATTATGTGTAAGCTTCATCCAACAAATGGTTGACAATAGTTCTTGTTGTTAGGGAATAGTTTTGAGTCGTTAGTTTTATTGGATGTGCTTTTATTGGTTGACGACTGAAATACTGCCTACTTAAAAGAAACTCAAGAACCAGAATATGAAGTTAGATCCTCAATCTGATCATGACTAAGGAACTGATGGCAAAAGAGATGCTAGTTGTTGAAGCCAGCCAGAGATTTTGAGCTAAGACAAGACTGTACATGAAAAAGAATGCACACCAACAATACGCTAATGGAAAGACAGATTGATAGGGAATGTCTTCTCATGGAATTCCAGCCACCACCTCTTTGTATGGTGATCAGGTGCTACAAAGAACATTGCCAGATTAGGTTGAGATCACAAAGGATGTCTTTTATGCAAAATACATCCAGTGGTAACCTTTAACTACCTAGCAGAATGGTGAAAAATTGTACATTCAGTGGGATTTCCAGGGGAGAGTTATTGTATGGTACATCTGAAGGATTGGGACGGTGCTGGAATATTTCAATGATCATTGTATAAACGCACAATCATGCCTACCATCCCTGTCCTACTGTCCTCAATTATTAGTTCCTATTTCATGTATTTAAACTTATGTTTATTCTTATTTCTATTATATTGTAAGCATTTGACAAAATAATTAAAAAAATAAATTGTCATCATCACAGAGATGGCAAAGAAACAGATCATTTACCATTGTCAGAAAAAAAGACACTGTAATATCTCATATAAGAGTAAAATGCATACAGTAACTTTCCCTTCTCAGGAAAACTTACTTGATAGCAATCAATATACCTAAATGAAATTACCTTTTACATAAACTTGTCAATACATATTAGCCAATATTTTCTTACTCTGTTGCATTTCAAAGCACTTAAAAGCACAGTTCTTGAAAAATCACAAACATAGTGGATTTTTCCTTCAAAAAGTTTATATAACCTTAAATAGTATGCTATGAGTAATGGAAATCCCATTGTTTAAAATAAAATAAAATTTTCCTTCTTGTTCAAGACATTTTTATTGCAGCTCCTTGGTTGCTGTTTCTTAGAGAAGCAACTTTAATCTTCCAAATAAATATTGACTGGAAAGGTGCAGCAATTAAATTATGTAGAGTAAATACGGAAACTAACCTTTTTGTTCTCACAGAGAGTCTCGTTTTCTTTGGTTTTAAATTCACAAGTAGTTGTTTCCATGTCCTAGGGGGAAAAAAGGAGTGCCTTCCCATTACTGTCAAATATTGAAAATCTCGTACTGAAAACTAGAGAATTATTTGCTATTTGGGGACCATTTATTAAGAGGTCAAGAATTCAACTGTCAGTTTCTAAAAGATTCATTCATCAGTCAAATGTCAGTCATTTCTATGTGTAGCACGACTTAATTGAGCATTACTGGACTATACATATGAATGCATTTACAGCAGTTGTTGAATAATACTTCATGATTCAAAGTGTGATACAGAGAAAATAGAAGAAATTAGCCACTATTGATGTTACGCTTATATATTAAGAATAATTAATTAAGAATAATTAATCAACCATTGAACTGAGATTCATACCAAAATATGTTTTTAGCATATAAAACATATACCTCTATGATGAAGAGAAGACAGATATGCAAGCAAGAGAGTTTGACTTGACTTTTGATCGTTATAAATCCTTCCTTCGATCTCAAGAAGGAGATAAAGACATAAAAATGTCTTTGGACATATGGATGGATAGACTTATACAGAAGCATATATAATGCTAATATTTTGTTAAAAAAAAGATTTTATCATTATATAAAGATAAATGGAAACACCAAAACTGTGATAAGATATCTTAGCAAAGTCATGCTAGCCTGTGAGCCTTTTGCAGTTCTAGATCAAAATAGATTGTTGCATACAGATTTTGAAAAGAATAGTATTTACATTTACTGCTATGCTTGGGAGAGTGAACAAGGAAAGAGACCACACACTGTGGTGGTGTATATGTTCTATGTCATTTGCCACATCTACCATCTTGTTATTTTCCTTTCTTTCTGGTCTGCTTCTTCTGTTGTATGGTTTTGGTTTTGTTATAATGTTTTTTATTCTGTTTGTTATACTGTGAGCCTACCGAGTCACTCTAGAATTGGATGGCATTCCATTCAGATAAACCAACAAAGCAGCATCTAAATATAGAAAAAGAAAAGAAGCATCTAAATATAGTATATAAAATCATACATTGCAATGTCCTACCTGCAAATGAATACCTCAGCTTCAATCATAACAATACAAGAGCAAACAATAGATACAAACTCAAGGTTAACCACACCAAACTTGACTGAAGAAAATACAACTTCAGCAATAGAGTGGTCAATGTCTGGAATACTCTACCTGACTCTGTGGTTTCTTCCCCCAACCCCAAAAACTTTAACCTTAGACTGTCTACTATTGACCTCACCCCCTTCCTAAGAGGTCTGTAGGGGGCATGCATAAGTGCACGAATCGTGCCTACCGTCCCTGTCCTATTGTTTTTTATTTTTCTTATAAGTATCTATCTCATGTATTCAAAACTATATTTATTCTTATACCTGTATCTTGTAAGCAATTGACAAATCAAATAAATACTAAAAATACTAAATCAAACAAACCCAGCGACTGGAAGGGAACGAAAGACATTCCTGGTCTTCTTTTCACTTGTTGTTGCTGAACATGCATTCATGATGTTTCTATCAACTAATGGCAGTTTTATTCGAGCAAACCTGTAGTGCTTATTCCTATTTTCCGCTGTCTATTTCCAAGCATTCTCACCAGAATAATTTTGTGTTGATCTGAACTGATCCTTGCTTGCAAAAACTATTTTTTAAAAATAGCTACTTGTTCTTCATTCTTATGGCAGACAATGAAATCTGTTCCTTTGAGATAAGCTATACATCATTCAATAAGGAAGTAGCAGAAGAAACCCAGGAGAGACAAACTACATGTGAGTATCTGCAATAGCAAGTAACTATTCATAAAGGCCCTGTAAAGCATGCTGTATTATATTTTCTGGGAATAGTTAGAACCTGTTGATTTTAAGTAAATGGAAAGAATCCTTGGTGAAACAAGCCTCCACCTACAGATTCAGTCTCTGTGCCATCTGGCTTATATGTGCTATCAGGAAGAGGTGAGTGGGTGAGTTCGCTTTGTACCTGAATACCTCACTGTGGGTGGAAATATGCCAATGTTCTTGAAAGAGGCATTGTGTCCCCTGTCCTTAACAGGCTGACCCTGGATCCTACTGTACTTACTCACCCAGTTGTGTAATCCCCTCTTTTTAGATGATGTTAGTCTACCATTGTCACTCTCACTGATAATCTAAGATGGAACCAAGAATGGAGGTAGGTATTTTTCAGCAGCCTTCAATATCATGGTTCTTTGGGCTTGGGGATTAACACTTTGAATTGCATCCAGAAATAAAGTGGACTTTTTGAGGCTGTCTGCATGGGTTGGAAGTTAGTGTCATTAGTGTTTCCATTCCTTCCTGAAGGAAGGGAAGTGTGTGCATGTTGGAAGACAAATAACATTCTTGTGTACTCCAGTATGGGCTCAGCTTGCACTCTATCTTTGCTGGGATTTGAATGGTTTAGGGCAGGGGTGGTATTCTACCAGTTCGCACCTATTTGCTAGAACCGGTTGTTAACATTCTAAGCAGTTGGGAGAACCGGTTGTTAGAAGAAATTACTGGCCTAATCCTGTAAAGAAGGCAGGAAGGAAACATTCTGGTGTTGCTTACAGAAACTGCCTCTCCGTTAACCCTTATTACATTCTTGGCAGGATTAGACTTCCTGTCTCAGGAACTTCTCTGGAGTTCCCCCCCCCTTTGCTGGTACTTTGCTTGTGTGGAGTTACCATTCAAAGTTACAATGGAACTGAAAAAAGTGACTTATGACCATTTTTCACATTTATGACTATTGCAACATCCCCACAGTCACGAGAGCCCAGGAGAGGAGATGCGTGCCTCAATGTGAGTGATATTGAGTTGGCCACGCCCAGCCAATAACGTGAGCACAAAGCCACGTCCACCCAGTCACATGACCACCACACCATGCCCACCAACTAAGCCACGCCCACAGAACAGTTTGTTAAAAAATTTGAATCCCACCCCTGGTTTAGGATTTAAATTCATCAATATATAGATGGTATCCAGCCATTCACTTTTGCCTCAGAGCATACAGGAGATGCAATGGAAATCCTGACCAATGTCTGGAGGCTGCGAGCTCTTGGGCTGGAAGAAATATGTTTAGGTTTAATGCTTGCACAATGGAATACCATGGGTTCAAAAGCTGACTACAAGTAAAATAATTGATTAATGATTTGAGAGTGTTGTGCTCCCTCAGAAAGAGTAGGCTAAAAATTGGGATACTCCTAGACTATTTGGAAGCTGTAACCAAGAAGCTTTTGTCTATTGTGGCCATTCCTGGAATGGAAGTTGTTGGCAACAGCCACTATGTTCTTGTGACCTCACAGATGGAGCACTGTAATATACTACACGGGACCACCCTTGAAGACCATCTGGAAACTACAACTAATGCAAAATGTAGCAGCCCACACACTAACAAGGATAACGCCATGCTATCAACTAACAGTACAGCAGGGGTTTCATTATTTGCCAGTTTATTTCTGGATGCAATTCAAGGTTCTAATTGAAATCTTTGTTATTTTTTTTAAGCCACTCATTCCAAATAAAAACAGCCCAACCATGGTGTGCCTCTAGAAAAGTCTTGCTAAAAATCCTTACTTCTCATGCAGTGTGGTGGAAAAAGGACCCAGAAATGGGCCTTTTCTGCTGAAGGTCTCCTCCTGTAGAATACTACATCATTCATACTCTCACACTGGTATTTGAAAAAGCTTTCAGAAAGCCTTTGGGGCCTGACACATGAGTAATGGAAGGGTGGTAATGGAGATATGTGAGACCATTATAATTATGAATTAGTTTTTATTATTCAGTTGTGGGGTCTTCCATTATTGATATTGTACTAGTACTGCTGCTTGTGAGCCTCTTAGAATTACACCCTCAGAAAAGCATAAAAAGTCAAAATAAGTAAAATGGTTTGAATTATATTTCCCAAGGTATAAGACATATATACAAACCCATGTTTGCATTGAGAATGCATAGGGAGCTGATGGAAAGGGCGTATTACCAGAATGAGCTATGCTCTAGAAGCCCCTAATACAAATTCAGCCTCAGCTATGCATGACCGGGTTCCTTCTCTTTCAATCTCGGCAAATCCACTGCTCCTCTAAACAGATAGATACACAGAAATAATGATTGCCATCGTCCCTCGTGATCCTTATAAAGGTAGCTCAGAAAGTATATATAGAAGGCTGAATATCACCCTGTAACAGTGCATATAAACCAATGAGTTTAAGGGTGGCTTCTTATGATACATTTTCTTGGTTTTGGAATGCCACTGATAATGTTAAAGAGAAATTGTACAGAAAAATGTAACACATTTCAATCCATCATTTCATATGACTCTGCCTGTCTGTTTATTTAAATTTATATGGAACCCATCTCCTCGATAGGGTGACTCTGGGAGGCCTACAGAACATAGAAAGATACGTGGAAAAGCAGTTAAGATTTTACATTGTTGGTTCCACTATTATTCAAAGTCACAACCAACATTGTTAACAGAGGTATGCAAAATATTTTGAATTTGATACAGTCCAAGTTCAACATGGCTTATTTCAATATGATTGGAAATGTTCTGATGGTGTTCCAGTTTCATTGAAAATGTTCTGAGTTCAGAATAAACTAAAGTTTCAGATGAAGAGACAGTAGGCCTTCAAAGGAAGATAAAAGAAAAATATAGCAAGCTTGCCACAGATTTGGTTAGCGTGCTACATTCCCCAAAGTGAAGCACCTATGATTATTTAAAGAAACAAGTATACATTTTTTAAATGACCATTTCCTGACTTTCTTCATTTCACTGCACATTCAAAGAGTTACCTTAGTTTTGTTAACAGGGGGTGGGTGGCCATTATTTTCACAGCTTTAAGAGCAACAGGGTCACTTTGTTGCAGAAGATACAGGATTGTTGTTTTTCCGTTAATATGGCTAGTCCTAAGGGACTGCAGATATCTGCAAGACATGTTTTGAAAAGTCCTACCATTGGGATACAAGTTATGAAATACTTATTAGAAAATTATACTGAGTTTTGAGCTGATGAAATTTAAAGCAGGGTCTTTATACCCACCTCCTTCAAATTCAGCTGTGAGCTAAAATAGAAACAGTGCACATTGCAGTAAAAGAAGAACCAGGCAAAGGTCAGTTTCTGGCCATCTGTCCAGAAGAGATAGTAGTGTTATATCTGATTTATTCTGAAAAAACAGAACAGTATTCTAGATAAATAAATATATTGGCTCATGCAAATACACTTAAAATGATGGCTCGGTTTTATGGGAAGTTGGTTAAAAAAAATAAATCCCTTTGAGCATGAGCAGTTTGAGGAAATGGATGGATGAATGGATGGATGAATAGATGGGGAAAGGGAGACCTACCATGGGCTGATTCCAGATATTAGGTTCCCTATTAATTGCAAATGGAATTGTAATGGATGTGCTACACTACAGTATCACTTTATGTTCTTCCTACTGTGTTGTGAAGAATCCTGAGTAAACCGAATAAATTCAATCATTTGGGGGAGAGGGAATCTTAAATACCCCTTAATAGCCCTATATTATTTATTTTACCTTTGATTGCTTATTACTCACCATAATTTTTAAAAATGGATTATCAATATAGATGTTCAATTGAGGAGGAAAAATACGAAAGCGGTGATTAGAAATGTGTTTGCGCATGTTTTAATTAGCACCCTAGTGTTGTTGAGCTACAACACCCTTTCATTTAAGCAGGAATTCATTAATATTTGAACTTTTTTTCCCCCCAAATAACAGCCAAAACCAAGTATTTAAGCTCTAATTAAAAGACTGATTTTAAAAATGAACAGGGTTGTTCTTATGGCTTGTTAAGTACAGAGCTGCTGCTGCGGAAGCATTCAAGTATGCTGGCTGAACTCCAATGTTCTTCCTGCATGGTTGTGAGAAAAACAACCCCAAACCGCAGAGGAAGATTGGTGGAAATTGAAGGAAATAGACTCAGAAAGGCAGCTGACCTAAAAAGCACTTTTTGTGTTTGTGTTAATCCACACTAGATCAATGTGTCAGTGACATGCTGGCTCTTGTGAACTTCCACATAATCATCTCTGTTACTCTTACTCTCTATATCAGTTTGTTGACAGACAGAAGATTACTGGAAGCTAATAGTAGTGAAGTAGTTCAGAAAGAATCTGGTAGCACCTATATTTGAACAGAACAGAATAACAGAGTTGGAAAGGACTTGGAAGTCTTCTACTTCAACTCCCTGCTCTAGCAGGTGACTCAATACCATTCCAGACAATTGGTTATCCAGTCTCTTCTCAAATGCCTCCAGTGATGGAGCACCCAGAACTTCTGAAGGCAAGCTGTTCCACTGGTTAATTGTTCTCACTGTTGGGAAATTTCTCCTTAGTTCAGGGTTCTTCTTGTCAGTACTTTTTCTTAAAAGCATAAACTTTCATGAGCTGAATCGCCCTTCATGACATATAGGGAGGTACTAGATTTACATAGGGTCTAAACTGGGATGAAGTAGGGAGGAAAGGGACAGGAAGACAGGCTAGTTATGCAGATGCAGGTTACATGAGAGATGTCCGTTGACAATTCCATACATTCCATTTCTTTCTTTATTTATTTGATTGATTGATTTTTATCTCAGTTTTATTTTTCTGTATAAATAGCTCAAGGTGGCAAACATATAGATATGTTTGCCACTTCCTCCTATTTTCGCCCCCACAACAACTGTATGGGAACAAGTATAAGTTTGTATGCTCAGGAACATTTGCCCATAAGAAGGCAAGTGATTGGTTATTGCTTTGCTGGAACAGAAAGTGGGGAGGGCCTAAAAATTGGGGCAATTGTCCAATAAGAAGATGTAATAGACTGTGGTCTGGATAGAAGCCCTTGCAAACTATTCCCAGTGTATGTCAGGCAGGCAGGTTTTTTTTTTGTTTTTTTAAAAAACATTTTAGAATCAAACCAGCATGAGAATAGGATGAAAGCAGCTTAAGCACTAAGAATGGATAGAACAAATCTGTTTTTGCAATGAAGAAAAAGAAGGGGGAAGAAGGTAAGATCAAAGAAAGAATGGGGAGCTTGTCTGCTCACACCGATAAATGGCAGAAGGTATAGAATGATATCTTGATTCCATTGGCGAGAGAGAAGATCCAAGGATCAGAATTCCTGATCAGAATTCGTATCAGTGGACAATCAGAGGAAATGCTGCAATGTTATCTTTACTGCATTGCCTTTGGAGTAACGAAGCTTGGGTTAATGGATTCAATGGTAGAAATGCTCCCTAAAGCCAGTGGCATCTTGGTAGCACAACTGCAATAAAGACAGACAAGGAGGATGGAAATGGGAGGAACAGTTATGGCAGCTCTAAACAACATCTTTTTATTAAGTCACATCTTGTTGCATTCCCTATTTGTCGGGTGCTATTGCTTTTCAAGTCAAAGGAATTCAAAGAAATGGATTGGTAATGATGAAATACTATGTATTGAAATGGTCACTTCATTTGAATTTTAAAATAAAAATTCAAAAAAAAATTCTAGCTTTGTTTCATCCTTTAGTCAACCCACCCAGAATTTTTTATGAAGCAATTTCTAGATCCCTAATGAATGAACCCTGAATCTGTTATATAATTCATAAGAATGCCACTTGGTAGTGGTGACTTAAATTCCATGGTTGGTTATTCTTAATATCTGCAACTCTGTTGGGAGGAAGGCACTACATCCCTCTCTAACCTTTCAGAATCTCCAGGGAAACCTAAGGGCATTTTTTAAAATTAGCTTCTTTAATTCTCCACCATGGGGCTAAGGAAGAAACTCTAGAAAAGTGAATGACCATCTTCTCTATGACAGGGGTCTCCAACCTTGTCAACTTTAAGACTTGTGGACTTCAACTCCCACAAGTCTTAAAGTTGCCAAGGTTGGATACCCCTGCACTATGATGTATGCTGGCTCTTTTTGGGAAGACAGTGTGCAGGGAGTTATTGGCCTCAGACTTTCAGAACAGTGAAGCTTTATTGGAGCTCTCAAGAACTCTGCCAAAGAGTTGAGATATGGAAAGATGATTAACTTGCTCAACTGTCTTCACATTTATTAATTACAATATCCGCCACTCACATAAAGTTGGCAGAAACCAATTTCTTTTCAGCAAAATTAGATCTTGCAAAAATTTAAACATAGGAAAAGAAAATAAGCTGCTGCTTTTCCAAATAGGATCCCACTACTCACTGCATATCCTCTACTCCTCATTGTGGCAAGACCAACCATTGCATAAAAATGCTTTTCATCATTTGCAAATTTTTGATGCTCAAAATAGCCCCTCGGTTGCCTTAGCAACTAGCATTTATTTCCCCTCCATTCCTTCTCCCCCTCCCCTTACTCTTTGCATATTGCTGCATATTTCTATCATCTCTTTCCAGGCACAGTTCATAAACACGGCTGCATAATAAAGAATGTTATCATCAGTGACTTACAGCCCAGCTGCTGCAAATAAGATATGAAGTGGCAGGGAAATACAATTTCATGCAGCTAGGACAACAGATTGATAGGGTGCCCTTCAAATTTGATGCCACTTCTTTAAGTCTGTCTAAATTTAAAAAAAAAAAAGTTGGTCTGCTCTCTTCCTCCCCCTTTCTTGTAACAATGACAATAAAAGCAAAAAGATAATTCATAAGGATTTTCATTAGTTTGGAGCAACCTTGCCCTGAGATATGGACCATTCAAAGAGATGCACGTCTCTTTGCCCCTTGGCTCTGGTTCTCCAGCTCTCTATCACCCTTGAAACATCTATCCATCTAGCTTGTGGACCTTTCTAATTTAAATAGTCCCCTTTCAAATTATTACGCAGTCTCAGATTTCTTAGGATAGGCTGACCATAGACAGAGATAAAATAAAGCCTTCAGCTCCCACCTTCAGAGATTGATTTTATTCAAGAAATATGGAAGTTGGGCTTGTTTAAATGGGAAGAGATCTCAGGGACCTTGTCTCCATCAAAGAAAAAAATGAGAAGAGATTGCTTTTCAAGGATCCCTTGTGGCAATTGCTTACTGATGGACTGACCTGAGCACGAGGTTTGGACATTGATCAGAACTGAGAAGACACATTGCCCGGCCCTTTCATCATGAGATCAGATGACTACTAATGCCACGGAATAATGCAGCAGAACCTGCTAGCATTGAAGGCCTATCCTTAGGCCCTGCCAGAAGATAGGTTTCGCATAAATAATTTGAAGGATCTACACCTTACTCTTTCATTTGGAAGAAACATATTTCTAGTGCAAATCTTGCATAGCTAAGCTGATTAGCTGACCTAGAGAAGTATCAAACATGCTATCTTGCATCAAGTAGATCTGCCTGGTTGCCATTCCAGAGAGCTTCTGAAGACATCTGGAAGAGCCAGCATATAAATACAAAGAAGTGTAAGGCTCACAGTAAAAGAGTTTTGGTGGTAGTACATATTCAAGGTCAAAAGCCAAGGGAAAAAACACACTCCACCTGCCAAAATTCTCCACCTCAACACACACACACACACACATGACAATCCCAAACACCCCCACCTGCCAAAATTCCCCCCCCACCTGCCAAAATTCCCCTCCTCCTAAAAATACACAAGCATCCACACAACAGACAAAGTAATACTGTCCAACAGCTCACTGATGGTGATCCTTAAGTTCATTGTTAAATGCAATTATAGCACTGGGATAAAAACTGTTCAGAAAACATGTGGTCCAAGTTTTATATGACTGAGGCCCAGGAGCTGAAAGGGCAGAGATTAATCTAGTAAACAGCAGACCCACCAATGAATTGTTAGAGCTCCATTCAAACCTTCGTTGTAAGTTTTCAGAGAAGCCTTTATAGGTTCTTACTTACCTTTAATTCAACAGGTTTACTCACAAGGAGCATTACTGATGGATATTAAACTGGCTTTTCAATGTCTGGCACTTAGCTGAACCTGATGTCTATGGGCATGTTTACATTTAAGCTGCTCCTGTCCTTAACTCATTATGGCTGAACTCTAAAATATCTTTCAAAAATCCTGTCTAGTCATTTGACACTTGACACTTTGACAACTCCATGCAATGTGTATCCAGTCTCGACTTCTGGCTGCCATCCAATCTTTCCATTGTAGGAAATCAGTGACCAAGCTCTTCCTTTTCTGAGGACAAATCTTCTCATATATATGTGTATGATTCTGTCTCTATATAAAGTTTTCGCGGGTACTTACATGTATGGCATTCGGCTTTGTTTGGGTATTTTCCCACGTCATTGTAGTTGTTCTTTTAAAGTTGTAGCAACGTTTCAGCAGAATCTCATCTGCCATCATCAGGCTTCTGTATAGTGTTCGTCTGTGAGTCAGACTTTTACAGTGGTTTCAGATTTAAATTTGGGGCAGCCTATTGCTGTGCCAGAATGGTTTTTTCTTCATCCTGATTGGTTGGGAGTCTTGGTCTGTGTTTATTGGTCTCGGAGTTTGCTGTGTTCTGCTTGATTGGTGTCTCTAATATCTTCTGTCTGTTTTTGGCTCTTTTTGTATCTTGATTGGCTGGCAGCATTGTGTTACTTTATTGGAGGTCTTTAGTGCAGCTTGGCTTCGGTAAATAGATGGCTATCATTAGTTAGGAAGCTGGGTTTCATCTGGGTGCCTGGTTGGGGTGTGTTTGAGCTGGAGGTATCAGGGGGATCTGTTTGTGTCCAGGTGTTTGCCTGGCTTGTGGTGTGGAGATTTTTTTTGTTTGTGAGTGCAGGCTTCCAAATGATTGACAGTCTGGTGGAATCATCTCTTCTGTTCATGCTTTCTGGTCTTTTTTTCAATCTCTATGGCTTCTCTGATAATTCTGTGGCTGGGGTTTTCTATAGTGGCTGGGGTTTTGGTGCCATTGAAGTTGATGCTATGACCTGTGGCTTCCATGTGTTGGACTAGTGAGGAAGTGTGTTCCAGCTTTTTGACTGCATTTTTGTGTTCATCCAGGCGGGTACTTATTCTTCTATTGGTCTGTCCAATATATGTGGCCGGGCATGATGCACAGGGGACTTCGTATATGCCTTGGTTTTCCAGGTCAATTTTATCTTTGGGGTTTCTAAGGATGGCTGCTATTTTTCTGTCTGTTTTGAAGGCAGTCTTGATGTGATGTCTGTGTAGTATCTTACTAATTTTGTCTGTAGTACCTCTTATGTAGGGCAGGACAGCTGTTCCATAGGTCTGTTCATCTTCTGGGTCTCTATTATGTCTCAGTGTGTTTTTGTGGATCAAGTTGGTGATTTTGCTTTTGTGGAAGCCGTTGGCTGTCAGTACTTTAGTCAGGGTGCATAGTTCAGTCTTAATGTGTGTCTTGTCTGCCAGGCGTTTGGTTCTAGTAATTAGTGTTTTAGCCACGGAGTTTATCTGTGCTGGGTGGTGGTGGGATTGGGCGTTGAGGTAGCGGTTAGTGTGTGTTTTCTTCTGGTATACGGTGTGTCCTAGTGTGCCATCTGATTTTTGTAGATTAGTACATCTAGGAATGGTAGTTGTTTGTTTGTTTCCGTTTCCATGGTGAACTTGATTTTGGGGTATGTGCTGTTTAGGTGTGTTAGGAAATTGTTTAGGTTTTCTTTTCCATGGGGCCAAATCACAAATGTGTCATCGAACAAAGTTGAATGCCATACAGGTAAGTACCCGCGAAAACTTAAGAAAACATATGTATGTATGTATGTATGTATGTATGTATGTATGTATGTATGTATGTCATTCAGCTTTGTTCGGGTATTTTCCCACGTCATTGTAGTTGTGTTTTAAAGTTGTAGCAACGTTTCGGCAGAATCTCATCTGCCATCATCAGGCTTCTGTATAGTGTTCGTCTGTAAGTCAGACTTTCACAGCCTTTTCTGTTTTAAATTTGGTGCTAGCCTACTGCTGTGCCAGAAAGGTTTTTTCTTCGTCTTGATTGGTTGGGTGTCTTGATCTGTGTTTATTGGTCTTGGAGTTTGCTGTGTTCTGCTTGATTGGTGTTTCTAATATCTTCTGTCTGTTTTGTAGCATTTTTTTTGTCTCGATTGGCTGGCAACATTGTGTTTCCTGTATTGGAGGCTTTTAGTGCGACTTGGCTCCGAGTAAACGGACGGCTATCATTTATTAGGAAGCTAGGTTTCATCTGGGTGCCTGGTTGGGGTGTGTTTCAGCTGGAGGTATCGGGGGTGGGGTCTGTTTGTGCCCAGGTATGAGATTCTGCCAAAACATCGCTACAACTTTAAAAGCACAACTATAGTGACATGGGAAAATACCAAACAGAACTGAATACACTCTCTCTATATCTATTTATCTATTTATCTATTTATCTATTTATCTATTTATCTATTTATCTATCTATTTATCTATCTATCTATCTATCTATCTATCTATCTATCTATCTATCTATCTATGAAGGAGAGGGGGGGAAATTCAATTTATGTTGTTAGCTATTAGTTATCATAAACACCAAAACAAATGCATCTATATCTCTATATTTATATCTCTCTTCGGATCAGACTCATTTAAAAGTGTTGGAAATTGCTCTATCTGAAAAACACAACAACAGAGATCTTATATAGCTGTTAGGAATAGATTTATGTAGATTTGACCACCATTTCTTAGTTGCATTATCATTTTTCCTCCAAACATATTAACTTTGTCTATACAGAAATCTCTTTGACCTTCTCAATACTTTGGTTTAAATTTGAAGTTCAGCAATCCATTGTTTAATTGTTTTTCCAGTCATTCCTAGTAGAAACCTTCCATTTTTTTAGCATCCAAATAACCTACAGACTATTTTGGGAGCTTGGGGAGATAAACATTTTCTACATCAAAAGTGATAAAATGGTGTGCCACTAGTGCTTCTCTCTTCTCTTCTCTTCTCTTCTCTTCTCTTCTCTTCTCTTCTCTTCTCTTCTCTTCTCTTCTCTTCTCTTCTCTTCTCTTCTTCTTCTTCTCTCTCTCTCTCTCTCACACACACACACTCTTTTAAGGCATAAGGGAAAGTAAAAAAGCTCAGGGAAATAAATTTAGTATTTAGGTAGCCCTGGAGGCTATTATGGACTATGGTAAACATTGACTTAGTTGAAAGGATGTTTTGACCTCTTCAAAGTCAGTGAACAGTTAGCCTACCATAAACTGATGAATGGCATTCAAAATGGACTAGCCCACTTGGGTTGACATAATATGGGAAAGTATACTTTAAAAGAGAAGAGCAGGAGCTGTGAAACAAATGGTCTTGCCCACTTAAAAAGTAACTCCAAGTAGTTTAACCAATTATCCAAAATAGAGTTTTCAAATGATTTAATTCCATGCTTTAAACACATTCAAGATAGGGTCAGAAAAGACATAAGTGGAAAGACTGTGATGGGAAGGTCTTTCCTGGTTATGATGGCCAGAGGTGGTATTCAGCAGGTTCTGACCAGTTCTGGAGAACCAGTAGTGGAAATTTTGAGTAGTCTGGCAAATACCACCTCTGACTGGAGATTTTACAGTATCCTTTCTCTGCCATGCCCACCAAGCCATGCCCACAGAACCGTACTAAAAAAATCTGAATCCCACCACTGAGCAGTATATATTCATTGATAGCTCCTTCCCTCTTAAGGGATAACTGAGAAGGCTCAATTATACATACAGAACAACTAATCCAGCTCTTCTATTTATTTGAATGGCAAAATTATATATTTCTTTGCCTGACCCTTAAAAAAGGAAGTGAATCCCCCAGACATTTTATTCTATAAATGTCCCCCTCATATGCAATCTCTAAAAGTACGTTCCTTCCCTCCCTCCTGCTAAATCTTTAAGTTTTACTCATATCTAAAGCATCAGTAGACCTCTGGCTATGATTGTCTGCCGTAATCAAGAAGAACATTAAGACAAGTGAATGATGCTGAAAAATGACATCTTCTCTCTTTCTTCCCCACCTTTGCTCCACATCCCATTTTTGTCATTACAGGTCATACGCCTGCTCCCTACTTTATAGTGAAGTGATAAATGCATCAATGAACAGATTACTGGAGGCCATTTCAATCTGGAAACAGAAAACCACACTCAATAATTGCCAGCTTTTATCCTGAAGAAAACTAAAATACCTATAGCCTGAATTTGTCTCTTTTCTCTTTGTGTTTTCAGAAGTGATTGATAACAAAAAAGAGTCCACCTGAGAGCTCAAGGGAAGTTCAAGATGAAATTGTTTTTCCCTGCTTTTCAGGAGCAAGAGGACTATTTGCATGAGATGAAGTTACCCCATAAATGACCATGACCTCATCTTGTTTTCAGTGTGAGATAGATGATAGATAGATAAATGGATAGATATGATGGATAAAAGAGAGAGATGGAGAGAGAGACAGAGACTGAGCGAGTGAGAGAGAGATTTGTGAGTTTCTTGCTAAAATGTTTCCTACAAGAATGTCAAACAGAAGACCAAGGACATCATATTATTTAGAGAATATTCATTATATCCTATGTTACTGTTCATTTACCTCACAAAAAATTATTGAGTTATCTGTAATTATAGGATGCAATGACTAATAGTTGACATTCACAGCTGTTTTTGCACACAGAACTGTATGTGTGACATACAGGTATCCCAAAGGTTCCTTTTTCAAAAGGCACCTGTATTTTCTTTATTTTTACTGGAAGATGTTTTGCTTCTCATCCAAGAAGCTTCTTCAGTTCTGTCTTCAAGAAAAACGTCTTCCAGGAAAAACCAAGAAAGTCCAGTAGCCTTTTGAAGAAGCACATTTGACATGGATGATTGAGACTCTCCATAGACAGACAGACCGGTATGCATAAATTCATTATATTTTTGTTAAATTTCAGGAAAGCTTCAGAACAAACCCATTGCTTGCTATATCTTTGTTGCTGTACTTTTTGTTTCTACACAACTTTATTAGTTGGAAAACTTACCAAGACATGTAAAAAGAGCCTGACTGGGAATAAATTTGGTGTTGCAACCATTTGATGATGCCAGCCTATCTCTTCTATAATTCTGTTGCCCATATAAGCCATTTTTTGTGGAGAACAGGAAATTAGGACAATGAGAATATGTCACCAAGGTACTTTTTTAGAGCAAAGCCATGGGGTAAAGATATAATTGGGAGTCTAGATTCAGGAAATGACCAAATATCTTTCTACAGCTTCACAGTATACATAAAAGAAATATTCTACATGAATCTTCTTTAGTGACATGTGAAGCATTCATAAAATACAGCCTTGTGCAGCAACTTGTAGACCTTTAGAACACCATATATGGAAGCTGGACTGCATTGATTGATTAAGCCTCATTTCTTTCGAAAGTATAAATGAATTTTATATTCTTACTGCCTTGAAATCTGTCAGAGCGCAGCATTCAAGATTAAATAGACTCTATTTGCTTTGTCTACTGAGAATCAAGTATCAATTTCATAGGCTGCATTTGATTACAGTAGTGTTATTATGTTTGACCTAGAAAAGATTGTATCCAACCACTTATTTCTAGTATTTTGATATGCCACCTTGGCAATGGATGGCAGTTTCTGTCCTGTCAGTGGCTAACCAAAAGTATCAATTTCACATGAAAAATATCTAACATCAAATGTTAAATTTTAATATAACTCTAACGACCTTAAAGTGAAAAAAATATTTTATTTCAGATGTGAGCAAATATCATGTATCCTCACTTGCAATGAGATACAGACTTTGGTTGTGAATATTGATTATAAAGGAACCTGGACTAATAACTTCTTACTTGAAAATAGACTTTCCAACATAGTATTAAAAAACAGCCACAAATATGTGACTGGCATGCACACATGATTCTGATTTAAACAACATGACTGAGACTTAAATCAGATTTAAATCGGACTGAGAGAAGATGTTTTCCCAAACAACAAAGGCAACAGCAAACCTATCCATTATGAGGGTTTTGGCATTATGGCAGTAAGGAGCTATGGAGAATCAGAAGACAAGAGTATTTAGCAATAGCAATAGCACTTAGACTTATATAATGCTCCATAGTGCTTTACAGTATTCTCCAAGAGGTTTACAGAATTAGCATATTGCCCCCACAATCTGGGTCTGCATTTTACTGACCTTGGATGGATGGAAGGCTGAGTCAACCTTGAACCTGTGAAAAATCAAACTGCTGGCAGTTGGCAGAATTATTGCAGTTAGCCTGCCATACTGAAATCTAACCACTGCACCACCACAGCAATTTCATTTGCTTTGCTTTCCACACCCTCTATAGTTGCCCATAAAAGTATCTTCTGCACATTCCAGTGGTTCAATGTTTACCTTTGCAAGGTAAGGTTTATGTTCAGAGGAACCAGCAGCAGTGAACACTTAGCATATATAAAACAGGCTAACAGACATAGTTTTGTACATAGCTACTGTAGTTATGATCCTACAATTTTGCAACATCTCAAGGATAGCCGGCCAACTGATTTATTGCACATAGAAAACCACCTCTAGGGAAGTTATTAATTCAGGGTTGATTGCATATAAAAACTTGTAAGATTTGTTTATTTATTTATTTATTTATTTATTTATATTTGATTTGTCAATCACTTACAAGATAACAGGTATAAGTATAAACATAGTTATGAATACATGAGTTAGGATGTTGTTAGCAATGATAGTCACCTAACAGTTGGGTTGGAAATATATAAACCAGGATAGTAATTTAATACTGTATCTTTAAGAGAATGCTGTAATTGTGATTGGCTGAGGTTCCTCCAATGGCCATAAAATGAAGCCAGAAACCTGGTTTCTTCTTCTTGCATTTCCTGTTTTGCTGTATTGCCTGATCGTCGTTCTACTTGGATTGTTGTGAATCTTGCAACTGTTAGCAAACTCCGTTTACTGAACTCTGTTTATGATACTTGATTTCATTTTTGGATTATTCCTGGACTGATACTAACTGCTTTAACTGTGTATGATTTGGACTGTTTGTTAAACTTTGTTTACCTGTTTACTGGAAGTAAACCTACATGTATCTGTATGCTGGTTGTGTGTTATTCAACATGACTCTCACTACGTTTTCCTGAGTGCACTCATTCTTTTAACGGGGAATACCTCAACAGATATGTATAAGAAAAATAAAAAGAAACAATAGGACAGGGACGGTAGGCATGACTGGTGCACTTATGCACACTTCAGGCCTCTTAGGAAAGGGGTGAGGTCAATAGTAGATAGTCTAAGGTTAAAGTTTTTGGGGTTTGGGGAAGAAACCACAGAGTCAGGTAGAGTATTCCAAACATTGACCACTCTGTTGCTGAAATCGTATTTTCTGCAATCAATTTTGATGCGGTTAACCTTGAGTTTGTATCTATTGTGTGCTCTTATATTGTTGTGGTTGAAGCTGAAGTATTCATTTACAGGTAGGACATTGCAATGTATGATTTTATATACTATATTTAGATCGGACCGAAGGCGGCATAGTTCTAGGTTTTCTAGGTCTAGAGTTTCAAGTCTGGCATAAGGTATTCTGCAATGAGTAGAGAAGCAGAGAACTCTTCTTGTGAAATATTTTTGGACTTTCTCAACTGTGTTAATATCAGATACATGATATGGGTTCCAGACTGATGAGCTGTATTCAAGTCTAGCAAATGCTTTGTATGCTGTAGTTAGTAGTGTGATATTACCAGAGAAAAAGCTACGTAGGATTAGATTAACAACTCTTAATGCCTTTTTGGCTATGATAGTTCTGTGATAGGTGGAAGACTCTAAATACTTGAAAAACACCAAAGTTTCTTAAATGTTTAGTTTAAAATTGTTTAATTTTCCCTCCAAGGCTAGAGACAGAGGCTATAGGATGAATTGGTTCCCATTGCCAAGCTTGAAGACAGCTCTTTGAACCTGGAAAGGAGCACTCTGATATTGATTTTCCTGTCCCATTTCCCTGCTAGCAAACCAGAAGTACCTCTGACTAATAAGTGGAACTCCTTAAAGGGGTATATAAAGAACCTGGGGGTGAATCCCTTCACTTTTCCATTGTAGTAACAAATCTAGCTCTTGAATAAGCTAGTCATTGAAATTTCTTGAAGCTTTATTTATTTATTTTATTTATTTACTTATTTATTTATTTGATTTGTCAATTGTTTACAAGATAATAAGTATAAGTGTATACATAGTTGTGAATACATGAGATGGGTACATATAAGAAAAATAAAAGAATAGAGAAACAATAGGACAGGGACGGTAGGCACGTTGGTGCGCTTATGCACGCCCCCTACAGACCTCTTAGGAAAGGGGTGAGGTCAATGGTAGACAGTCTAAGGTTAAAGTTTTTGGGGTTTGGGGAAGAGACTACAGAGTCGGGTAGAGTATTCCAGACATTGACTACTCTATTGCTGAAGTCGTATTTCCTGCAATCAAGTTTGGTGCAGGTTTACTTTGAGTTTGTATCTATTGTGTGCTCTTGTGTTGTTATGGTTGAAGCTGAAGTATTCATTGACAGGTAGGACATTGCAATGTATGATTTTATATACCATGCTTAAGTCAGACCGAAGACGGCGTAATTCAAGGTTTTCTAGTTCTAGAATTTCAAGTCTGGTGGCATAAGGTATTCTACAACGAGTAGAAGAGTGGAGAACTCTTCTTGTGAAATATTTCTGGACTTTCTCAATTGTGCTAATATCAGATACGTAATGAGGGTACAAGACTGATGAACTGTATTCAGTATTGGTCTAGCAAATGTTTTGTATGCTCTGGTTAGTAGTGTGATATTGCCAGAGAAAAAGCTACGTAGGATTAGGTTAACAACTCTTAATGCCTTTTTGGCTATGTAGTTGCAGTGGGCTCTAGCACTCAGATCATTAGAGGTGAGTATTCCAAGGTCCTTTACAGAGCTTGGGTCATCAACAAGGTCTTGACTATTCAGCTTGTATTTTATTTTCTGATTTTTTTGCCAATATGTAAGACAGAGCATTTATTTGTTGAGATTTGAAGTTGCCATTTGTTTGACCATTCGGATACATAGTCAAGATCTTTTGTAGGGTAGCAGTATTGTCTGTGGTATTGAACAGCTTTACATCATCAGCGAAGAGAACGCAATTGCTCTTAATATGATCACAGAGGTCATTTATGTAGAGTATGAAGAGAGTTGGTCCTAGAACACTGCCCTGAGGGACACCACTATTGACAGGTACTGGATTTGATAGGACTCTCCCGATTTTGACCATTTGTTGTCTGTTTGACAGGAATGCTTCTATCCAGTTATTCAGTTGTCCAGATATACCATAGGATTTTATTTTTAGGAGTAGTTTGTCGTGTACCACTGAATTGAACACTGAATTGAACACTGGAGTTCTGGAGCAGTATGGCAGACTGAAAGCAATTCTGCTTTTGCAGAGTTCACCAATGTGGCTGAAACAAAAGCCAGTGAAAGGATCAGTTCCTTGGAACTCCTTGGAACAGAAGACAAAAATCACTATGTTTGATTCCATAAAGATTATTTTTGCAAAAGGATTGAAAACTAGGGGACCTGACACCTGAAAGATTTGTGGAGTGCTGGAATATCCATCTTGCTTAAGTTGCTCTTGATATCTTTCAAAGAAACACTGATACCCAAAGACAAGCTGTAATACACCAGCAGATTTTCCCTGCACCCTGGAAGAAAGAATCTTTAAGTGAGTTTCAGGATTAATAAGAGATGCTTTTAAAACAGCAAAAGGAGGACTAGAATGTAGATTTTTGATAGTTAAGGGGATGGCTAGATGGACTTGAAAAACTATGTTTAAAAATGGATAAAATGATATAAGAGATCTTGGAAATGAACAGTAAGAAATCCTCTTGTGGAAGGTTTTGTTGATTGAAAAATAAGCAGATAATAAGAGGGGATAGAGGGAACCAGAGAGAACAAAGGATTGTTCTTAAAGAAGAATAGGTCCATTAGTACAACGAAGCAACACTATTTGGCTAAAGAAGAAATTAAGTCTGTTTGGGAACAATTTACTCAGTTACAATATTAGAGCAGAGTGACAATATAGCAGAGGATACAGAAGAACAACAGATGTGGATGAAACAGACTGAGACTGTTCTGACTGTGGATCTGAAGTTTAAATATATACTGGATTAAAACAATAATATGGAAAAGACATTGTGGATCTGAAAATGGATTTAAAAATGCTAGAATATAAGATGATATGGGAAATGATGCCAATTGATGTCTTAATAATCAAAGGGGACATACAAATAGTAAATCAGAAGCATGACTTGGAAAGACTTCTTACTTTGGATTTGCAAAAGGAATCAAGGAAACTGTGAAGGGACAAAAAAAAAAAGAATTGTTCAAGCTGTTTCTGGAAGGAGAGAAAGAGAAAACGATAAGAGGTCGATTTGTGAGGCAGTATTTAATTTAATATTTCTGGCAGCTCTTAATGGAAATTTGCTGATTAGCATTGAATCATATACTGTATATCTTGTAACTTGACTATTCATAATGGATGACATATGAGAAGAAAATATTGTTTTTAATTGAAGCACTGAAGATGGTGTTAAGTTAGCCAAATTGTTTACACACAATTTAATATTTGGATGTTTGGATTTCTCTGTTAATGGATGAGAAAATGAGCTCTTGTCTACCATAGAATGGCTTATCTGCTTGTCAGTTGGTTACCATGCTTTATGAGAAAACAATCCAATGCTATTTATCTTTATCATGGGTTATAAACTGAACAAGTAGCTATTACTGAAATACTAGTGTAAAGAACCAGCCTAACACCTAAAGATATGAGAAAGGTTTATTTCTTCGTGTACATGAGCCCGGGGACAGGGTAAATAAATATTACTATCTTTGTTTTCATTAAACACCACCAATGTTACTTTTCTTTATAAAAATCCAAACTATATTTTTGGTCCTTATTTCCACATAAAACTTTCCCTAATTTATACAAGCTAACTCCATAAGTTACTTTCTTCCCAAATGGATATTGTATCTTGATGACCTTTCAGAAACCAATGACTGATTTTCTGTTGCTATCTATAATTGGAAAAACACTGGCGATAAGAAACTGTATATAAGAAAGTCAATCAAGAATATCAAGCAGTAGAAAAGGGGAAGATGATGTGAAAAAACACCCTACCTGATGTGTGTTACGAACTAAGCAATGCACTAGTTTTAAATCCTAATAGTTTTACTTCCACAGCAGGCTCGTAATCCTGCACTTCTCATTGGCCCGCAGTTAGCAGATCGTGATTGGTCGTTTCCGACTAGTCTGATTGGCTGATAGCGGGTCGCCGCTGATTGGACGCTTCCAGCGCGGCAAACTTAAATCATTGGACACTGTGACAGCAGCCAGCTCTATAAAAGGAGCTGCTGCTGCCCTAGCGAGTTGTTCTCTTTCTGAAGTCACTAATAAAGAGTTGAGTCACTATTCGATGCCTCGTCTCCATTCTTTGCGCCCACTCTTCCAGATCTAACACTGGCGACGAGGATGGGATACAGAGACAATAGAGCTGACTGAATACTCGCTGAACACCAAGCAGAGCACGTGGCTAAGAGCGCACCCGCTAGCGACAGAATGACCAGCAGCGCCATACCACCCGCTCCATTTGACCCGGCTAACGAAGACTGGGACTCGTATATGGACAGGTTCCAGATGTTCTTGGAGACCAACAATCTAAAAGATGCCACGCCTGGCAAGAAACGAGCTGTATTCCTGACCCATTGCGGGCCCGCCATTTTTAAAATGGCAAAAGCACTCGTGAAACCAGCCGAAGTCAAAACAATGGATTGGGATAACCTCACGCCGATCCTCCGGGCCCATTATGCACCGGCAGTGCCAACACTCATCAGAAGACACGAGTTTTACCAGGGGGACCAACAGAAAAGCGAGAGTGTTGGAGACTTCATTGCTGATCTCAGGAACCTGGCGGGACTCTGTGGCTTCGCAAACCTTGAGGAAGCCTTGAGAGACCGAATCGTTCCGGGTCTGGAAGACCCTACGACCCAGAGCAAAATTATGGCGAAGGGGGACATCGGCCTCGCAGATGTCATCGCTGAAGCTACTGCAGCAGAAGCAACCAGGAAATCAGCCGCTCGAATGCGCCGAGCGAACGCACTGCACCGCCAACTCGCCAGTGACACTACACCCTTCTCCGAAAAGCACACAATGACCACCCACCATGAGGACCTCGAGTCCTCATCAGAAAGCGAGGAAGAGGAGGTCAACCGCCTCAGGTCAGAACACGACCAGCGAGACCAGCGGAACCCTAAATCTTCGCGGCAATGTGCTGGATGCGGGGGTAATCACCCGCGGTCAGACTGCAAATTCCTAGACGCACTCTGCCATTCCTGTGGAAAGAGGGGACACATCGCAAAAGTATGCAGAAGCAAGCTAGGATCCAGCCCAAACAGAAGAGAATATAATTTCCGGCAGACAACAGGCACCCCGCCAGTAACTCAGGACCGCCTAAACAACCAATGGAGCCACTACCACTACAGAAATAGAGCACCCGCCAATTCAACTAGACAAGAAGAGACCTATCAAACCATCACCATCGGCCACGCTTCGTTCCTAGATGCAAGGAAAATCCGAGTGAAGGTCACCATTGCAAATCAACCATGTGTTATGGAGGTCGACTCCGGGTCGTCCTTATCAATGGTCTCTTGGAAAACCCTCAAACAGCTGATCCCTGACATCCGTCGCCAGGACCTCAGCACTCAAAAAATCATATTAAAAGACTACCAAGGGAACAGAATCCCAGTTGCCGGTACCCGCCACGTCCAAGTATCTTTCAAAGACCACACTGCAACTCTTCCTCTTACCATAGTTGATCGAGATCGGCCCAGCCTGCTAGGCTTGCAGTGGTTCGCGCCGCTAGGAATTGAACTAGCAGGCATACACCAGACCGGAAGCGATGACTGGGAAGCGGCCCTTGTCCAGGAATTCCAGGACGTGTTTACCGAGGAACTAGGCAAGTACAAAGGATCCCCCATATCGTTTAATCTCAGCCCTGATGTTGCACCCATTCGCCTTAAGCCTCGTCGAGTGCCATTTGCACTCAAGCCAAAGATTGATGAACAATTGGACAAATTAATAGCCCAGGGTGTGTTGGAACCGATTGACCATGCCCGATGGGAGACCCCAATTGTAACCCCCATAAAACCTGACGGATCCTTGAGAATTTGTGGGGACTACCGGGCCACCCTAAATCACGCGCTTCAACAGAGCGCTTACCCCGTACCTGTGGTCCAACACCTTCTTCATTTCTTGGGAGGTGGAAAAATATTTGCAAAATTGGACCTAGCCCAGGCATACCAGCAACTGCCCGTAGATGCACAGACTGCAGAAGCCCAGACTATAGTCACGCACAGGGGTGCATTCAAGTGTAATAGACTCCAATTCGGAGTGAGTGTAGCACCGGGCATTTTCCAAAGTCTGATGGAGAGACTGTTACAGGGCATAAAGGGGGTTGTGCCCTACTTCGATGATGTCTTGATAGCTGCCCCCACTAGAAGCCTATTAGAAAAACGACTCAGAATGGTTCTCCAGAAATTCAAAGATGCCGGCCTGAAGGTCAAGAAAGACAAGTGCCAACTATGTACTGAGAGGGTTGAATTCCTGGGGTACCTTCTTGACAAACAAGGAATTCACCCTACTGAGAAAAAACTAGCTGCCATAAAAAAAGCCCCAAGACCTAGGAATAAAACAGATCTCCAAGCCTTCCTGGGACTCATTAATTTTTATAACATCTTCTTGCCCCAGAAAGCAACCGTTGCTGAACCCCTACATAGGCTCCTCGACAAGAAGGCATCCTGGATCTGGGGACACCGGGAAGAACCAGCCTTTCAGCAAGTTAAAGACCTTTTAACTTCAGATGCTGTATTAATGCAATATAACGAGACTTTACCTTTAACTGTCACCTGCGATGCCTCACCGTTTGGAGTAGGAGCCATCTTGAGCCACGTCCTGCCAAACGGAACTGAGGCACCTATTGCGTTTTTTTCAAGAACTTTATCTAAAACCGAGAGAAACTATAGCCAACTCGATAAAGAGGCTCTCACTATCGTGTCTGCGATCAAATGATTCCATGAGTATGTATACGGAAGACCCTTTGCCATAATCACCAATCACAAACCATTACTTGGCATCTTAGCGGGAGACAAACCAACTCCCCACATTTTATCACCCCGAATGACACGTTGGTCAGAGTTTCTGGCTGCCTACAATTACCAACTACTACATCGCCCCGGAAAAGCCATTCCCCACGCTGACGCTTTGAGCCGTTCTCCGCTTCCAGAAGTCATCAGCGACCCAGCTCCAACCCTAGCTGCACTACAAATAGAAACTCTTCCGTCACCACCCCTGACTGCATGGGACATCGCCTCGGAAACAAAGAAAGATCCTTGTTTGGCACGAGTCCTCAGCTGGGAGGAAAGAGGTTGGCCTGACAACGAACCCAGTGACATCCTTAAACCTTTTAAAAACCGACAGACAGAACTTTTCTCCCAAAAAGGATGCATCTTGTGGGGAGAGAGAGTCGTAATCCCTGAGAGACTACAGCATGACGTTCTAAAACTGTTGCACGATGGACACCCAGGCATCGTGCGCATGAAGGCACTGGGAAGGAGCTACGCATGGTGGCCAGGTATAGATAAGCAAATAGAGACCTGGGTGGCCACCTGCTCCAAATGTCAGGAAACTCGCTCAGCTCCACCAAAAGCCCCACCAACTGAATAGGAAACGCCTCGAGGTCCTTGGTCCCGTATCCACATCGATTTTGCGGGACCCACCAAGGGACACACATTTCTTATAACAATAGATGCCTATTCCAACTGGCTGGAGGTCCACAAAATGAAGAGCACCACCACAGAAGCAGTTGTCAAAAAACTAAACAGACTATTCGCTACGCACGGGTTACCAGATGTCCTGGTCTCAGATAATGGCCCCCAATTTACTGCTCTGGCATTTGAACAGTACCTAGCAGACCGGGGAATACGCCACACGTTAACTTCGCTGGCCCGGCGGCCAAAGGCAGGGCTGAACGCATGGTCCAATTCATAAAGAAAACACTACACAAGATGGACCATGGGGACATCGATGACAAGGTGACCAGGATGCTTCTCCAGCATATCACCCCAACCAGCACCACAAACAGAACCCTGGCCGAACTGCTCATGGGCCGAAAACTTTGCTCACATCTTGATCGCCTACACCCTGCCTACACGCCGGAGAAGCCCCTGGGGTCCAGCAGCAGATGTCGCACATTCAAGGTAGGCGACCTAGTCTTTGCAAAAAACTTTTCCAGCGACCCATTGTGGGTCCCTGCTACTGTAACCCAAACTACGGGCCCTCGATCCTACCGTTTACAAACCGATGATGGAAAAACGTGGAAGCGCCACATCGACCAACTTCGCTCCCAACTAGCACCTACCCCCACCACAAGCCCTTAATTTCAAACCAGGGGGGGAGGGAAACCGAAGGGACCAGAAGAGAAGTAGCATACGACCTAGTAAGCGAAAACCAACAATCAGCACAACCAACCCGGGGATACTCACCGGCTGAAGGAGAACCTAGCCAGGTGATCGCCTCGCCTCAAAGCAGTACTGCAACTGAAGCAAATCCAAGGAATCCAAATGACAGCCGTGACGGAAGCAGAGATGACAACCCCGAGTCACCCAGCGAAGAGGTTGGACTATCGTTGCCATCAAGTCCGGCACGCAGCACACCGGAACCAGAGCCAGGGCAAAGACCGGTGAAGCAACGTAAATCGAGTAGACAGGTGAAACGACCTACCTATTTGGAAGAATACATCACCCCACCCCTCAGACGGAACCTAGGGGGAAGGGGTGTTACGAACTAAGCAACACACTAGTTTTAAATCCTAATAGTTTTAGTTCCACAGCAGTCTCGTAATCCTGCACTTCTCATTGGCCCGCAGTTAGCAGATCGTGATTGGTCATTTCCGACTAGTCTGATTGGCTGATAGCGGGTCGCCGCTGATTGGACGCTTCCAGCGTGGCAAACTTAAATCATTGGACACTGTGACAGCAGCCAGCTCTATAAAAGGAGCTGCTGCTGCCCTAGCGAGTTGTTCTCTTTCTGAAGTCACTAATAAAGAGTCGAGTCACTATTCGATGCCTCGTCTCCGTTCTTTGCGCCCACTCCTCCAGATGTGTATGTACAGAAGGCAGAGTTAAATTTCTATTTCCTTTATAAAGAAATATTCGGACAATTTACTGGTCCTGCCACCCACAAATTAAAATTATCGGGCCACTGAAAGGCAGAGATGGAAAAAGGCCCTGGAAGGAAACTGCCTGTAGCTAACTGCAGAACCTTTCAAGCGGATCATTTTCTTCTTTGTTGCAATTCATCTATTGTCCTGATCAAATGAGCAGCAGCAACTATAAACTCTCTGCCATTCTTGTCAGTCCTTTGCTCCTGAATTGACTGGCAAACAAGAGAACCGCACTGGATACAGGGTGCTGTCCAAACTACTGTATATACTTGTATAGCTTGTTCACTCTAGTATTGTAGAGTAATCTTTTCCTTCTTTGCCTGCATACAGTAATTGACTTCCATAGTTTGCTATTACATTTAAAAGATTATTTCAAATGATTGAGTATTGATTCATTTACTACTTTTCCCCCTGTTCCATGTTTTTAAATGGCTACAAGATTTTCAAAAGTTATTATTTATCCTTGGAAAGGTCCCAACCTCAGCCAGAAGTTAAGATTTGAAAATAATTCAGAAACTTAAATAATTGAACACAGGACAATTAAGAACAAGAGAAATGAATCTTTTACAATCAAAGTGTGGGGCTAAATAAACTTCCAGTCACTAAAAGTGGAACAAAAATATATGTTAACAGGTCACTTTAAAAAAAACCATAAAAGAGGCCCTTCATTTTTTTTTTTTTTTTTTTTTGTGGAGGGGGAAAATAGATTTTCATAATGGACCACTATCACAGAGCTCTCTGCTCTATGTCCTCCAAGCAAGCCTTAGGAATAGGACATCTAGAGCAAGTAATCTTGAAGATATCCAGGCTTGACTTGAGCCATGTAGGGCAATGGTCCCCAAACTTTCCGGTTTTGTGGACCGGCAGCAGTGGCAGCAGTGGGGTGGGAGGAGAGGGAATACTTCCATGTGAGCACCAGGTGAGTGCCTGCACACACAGCTTCATTTGCACAAGCAGCGGGCACACACACCTGTCACTCTCACAAATGGAGTGTTGCACACATGCGCACTCAACCGCCCAGTTCAGAATGGGCCACAGCTTGGTACCAGGCTGTGGCCCAGGGTTGGGGACCTTTGATGTAGAGCTTTCAGCCCTTAGCATATCATTCAGAAGTAGACTGGCAGCCAATGCAACTTGCAGAGTAAGGATTTACAAGAGCAAATTTAGGCGCATCTGTAATAGAATTCCTAGGTTAGAAATTAGCCTCAAGGACGGGAACATGACCTCATCCATAGACCTTCACCAGTGGTCCATATATTGGATTTTTAAGAGCTTCATATTCACAGCCATTCCAAATTCAGTCTGTATTTGTTCATCCCAGCTATATCCTAACTACCTCCCTGATTGGGTCAGGACCTCTCCCAGTTCACTTGTCTGGCCTGTGGCAAAGAGCTGGATATTTGCACATTGATAGTACTTCACCCAATACCAAACAATGTTTTCACCTAGCAGTTTGTAAATTTTAAATAGTATAGCGAGGAAACCAATAAGACAGCAAAGACAAAGAGGGATCATTTTTTACACTAAAGGATGGATGATTGATGACGATGATGATACGATGATTTTCTGGTTCAAGTGAATGAACACTCCCACAGAGCCATTTGGAACCACTTTGGCTGAGAGATGAAAAGATGCACAGAAGATGAAAGAAAGGACAAAACATCATCCTGTTTTGCAAGTGTCTCCTGCAGCACTGGAAGCCAAAAATTGCTGACTGTCCAATGTGGATCAAATGTTTGGTAGGCTACCCCCATGGCGTTGGAGGTTGCAATATATAGCCTCAGAAAAATCATTTTATGGATGGGAAAAAAGTAAGATGCCCTAGAAAATAAAGCATGAATAAGAGTATTTGTCTCAGAGGCGTGGGTGTCAAAATGGATTAATGTTGAAGCTTGCAGAAGGAATATGAGGTGATTTGAAAAGTGGAAATCTCATGAACTGAATATATTATTCTACTTGAATTTATTTATCAAATTTATATAGTCACCCAGCTCACACAAAAAATGATTCTGGGTAGCATACAACATTTAAACAACACAAAAATATATAAGAACAATCACTATTAAATTATACAATTATATATACTCTGTGTTTGCATACACATACATGCATACAGCATCAAGACAAGAGTAGATAGTAACATTATAAAATGTCATTGGTTCCCCGGGATCCCTGATAGCCAGATCTTGAGGACTTGCAGAACACTATCTGGGATGCAGCTAACCTTACATTGTGTGTGTGTGGGGAATACCATGGTAGAAAAGTGCCACCTCCTTGGACTTGCCAAATGTAGGTTTCCTAGAACATATCACCCAAAGCATATAATCTCTGCCAGATCTAATGAGGTGGGCAAATGTAATTCAGGAGAAGCTATGCTCACCATCCTAAGAACCCTGTCCTCTTCCACAGGTCCAACAAGTTCAACTGTTCCCAGATCACTCAGTAAGACTCCTTCCAAGGAACCTGCTTTGGGTCTGCAACAATCGGTATCCAACTGGGAGCAAATCTTTGCCCAACACATGCTGAACTAATTTCTCCAAACTTCCCTGCAAGTAGACCCCTGTGCCCAAAAAGGTTTATGTTACTAGGAAAAGGGCTGTGGAGTGTGTATCTGCAGGCACAATAAAGGCAGAGAAATATTAGTGTGAGGGTGAATTCTCCAAGCTTGTGGGTTAGTTTCCAAACATTTTGTTATCAGGCTAGGTAACCTTTTCAGCGGGTAACCTGGCTAGGTAACCTGATAACATTTTGTTATCAGGCTAGGTAACCTTTTCAGCAGAATTTAGGAGATGTTAGAATCAGTGTTCTTCTGTTTAGAAGGGCTTCAGGTGTGGGTGTGTCAAGTGATGGGTCAGCTGTGAGTCATCAGTGAGTTTTGTAATGGGTCTTGTGATAAGGAGATCCAATCTAAGACCCATCACAAGACTCACTGATGATTCACAGCTGACCCATCACAAGACCCTCACTTGATACACCTACACCTGAAGCCCTTATAAACAGGAGAGCACTGACATCCCCTAAACTTTGTTGAGGATGTTACCTAGCCTGGTAATGAAATGTTCAGAAACCAACCCACAAGTTCTGAGAATGAACCCTCACCTTCATCCTATACCTGAGCTACAGATATCTCCCACTATTGCAAATACTAGTGCTTTGCCACCCTTTCTTCTGCAAGGTAGGTCTTAATAGCAGCTTTAGCCAATGTTCAATCCGGTTCATCCTTTGTTGAGTGATGTTCTAGACCCAAATGTTAAACTCACATTGTCATGGTGGTGTAATGTGACATATTGGGACTTCCCTCTCCCTTTGCTAAACCAGGTGTGGGTATGGCCAGCACGTGATGCATTCAGTCTGCAGGCTGGGATTTTGACAGCCCTGCTCTAGACGTCTCTCATTTCATCTCCCTCCTCCATGAATCACTGGGAATAATAGGATCCCTGGGAAGAGGGAGATTGCATGGGCACAATCCAGTGTTTTAAAAGGCCCCTTATTCCAAGCAATGACCAAGCCTTCTGATGGACTATGCAGCAAACTGCTTTCAGAATTGGAAATGTAGGGTTGTAGCCCTCTCCTGAATTGATTTCCCAAGTGGAAATATATCCTGCAACACACTCTTAACTTTGAACTCTTCTCAATGTTTATGAGAAAGGCAAATTATTAACTCCAAGGATTTTTTTAGATTGGGGTATGGCAGGCATCCATTGCATTCATGGGTGGTTTCCAGTCCATATCAACAGTATCCACAGGATAAGATGTATCAAAAAAAAGTCAACACTGCAATTGAAACCCTATCTGTTTTGCATGTGCCTGTGCATTATGTACAGAGATAAAGATATAGTTGGAATTTCAATCACATCATTGTGGTCACCAGTATGACTTTTCTCACCCCCTCCTGCAGAGAACCCTGGTCCATATGCTGGTTGAAAATAGATGCTTGAAGTTATTTTGTAGACATGATTTCGTAGTTTAGAGAAGCTGCAGAAATAAGAGGACTTATTCAGGACCATAGCTGAATCCAAAATGATAAAATGAAAAGCACAAAGGAAAATGAATTGCATTCTGTAAGAATCTCAAGCTTCATCTTCTCCTTGACTTTCAGGCAGGGGTGGGATTCTACCAGTTCTCACCTATTCACTAGAACCGGTTGTTAACATTCTAAGCAGTTCAGAGAACAGGTTGTTAGAAGAAATTATGAGCCTAATTGTTAGTATTTGGGGATTAACCCCTAGCAGAGTATTGCAGCAGTAGTCAAGCCAGGCAGCCAAACGAGAGTGGAAGGGCCCCAGAGTATACACACACTGAACACAAACACTGTTTGTAGTTTAAATAGTTTTTAATCCATTTAGAGTTTAAAGCATTGTCATTCAGTCCATTTGTCATTCACTATATTTCCATCCAGTAAGACTCACTATTACAGTCCAAGTTAAGAGTCCTTACAATATCTTTATCAGCCGATAAAGATATCTTCTCCTCCTCCGGTGCCTCTCTCCAGAGAAACAAACGCTGGATATTCAGCAAGATGCTCAAACAGTAGAACAGTTGAATTCCGCAGTAAATCAGCAAACAGTAGCAGACAGGATCATCTCGGTCACAGGCACAGTACAAACAGTATTCACAGTTAGTCACAGTAAGCTTTCCAGCTTCTAATGCTTCCTTATATTGTAACTTCTAACCGCACCCTTAATCGGCTAATTGCCTGCAACATTGTGCTTAAAGTGATAAGCACTTAAACCATGATATCTAAGTTTTATATATTTATTCACCCAAACCATATTTGGTATCAATGTTATACCTAACATACTCCCCTTTTGGGTGAAATAAATATATAATACCTTTACAATCTAATCCCATAGTTTTCACAACTCTCCTGGTGCTTACTGGCACCTTGGGCTTTAGTAAAATTATCAGCTAAATTGTCCTCCGACATACAGTACTCTAGCTGAATCATCTTACTTCTTACAGATTGTCTCACGTTTAGGTATCTTAGATCTGTATGTTTGCTCCTTGTTTTTACTGCAATATTTGTGGCCATTTGAATTGCTGCCTGATTATCTTCATGTATAATTATAGGATAATCCACAGTTATACCTATATCAATTAACATTTGTTTATACATTATTAATTCTGTACATAACAGAGATAAACAGGAGAATTCTGCCTCCATAGTAGACAAACTTATATGCTGTTGTCTTATTGACTTCCAGCCTATTAATGTCTTACCCAGCATTATGGCTGTTCCTGAAGTCGACTTTCTAGTGTCTCTTTCTGATGCAAAACTAGCATCTGCATAAGCACTCAGAATTAAATCACCTTTTGGCTCTAAATACAATGAATAATTCATTGTCTTTTTAAGATATCTTAATATCCTCTTAGCTGCAATCCAGTGTCTTTCACACGGTGCAGAATTGAATCTAGCCAACTGATTCACACAGTACGAAATATCTGGTCTAGACCAATTACTTATATAAGTCAAACTACCAATTAAAGATTGATAAATCACCTTATCAAACCCGGGCTTTGTTCATCAGTGTTGCTAAACTCCTGACTCATTGGAGTGTTAGCCTGCTTACAAAGCTCCATCTTATAATCTTTTAGCAATTTGCTTATCTTATCTTCCTGAGATATCTTAAAACCTTTCCGTGTTTTCTTTATATTTAAACCGAGATATTTCTTTATCTCCCTAATTGCTTGATCTTTATTCTCTTTCCTAATGATGCTATTATTTTATTTGCTTCATCATTAGTTTCAGTTATCAATGCAATATCATCAGTGAACAACAATAATAATGATACTTTCCCATTTGTCTCCCTCTTAAACAGACATGGATCGGCTAAACCAGCTTTAAATCCTATATTGTTTAGTTCCTTTACAATATACTGGTTCCATTCATAGCCTGATTGTTTAAGACCATAGAGGCTTTTCTTTAACAACCAACAATCATTATTATTCTTATTTTCACTTTTAATACCAACAGGTTTTTTCATATAAATAGTATGTTTTAATGGGGCGTGCAAGTAAGCAGTTTCCACATCTAGATGGTTAACTATATAGTTTTTACTAGCTGCCCACACTAAAGCTGCCCTCAAGGTTGCTGCCTTAAGACTAGGTGCAAACACCTCATCGTAGTCATTGGCATTCTGCCTAAAACCTTGGGCTACTAACCTTGCCTTATGGATTAAATTACCATCTTTATCTGTTTTTACCTTAAATATCCATTTGCAGCCAATGGACTTCTTACCTACAGGTAATTTGGCATTCTCATACACTTTCATATCTCTTAATGAATTCAGTTCCTTATTCATTGCTGCATACCAACTTTCTTTTTCCTTAGTAGGATACTTTTTATTTCTTCTACAGAATTAGGAACTTGATTAATCTGGCACACTGTGTTAGCCTGGTACCTATCAGGCGGTCTAGATACACGTGTAGTTCTTCTGGGAATTACAGGGCTTACAGGAGGACTTTGTTGAACTACTATCTGTTCATCTTCCTCATCCTGTTCAGCTATTGAATCTGTTTCTTCCTTTATGGGCACTATTTCATCCTGTATTTGTCTCTTTACTTTATTTTTAAAGTTACAGGGATAACTAATGGGATTTCTATAGGATTCAATAATTACATCTTTATTGGCATCCTGTTCTAATTTCTCCCATCCTTCATGTTCTAGAAATTGGGCACTAGCACTACATAACACTTTAGATGTGCCTTTCTCCCAAAATCTATATGCCCTATGGTTTGCCTGATAACCAACGAAGAAAAATCTTTTAGCTCTATGTTGCCCTTTTTTCTGAGTTGTGCAGGAATATGCACCCATGCTGGTGCACCAAATGTGTGCAGGTAACTTAGGTCAGGTTTCCTGCCATGCCACCTGGTGAATGGTATTTCACCTGTTGTTGTATTAACAACGTTGTTCAATATGTTATTAGCACACATTGTAGCCTCCCCCACAAAGAATCAGGTAACTCAGAATCATTTAACATTGTTCTAACCATTGCCTGTAGTGTTTGGCCTCTTCTTTCAATAAAAGCATTATGTTCTGGCCTGTATGGAGCAGACTTCTTATGCTCTATTCCAGCTACCTTAAGTCTGTTCTGGAATTTGTTATTAATAAATTCCGTACCATTATCTGTCACCAGGGTTATCAGTTGCCATTTAGACTTTCTTTCAGCAAACTTAAGCCAATTGAAAAAATGTTGATATGTTTCAGTTTTGCTTTTCATTAAATAGCAAAACCCATATCTAGAATAATGGTCCATAATGCTCAGTATATATCTAGCACCCCCATACTGGGTTTCTTTGGACCTATTATGTCTGCAAATACTACTTCTAAAGGTTCTTTTGTTTTGAAACCATTTAGCCTATTTGCAGGCAATACTTTGCTCTTATCTTCACAGCAAACATTACAACGCAAATATTTATCACAAGGTTTTAACCTTATTCCTTCAGATAACTCAACTGTACGTTTTAGCATTTTAAAATTTACATGCCCCAAACGCCTATGCAATAAATGGATACATTCATTATGAGGCTTTATATTATTAAATACAGTCTGTGCCTCCCCTTTCTTACTATTATCTAAGACAGTGATCCCCAACCTTTTTGACGCCGCGCCCGGTACGGCATCAGCTGGGCGCTGCCCGGTACCGGCATCAACTGGGCGCCGCCATCTTTTTGACGAAAAAGTGCTTCCGGTGACCTCACCGGAAGCACTTTTTCGTCAAAAAGATAGCGGCGCTAGCCTTCGGTGAGCTTTTTCGGGTAGAAATGGCTTTCTACCCGAAAAGCTCACGAGCGCTAAGCCGCCATCTTTTTGATGAAAAGTGCTTCCGGTGAGCTTTCTACCCGAAAAGCTCACCGAAGCACTTTTTACCAAAAAGATGGCGCGCCCAGCAACCAGCGCCCGGTAAGACTTGTTCCAGCGGACGGTGCCGTCCGCGGACCGGCGGTTGGGGACCCTGATCTAAGACATATAATGTTCCATTTAAAGCTGCAGTTACCCTTTTGTTATCTTTTTCAATTATGCAATTATTATCCTTAAAAGTAATTACATAACCTAATTTATCTAATACCCTTACTGAAAGCAAATTAAACTTTAGTTGCGGTACATACAACATTTTTATATCCTGGTTTATGCACGGACAATGTGCAAGACCTTCACCTTCGCTTTCAGATTCCAGCCGTTAGCAAGAGATATATGTTGAGAGCTTTTAGACATTTTTATAAATTTTGTCTTATCTCTTGTGATGCAGTGGGATGCGCCACTGTCAACCACCCATAGATCATTCTTCACATCAGAGTTGCTAAACATGGCTAGTTCAAATGCTTTCTTTGGCTTTTTTACATTCTGGCTTTTTCCCTTTTTGCAGAAACTTGCCAAATGTCCTCTCTCCTCCACAATTAAAACATTTTTAATTGTGTATGCTGTTGAAGATAAATTCTTTTGTTCCATGTGCTGTATTTTGCTAAGCTGGTTTCTTTCAAGCTTTGAAGATAATTTCTCTTCTTTCTTATCTTCTCTCAGCTCGTCACGCTCACGCCTTCTTCTGGCTTCTTCTAATAGCCTGCCTGTTATGTCGGTTAATGAGAGGCTTTCTTTGGCAATACCTCTAACGAAGTCACATAGTCATCATAGCTTTGATCTAATGAAGATAATATGATGTAGACTTGTTGCAGTTCATTAAATATAAGCTCTTTTTCTTGCAATTCTTGAAAAATGCTCTTCATACAGTTTAAATGAACTAACATATCTCCATTCCTCTGAAGATGCTTCGAAAAGCTTCCGTGTAAGATTTATATGTGCTCCTACACTGTCCCGAACATAAATCTTCCTGAGGTTCTCCCAGCAGTTTGCAGCATTTTCTTCTCCACGAATATGGACAAGCTGCTGATCACAGAGAGTCAGTCCTATGATGCATAAAGCCTGCTCATTTTTCAGTTTAAAGTCTTGTAACTTTTCGTTATCATCATCATCAGCAGGATCCCAGCTACTCACATCTGGTGGGTTTGCTATAATGTCCCACAAACCTTCTCTGCGTAGAAGTAAACTACATTTCATTGACCATGAAACATAGTTTGTTCCATCCAGCCTGGATATCATGGACAGTTGTGACAAATTTACTTGTGCCATTACTCTTCAGATATTTTGACTATTTTAAACTAATTAAAACAGTTTGTTTTTACAGTAATGTGCAACTCACACCAACTCTCTCTGCTATATCCTGGTTAGTTAGACTATGCTGCTGGGCCCATAACCAATGTTAGTATTTGGGGATTAACCCTAGCAGAGTATTGCAGCAGTAGT
This sequence comes from Notechis scutatus, assembly GCF_049901735.1. Taxonomy (NCBI): domain Eukaryota; kingdom Metazoa; phylum Chordata; class Lepidosauria; order Squamata; family Elapidae; genus Notechis; species Notechis scutatus. The sequence goes on along the minus strand of NC_142010.1, from coordinate 108,131,928 downwards.
CAAGCCAGGCAGCCAAACGAGAGTGGAAGGGCCCCAGAGTATACACACACTGAACACAAACACTGTTTGTAGTTTAAATAGTTTTTAATCCATTTAGAGTTTAAAGCATTGTCATTCAGTCCATTTGTCATTCACTATATTTCCATCCAGTAAGACTCACTATTACAGTCCAAGTTAAGAGTCTTACAATATCTTTATCAGCCGATAAAGATATCTTCTCCTCCTCCGGTGCCTCTCTCCAGAGAAACAAACGCTGGATATTCAGCAAGATGCTCAAACAGTAGAACAGTTGAATTCCGCAGTAAATCAGCAAACAGTAGCAGACAGGATCATCTCGGTCACAGGCACAGTACAAACAGTATTCACAGTTAGTCACAGTAAGCTTTCCAGCTTCTAATGCTTCCTTATATTGTAACTTCTAACCGCACCCTTAATCGGCTAATTGCCTGCAACATTGTGCTTAAAGTGATAAGCACTTAAACCATGATATCTAAGTTTTATATATTTATTCACCCAAACCATATTTGGTATCAATGTTATACCTAACACTAATCCTGTAAGGAAGGCAGGAAGGGAACATTCTGGTGTTGCTCACAGAAACTGCCTCTCCGTTAACCCTTATTACATTCTTGGTAGGACTAGACTTCCTGTCTCAGGAACTTCTCTGGAGTTTTTCCCCCCTCCTTTGCTGGTACTTTGCTTGTGTGGAGTGACCATTCAAAGTTACAATGGCACTGAAAAAAGTGACTTATGACCATTTTTCACACTTAAGACTGTTGCAGCATCCCCACAGTCATGAGAGGCCAGACGAGGAGATGCATGCCTCAATGTGAGTGATATTGAGTTGGCCATGCCCAGCCAAAAACATGAACACCAAGCCACGTCTACCCAGTCACATGACCACCAAGCCATGCCCATGAACTAAGCCATGCCCACAGAACTGGTTGTGAAAAAAATTTGAATCCCACCCCTGCTTTCAGGCACCTGTATTTTATTGTAGTTTTCGTTCTAAAGTTCTTTTTTTCTAAAATCACTTTCAGATCCCTTTGGTAAATTTAAGACAAAACAAAACTGAGAAACCTTGACAGATTATTTACCTTCTTAAGGCAGTTACTATTTTTTTGGACCAAAAACAAAATTAAACTTCTATGCCAGCATTTATGAATAATAATCTTTATAGAATATAAAGTGCTACTTTCTGTTTCAAACATGCTATTGGCCTGTGTCACTACTTTTGAGATTTTGCACTATAGAAATCCTTAAGATTTCCATGTTATAAATATTCAAGAAGAGTTGACTTACTGCGAGTACAAAGAATAAAATTTGAATTTTAGTATTTAATGATATAGCATTAAATGCAGTATCATATTTAGATAAAAATGATTTTGAAAAATAAAGATTTGCTGTATCAAAGTAACTCAAGTAGATTTTCTGCATGAATAATTGGCCCTCCCATCACTCTGAATTTGATATTCCTGTTTTATGAGTTGTATTTGACTCTTTTTTCCCATTAAACTCATGGTAATTAAACAGGGAATATGCAGAGGTGGGATTCAAATTTTTTAACAACTGATTCTGTGGGCATGGCTTGGTGAATGTGGCTAGGTGGTCATGTGACTTGGTGGGCATTGCCAACTCAACATCACTCACATCGAGGGGCTTCTTCTCCGGTCTCTCATGACCATGGGAATGCTACAATGGTTGTAAGTGTGAAAATCAGTTATAAGTCACTTCTTTCAGTGCCATTATAACTTTGATTGGTCACTAAATGAACTGTTGTAAGTCAAGGATTACCTGTACAAAAATACAAAAAACTTCTTTTTTTGCAAAAAGCTGTTCTAAATACCAATCATTAGATTAAAAATACTTGCAAGCTGGAATTACAAATCAGGCAGATGCCAGACCCCTTGAGGAATTAAAATAGTTAAAATGCAATGATAACTATTAGCAGCCAACTCTTTTAGCAGAGAGGTCATTTAAGCTCTCCAGAAAGAGCACACCCAGGAGAAACAATCCTTAGATCCATTTGCACCACTTAAAGACACCAGCTGGTCTCACTCACCTCACAAGATATCCTAAGGAAATCATCCAGATGTAAGGAAGGATCACATGCCCCCCAGAAAGGCAGTAAAAAAATCAGTGCCAAGCTTGCATCCTGCCTCTTGGAAGTACACCCCAAAAGGACAGTGCCAGGAACCACTAAAGCAGTGAAGGAAGACCCCCTCCCCAGATAGAAAAAGAAACCATGAGGCAGGAAAAAATTCAAACGCAATGCAAATAATTAAATCACAAAATTAGCTGTTGCTTGTTAAACCAATTACCTGAACAAATAGACACAGGAACTAACTAGATTTGTCAACCCAATTTCTTTTCAGGAACAAAGATTAATCTTTTTCCTTCCAAACAAAGCTGAATAGGGAAAATTATCTCATCAATTAACACAGGATTAAACGTCACCAAGCACAGAATTAAACATCACCAAAAACCAGTTTTAGACCAAAACTCAAAAGGGGTATGTAAACTCATGTTTGAATGTCAATCTTTCTAGCTAGCCAAGAAGCCTTGCTGAATATCACTCATCTTGGTTCCTTGTCTTTAAAAGCTTCTTTCTGGCAGCTCTTCTCATTATTCAATTATTTCTTCAAAGTGCTGATCCTGGCTGGAAGAAATCCAACAGGGGAGTATTTCCTCCCAATAGCAGTGTAAAAAGCTTAAAATAACCCTTCCCCTTTAAGAAAGTACCAGCAAAGAAAAAGAAAAACCTCCGGAGACAGGAAGTCTATGCGTACTCCCAAGAATGTAATAAGGGTTAAAGGAGAGGCATTTTCTGTAAGCAGGGCAATAAAGATTACACTAGAAACAACACCAGAATGTTTCCTTCCTGCCTTCCTTACAGGATTAGCCCTGTAAAGTGGAAAAAAAACAAAAGATTTCTTCCAACAACCAGTTCTCCGAACTGGTTAGAAAGTTAACAACAGATTCTAGCGAATAGGTGAGAACCGGTAGAATCCCACCCCTGGGAATATGACAGGAAACTAGTTAGATAAGTGTCAATTCCAAAGATCTATGAAATGCATGATAGTAAGCCAGCCACTATGAATAATTTTTATGTGTTGGCATGATTAAGCCATCTATGTCCCGTCCATTTGTAAATAGAAGGCTCATACAGTTCCTCATTAAGAATGCAACTAAATATAATGATATGCTTAGTAAACACAACTTTTGTTTGCAGCAAAATCATTATAAAAAGGATTTGTGTCATTATATGCTTATTTTCATTACTTATGTATATACAAGATTCAGGATGAATTATAATTCAAGAAATTGTCATTGAAAAGGAAAAAGAAACCAAGGAAGAAAATCAATTGGGAAGCTTTGAGATACATTTATATTCTGCTACCCAAGATTGGGTCCCTGCCAAAGGCTTGAATTACAAATCTTACCAGTCCCCGGGTCCCATGCAGTATTATTAAATTGAGGTCCAAGCACATCTGAGAGCATCAAGTTAGAAAAATCTGCTTAATGGTTTACTGTTTGCATATCATGGAAACCTAAATAGTTTGGTTTAGTGGTTTAGTTGCTTAGTATGTTGTGTGATCAAAACATAATTTAATGGAATATTTAATTAAAAAAAAACCTTGATTAGAAACAGGAATCACCAGGGGAGAGAATAAGAGCTAGTTGACACACTGTTTCTTGTGCAAGGCCTTTACAATTCTCTGGTTGCTTTTCTTGGTTCTTATTTCAAGATGACATTTAAAGGTTTTTATCTCAACTATCCTATTTTGCTTTTAATGGTTTGGGAATATGCCCCTTGAATCTCATTCAGTGTTGTTTAGTTTTAGAAAATCGCATGTGCAAATAACAAAGAAATCTTCATATTCTAAGTGATTTGGAAGAAGTATTAAAAAGAGAACTGCCTTAAAAAGCTGCCACTGCTGCTCTCGCTCCATATTACACAAGTATAATTATAGATTTATTTAGTTTTATCATGGTGTTATCAACTAGGGAAACATATCACCCTCAAGATTTGATTTGCATCTAGATTTCTGGGATTCAAACAGTTGCTCAATATGTTTTCTTGGAAGCTTCCAATTCAACTTGGGTTCCAAAAATAAACTTTCTTAGCTCACGTTGCCATTTATTGGAAAATGTCAAAAAGTATTTTTAAAACAAATGGGAATCTGCCATGCAACAGGCAGCATCTCCCAGTATAAACTACTGTATATATTCTAGAATGTTCTTATTTATTTATTTATTTATTTATTTACTATTTATTTATTTTATCAAGCCTATATAAGATAACAGGTATAAGTATAAACATAGTTATGAATACATGAAATACATATAAGAAATATATATAAGGTACATATAAGAAGAATAAAAAGAAACAATAGGACAGGGACTGTAGGCACATTGATAGGCTTATGCACGCCCCCTATAGACCTCTTAGGAAAAGGGTGAGGTCAATAGCAGTGTAAGGTTAAAGTTTTTGGGGTTTGGGGAAGAAACCACAGAGTCAGGTAGAGTATTCCAGACATTGACCACTCTGTTGCTGAAGTTGTATTTCCTGCAATCAAGTTTGGTGCGATTAACCTTGAGTTTGTATCTATTGTTTGCTCTTTGTATTGTTATGGTTGAAGCGGAAGTATTCATTGACAGGTAGGACATTGCAATATATAATTTTATATGCTATACTTAGATCGGACCAAAGCTCTCTATTTATAAATTAAATAAATTAAAAAGAGGGGAAGGACACATTCCACTTCTTTGTTTGAATCCACTCTAGAAATCATTGTGTAAGAGGGTTCTATGAGGTTTGCTGATAAGGTGGCACCAGAGAATCTAATTTTGTTACTATTTCTTGGCTTCCGTCCCATGTTGTTCAAATTTCTGCAGCTCAGATATGACATCTTTATCCTTTCTTTCCATTCTTGCAAATCATTCTTCCTTCCACCATGGTTGGAATGGTGGTTTTCACCATTTCACACAATGTCAAATTAAATAAAGCACAATATTCCAAGATTAAAAAAGCTATCTATTATAGATCAGACAAACATCCAGCTTTAATTAAAATAAGAAATAAAGGAGGAAAATGTAAAATTGTTTTTCAAAAGAAAGCACAAATATCTTGGAGCAGAACTTTAAATTCTTGCAACTGTTGGATGTCATTTACAGGTTGAAATGTCATAGTCTGCGTCAACTCAATGTCATATCGAGTTATCGTCTGCCATTTTAACCACCTCCAGCTGGCTGACTGAAGCAGTTGCAGCTCTAGTTCTAAACATTCCAGATGTCACTAGGTTAGAGAAGGCTGATACGAATTCTCTCTGTTAATTATGGGGGAAAATATTTTTAATATTAAAAATCCTTGCGACTAACATTTTTATCAATAAAAGGGAATATTTGTAGCTCGGGGTTGAAATGAGGGGTCCTTGGAGCTGTCTGACCAGTTTGGGTAATAAAACATCTGCAAGAATACAACCAAGCTCAGAGACACCCGCCCCCCAAGGACCACTCATAACACTTATTTCTCCTCATTCAAAGCAGTCCTTGAAGTGTTATGGTGACACAGAGCCACAAGGATGAAAATATGCAGGGGTGGGCTTCAAAAATTTTAGCAGAGGGTTCTCTGCCTGGTTGCTGAGTGGGCATGGCCAGGGTAGGTGAGGCCTAGTTGGCCTCCTGTACCATGAGAGGGGGAAAGCATTTTTGCCCTCTCCAGGCTCTGAAGGCTCTCAAGCCTCCAGGAGGGTGAAAACGGCTTCCCCGGGCTCTGGAGGCTCTCTGGAAGCCAGAAACTGGCCTTCCCAAACTTCCAGGAGGCATGTTTTTCACCCTCCCCAAGCTTCCGCATTTACTTGCATCCAAAACGGCCTGCGTGGGGACTCCTGAGAAGGGAGGGCAGGGTGGGCAGAGCCAGCCAGGAGTGGGATTTGGTGGTTCTCTGAACTACACAGAATCTTAGCTAGGGGCTCTCCTAAACCCCTGCAAACCCCCAGCAGCCCACCCTTGAAAATATGTGAATAATTTCTACAAATGCTTGCTCTCTTCTCTCCTTCTATGTTAAGCAAAACTCTTCATTTGCCTAGACAAGAACTTCATAATACAACCAGACATTAATATGTTTATTTTCTATTTGACTTCTTATTCACTTAAATGCTAGTATATGGAGGAAATGCATGTTTTGCCATTGTAGGATTTGGGCAATCCATTCCCAGTGATTGATTTATGAAAAAAAGATGGTTCAGGGAGAACCATCTGAGGTTGTTTTGACTGTCCAAGTTCAACAGGTAGTTCTTCTCTGGGCTCAGTGATAGACTTCAAGCTTAAGCACCAGATTTCACGTATTTTCCAAGAATATACACAGCCATATATCTGGGCAAGACCCATGTAATGATTCTTGCCAATTTATAAAAATTCTTGCCACTCCAAGTAAGGGATCTTGGGGTGGTTAAGAAAAGCATGTACCAAAGTATTAAGGAAGTACACAAGGGTTTTCAGTATTCCTTGTCTGCCGTTGGGTGGTCACTCAGAATTATTCAGTCTATTTTATGCTTGGGAGCCATTTTATGCACTAGGAGCCTGCAAGCATCTGACTGACATCTGAGCAATGTATCTGGGCAGACAATAAGAATGAGCCCCGTTGCTCACCCCAAATCTCACCCCAATCCAAAACATAAAACTCTCCAAACATCCCTGCCTTTTGCTGGGGAGAAAGAGGTGAGGTGCTTTTCCACTGTCAGCTCCTTTTATTTTCTGACATTGCAGGACTTTTGAAGAATTATGTGGTTACCAAGGAAACCCGGATAGAGGTGTACAGGGCTGCCACTTTCCTAAGTATGGAAAATGCCAGCAATCCACAACCAAGCTCATCCGGTTGGCACATCAGTGGCAGCTTGACTTTGTGGCTGGCAGGACAAAAGAACATGATGTAAAGAGGAAGGCGTGTGCCCCCCCCCCATCTGTGTGCATATGAATGTGCATGTCTGATTCAAACCAGCAGCCTCAACATCTGCTTCGGTCAGGAGCTTCTTGGTTTTAGGGCAGCAGCCTCAAGGTTAGGCACTCCCAGGAAAACCTCTGCACTAGGGTAGTGTTGTCAATTCACCTGAAGGTAGCTACGAAGGACAGCCAACTGTGCTGCCTTTTTTTTTTACGACTCACATATGAGAATTCTATTTAAGGATAGCAATTTTGCAATAATCAATTTGAAATCACAGTTTGATTAGTTCATGCATCTTTGGTCAAAATCTCATGGGAATTTAAATCACTAAAGATGGCTTGTTAAATATGTATATTCTTAGTTTTTGCCTTTCGCTGTACAAATTGCAGCAACCATCACAGATATGTACAGTCAGTACATTTATATAGGTTTTCATCGCTCAAAAGAGAGAGTGGTTCTTAATCCAGAAAGAGTTCAGAGATCTTGGATCACAAAGAAGCGATGACCAAATAAGAAGTGGGGAGTAATATTGGGGTGAAGAATCTGGCTTGTAAGTCAGAAAGGCTTCCTTACTTAAGCCAACCTAACAACTGATCCCACATCTGATGACTTTCAGAAGTAGGATTGTAACTTTCACATATCCAGCTACCATGGGAGTGCCCAACACCAACTCCAGTAAAATGGCTAGAATCCCCCTTTGGAGTCCCTCCAGCCTGTTGTTTTGCACTAAACACTCACAGAAAAATCACCACCTCTTAACTTCAACTTTTCACCAGCACTTAATTATATAGACTGATAAGAGCATAGTGCATAAGAGTGCTTCAGGATTATAATAAGCATGTCTAGATAATATAAGCCTGCTACACTCTCAGTCATTCAAGGTATATATTGTATTATAAATGGGTATGCTTTGAATGATCTTAAATGTGTGATAAGTTAAATGTGTGATATTGTCTAGGCAGCTGAAATGCCATGCCTGAGTTCCTTGTCCATTATTAATTCTCACATTCATCCTAAATGTTAGGTGCATAGAGTGACCATAAGCAGAATAACTTTGCACCAAGGAGTTCAGGTCAGAAGAAAAATGAAGGGACTGTTCCTTTGTTCACAGATGAGTCAACTTTCTTAATACAAATGTTAAAGGTAGCAGGATCATGTGAAGATCCAGTATAGGTCAAAAGATGTGTTCATTCCTTAAGAATAATTTAATGTTTCTTTCTGATCTCTAATGTAGTAATTATGTATGCAGGTTTTTTTTAATACTCACTTTTCTCATTTTGTTGTTAAGGTGCAGTTAGGTCCATGACAGGAAGAACGGGGGAGTGGGGAACCATGCCAAAAATCCCCCACTGAATGGAGTATCAGAATCCCTGACTGTATTTCTTATGTATGGTTTCTACTCTGAGAGAATTCTAAGAGTTTCAAGGGCACTTCCTCACCTGACTATTTTGTACTAGAAATTTATAGCTGGCACCCTCAGTACATTACTGTATTAGGTTTATTAAGATGCTCGTCTTCCCTGTGGGCTGACCAAATTCTGCTGAGATAATTGGAAGACTAGAGTAAGTCTCTGTTCCTCTCAGTCTCCCTATCAACATCTATGGATGCCTTTTATTCGAAATTGCAAGGTGTGTTCCCCCACAACTCAATCTTGCCTTGGATCTTTATTGGCAAGGAGAGAAAGAGAGAGAGAGAGAGAGAGAGAGAGAGAGAGAGAGAGAGAGAGAGAGAGAGAGAGAGAGAGAGAGAGTGTGTGTGTGTGTGTGTGTGAGAGAGAGAGAGAGAGAGAGAGAGAGAGAGAGAGAACCCCAAGTGTTTCATTTAAAGGTGGGGAAGTTTATTTCAATCCCTTATAACACAAGAATGTTTTCCAGGAGGAGGAGAGGAAACCAATGAATTTTTAAAAAGGAAATACTTCTGAAAAGAGAAAGCTTGCTGCCAGTGATGCTACCTGGCAAAGTAAATTAGGAATGATTATTTACAACCTTGCTATTGTTTTAAGGTTGTTGTGCATCTGTGCAATGTACACAGAGGGGAACATCTGTTTTCATCTGCAATCAAATGCAACATTCCTCAGCTGGAGATCTCCCTACTATTTCTGTGGACTTTAATTATGTCTGCCTCTGTACCCAGAGTCCTCTGCCCTCATGCAGACAAATGGAAGCTCGGGCTTGGCTGGGAGCAGTTGACATAGCCTGATGCTTGTTCCACTTGCCTTTTCTTCAACCTTTAATCCTCTGTTCACCTGAGTAAGGTACAAGTGACGTGGAGATGTGTCACCTCTACTTTCTGGAGACAGGCAAGCATGGCAGAGAAAAGGAAAACACACCACAAAGGGGTGGGAGAAAAGCACTGTAATCAAGGCCTTATCTCAGCTGACAAGATAAAGCGTACAAGCCAGGGAAAGAAGGCTCCTTGTGAATGAAGAGGCAGCCTGCGGGGCCTTGTCAGTTCCACTCACCAATAAAATCTCTATAAGAATCTGTCAGAGAAATTTGGCCAATGCTGGAAGGAAGCTTTACAGTGGTCTCTCTGACACTTTTCAGTTTGTATACCGGGATCAGTGCTGTCCTTAAAGTGAGGTCATTAGGTAGGGGAAAGGGGAAAGAGAAGGGCTGGGGATAGTTGAATAACTGAAAGGGGAAAATGTCCTTCACTGAAACCTAAGAGCTCAGGCAATGATTGTCTTTAAATTCCTCATGCAGCTCAGGTGATCCTTTCTCTGATAATTAGATTAATAATTGTTTCTGAAGAATGACTTTCTGCAATGAGAATTATTTTATTTGAATGTGCTGTTTACTAATAGCTTGATTTTGTTTGTCTCTTGTGAAACCTTTCTGTCTCCCCATGAAGAGCTGAAACCTCTAGAAACAAATCTTTTACGCATGATAAATTGCATTACAAAAATTATTGTATTCACCCTCCGCTCCCCGTTTTTGCCTTTCTAATTGCCAGTAAGCACCAGCCCTTTAGGATAGACCAAACTAGGGAACCAAAGTCATGCAGGCTAATGCTACTTGCATTATCTTGGAACATCAGAATTTTAAAATTACAGAGAGCCAGCATAAAGTTCTCCTTTGTAAACAGTTATGTCTAGAAACATTGCAAGAGGAGAACTTTGCAAGAAGAAATGACTGCATAAGGCAATGTGTTGGTCATTTGGTAATAAAGTTATTAAAGAAGATATGGTCTTTTTATTTGTGGGGAGTGGGAGTGCGGACTAATTAAAGGGGAGGAAGGGAAGGCTTTTCAGAGATGCCCTGATCCTGCACTTAGCCTTAAAATAATTTAATCCCAGAAAATGGATAAAAAAACACATTGTTGACATTCATTCATTTTGCCTCATAATTTCAGCAGCATAATCTCAGTGTTCAAGGAGAGGAAGGGGGGAAACAAGATTATGATGCTTGTATCTTTTGTACCTTATGAAAAAGCATTATGAGGAAGCTTTGATTCACTTGAATCATGATAAGCAGCCCAATAACTATAAACTCATTGGGTGATAATCATGACCATATGGAAGACTGTAACCTGGACAGTAAGAGGTATTAGTGATAAAAATCATGAATTAATGAATGACGGAAAGAAAATAGAGATGTGTGTCTATGAAATTGAGAGAAAAGAGATGAATGTTGAAAGGGATCTAGTAGGTCATCTAGTCCAACCCCTCCTGCCCCCGCCCAAGCAGGAGACCCTACACCATTTCTGACAAATGACAGTACAATCTCTTCTTGAAAGCTTCCAGTGATGAAGCTCCTACAATTTCTGAAGGCAAGTTGTTCCATTGGTTGATTGTTCTCACTGTCAGAAAATTTATCCTTATTTCCAGGTTGAATCTCTCCTTGTTCAGTGTCCATCCATTATTCTTCGTCTGGCCTTTGGGTGCTTTGGAAAATAGCTTGACTCCTTCCTCTCTGTGGCAGCCCCTCAAATATTGAAACACTGCTATTGTGTCTCCCCTGGTCCTTCTCTTCACTAGACTAGCCAGGCCCAGTTCTTGCAACCGTTCATCATATGTTTTAGCCTCCAGTCCCCTAATCATCTTTGTAACAGATCCATAGTCTGATCTGATGAAGTGGAGGTGATACAAGGAATGAAGATGTCAATTTAATTATGAATGAAAAGGATAAAATAATCACCCGAAAGTATGCATAACTATCACTAATAGCATGAGTATTGTAAGAAAAAATGAATGCTTGTTGAAAAAAGCAAAATGACTGCATATAAGACCCCACTTTGTTATTTGGAAGCGAAAGATGTGAAGAGAAAGAAAAGTAAGTTGAATGCAGAGGAAATGGATTCTTCACAAAGAGTGTGCGTGTTTAAACACAAAGAAATAGGGTCAGGAATATGTGGGTATCAAATGAATGCATACTGAATACAAGAATGAGTGACAGTTTGAAAGAACTGTGATTTAATGATATTGAAAGAATGAATTATTGATGCTCAAAACAAATACATACAGTAAAGGAAGTGTGAATAGATTGAAAGGAAGAGGAAGATCAAAAAAGTTGTGATTGTTTGGAATCAACAAGAGAATGAAAAAGAGAGAGAGAGGCTGAGAAGCTGAAAGAAAAAAAGATAATGTATGAAGCAGTTTATGGGTATAGGGGAAGCTAGGATGATTTGCAAGGATAAAAAGCTATGAAGAAATATAGCAAATGGTCTTGGGCAAGGGTCTTCAAACTTGGCAAGTTTAAGACTTGTGGACTTCAACTCCCAGAATTCCTGAGCTAACATGACTGGAGGAGGGATTGTGGGAGTTGAAGTCCACAAGTCTTAAAGCTGTCAAGGTTGAAGACCCCTGGTCTTGGGAGTTAACTATATTTAGCTATATCTCTTTTTATTTTCTCCCCCATATATCTTGCTTCTAATGTCTTTGGCTTACCATCTCTTACTAATTTCCTATATTTTGCCGATAACGGAGAATAGTTGTAGCTCAGGGTTGGAAAGAAGGGTTGGTGCTCTCTGAGCTTGGTAGTTTTTTTTTTGCAGACCTTTCATTACTCAAATTAGGTAACCTCATCAGTGTATTTGCTATAGCCTGCATAGCATTGCTCACCCCAAAAGGAAATTGTCTGATAAGTGGGTCGGAAGGTAGGTAGGTGAGTAAGAGGAGTCTGTCCAACAAGACTGCAAGTCTCCTCTGCTCTCTTCCTACTGAAAAAAAAAACCCCCGCAGAGAACAAAAATGAATGAATGAATAGTAACTATTCTATAGTATATATTGAATAGAAATAGTCTCCTTGTTCCCTAATAATATATAATAACCTGGCACCCCTGAGATAGCCAGAATTATAGTTCCCAGAATTCTTAACTGGGAATTATCTGAGAGTGTCAGATTGGAAAAGTTTTATTTAGAAAACAGAAACAAAATATGTATGGGGGGGAGAGATTATTATTCCAGCAAACTTTTCATGAAGAAGGAAAAAAGGGAACTATATTTTAGGTTTCACTAAGTTTCTGGTGTTTAGAACATAAAACATAGAATAATAGGTTTGGAAGGGACCTTGGAAGTCATCTAGTCCAACCTCTTGCTCAAGCAGGAGACCCTTTACTATTCTGGATAAATGGTTGTCCAACATCTTTTTTCAAACCTCCAGTGATAGAGCAGCTATAATTTAAGCTGTTCTACTGATTGTTTTCACTTACTGTATATTTATGGTGCTACCACACAAACATTGTTTATTCATTCCAACAAATTATAAGAAGATTATCACTGTTAACATGAAATAAGTGGTAATAAAAATGAACATTTTAGTTAGAGTTGACATCACAAATATATAATCATATACTATAGAATATTAGTCCTCACAAGTAGCATGCTGGTATTTCATCTGTACATTTTTTCATGAAACTAACTGGTCATCATGTTTCTGTGGGGCTACCTCTGACACTACCATCACTATTAAAATCTATGTATCAGGCCAAGAATTATTATAAACCCCTTCCAGAATTTTCCCCTACTATCACATTAACAGAACAGAGAGCACAAAAACGCACATGTCCTTGTTGGGGGGGAAAAAAAACGTTTTCACATAAATCATAGTTGAACTTTCTGTAGAAATGTCATCAGGGAAACAATGATAAGGGAAATAAGTAAACATGAACTCAGGAAGAGCCCTTCAAAAGCTTCGTTAGCTGTGCACACAAAATCAATACAAATACCTTTCACGTGGCTTTAACATTCACCACAAGATGGCTCCCTGTGCACTACTTTTAACAGTCGGTTTACTCTCTCTCCAGGTGACCAAACCCGTTATTTCCATGAAAGGGAAATCAAAACTATATACATATGCCCGTCTCAAAAAAACAAGCCTGGGAAACAATGGAGTTTTATATTTTAAAATTTAGGGCATCAGTCATTGTGCCATTTTCTCTTTAAATAGAGGTATAGCATGACAGCCAGATAACATCACTTCAGCATTCCTGGGCAGGAAACATCATCCCAGGTCTCGGTGCATTGATAATTTCATGCCTTGATTATTACATATGTTCAATGTGCCTTTTCAACAGCTGCATATTTTAAAAGAGAGAAATCTATGAAATGGGAGCAGAATAACCAGGTCAAAAGCCAGGTATTGTTTTTATCATGTCAAGTCTTCTAAGAAATTTTTACATACACATTTGAGATGGCTGCTATTTATTTCTCATTGGCAAGAAGAATGGCACTGCCCTGATACAATATGCAGGGGATAATTCAAGCCTAAAGCCCTTGATTTTTTTTAAATTTCTTTAAAAAAATAGGGATGGTCTTAGTTGAAAAACTTTTTAAAAATGTTTAAAAGCAGATATTCTTAAACTACTATCCTCGATTGATTTATATAGATTATTTTACCTAATGCACAGATTTTCAGAATTCTATCTAAATGAGAATTCAGTCAATATAAATAAAGATACAAAACCAAGCGTAGTAGTCCTCGACTTAGAACATTTCATTAAGTGACCATTCAAAGTTACAATGGCACTGAAAAAAGGTGACCATTTTTTACCCTTACAACCATTGCAACATGTCTATGTTCACATGATCAAAATTCAGACGCTTGGCAACTGATTCATAATTGCGACGGTTGCAATGTCCCCAGGTCATGTGATCACCTTTTGCAAACTTTTGACAAACAATGGGGATGGGGAAGCCAGATTCACTTAACAACCATGTTATTAACTTAACAATTGGAGTGACTCGCTTAACAACTGTGGCAAGAAAGGTCGTAAAATGGGAGCAAAATTCACTCAACAAATATCTCATTTAGCAACAGAAATTTTGGGCTCTATTGTGATCCGTAAGTCTAGGGCTACCTGTAATCTACAATGGTATTGGGAATATTTGCATCCAAAGCAGATTCTTAAGAAGAAAGACATTTTAACTGCAGCTATTCTACTAAATAGCAATCCTGAAAGCGGGATTGCTATTTAGTAGAATTAATTAAGCAGAATTTAATCCTGATTTAAATTTCATTTTAATCTCAATCAGAAGCATGACATTAGCACCGTATTTAATTGGTGCCAGTCCAATTTAATAATTTCTCCTAAATCAGCCTGGACTAGTATGAAGACCTTTGAGATGTTTTGTGTGACACTTTATCAATATCCTTTAATTTATTAAAGGATAGCCTATCCAAATTAACTTCTAACCCTCTTACAGCATGAAATTTATTTCCTGCGGTTAAGATAAATCTTTGACTATATATTTTAAAGAAAAAAAGTCACTTTGTTTACAAACACATTAACTACATGGGGCTTCTAGTCTTATATTAACAACTTGAAAGTTTTAATTTTTCCCAATAGTCTATGTTAATATTTATTTAATAAACTTTGTCATAATTGTTGGAAATGGATTTTTTTTTGAATACCTATTTGTTTGGAGAAAAAGGGTCTTCTATTAATTATTATTAAATTAATACAATTAAGCTTGTGCTGTGAATATTGCTGATTAATTATAAAAATAGTATTATTATTAATGTGAATTAATCACTAATATTAATTAGCACAATAATTTCTATATTAATTATTCTGTTTTAATTACAGAAATAATATTATATTGAAATATCATTTCCAATAATACATTTTTAAAGACTGAACCATACACAGCAATTACACAGCAATACTCTTACCTCCAAAATTATACTAGTCTCAGGCTTGAAATACCAACGCTACACATTAAATTCCAATTAAACTGATTTATTGTTCCTGCCTATGCATTGGAATCTGGTCAACTAACTGTTAGTACTATTTTGGTGTTAGAAAGGGATTAATGGAATTCAAGAGGGGTTGGACTTAGTCCACTTGTGACTATGTAGCAACTCTAGGCTGATTCCTCTTTTGACTCCACCCCAGGCTCTGCCTCTTATTTTCTAAGGATGTTTATAAGATCTTTCTTTTATGTACTCTTGTACATAAAAGTGAGAGGAGAAAGAAAAAAAACCTGTAAATGGAAAATAAAGGCAGCTACTGTAAGGCAAGCAATGCACCAGGTACAAGGGGAAAATTGCTTTTTTGTCAGTCATTATGGGACAAGAAACACTAGCTGACCTCCCATCTTGAAAATGCACCAACTTGTCTATATCTCTTTATTTCTTATCTTGGCCAAACTGCACAAAAAGACCAGAATCTTTTTACTTCCTCAGTCACATGTCTTTCTTTAAAAAGGGTGCAGGGAAATATAACATATAACATATTTTGTTGTTTGTTTATGGAAATCCAGATTTCCATTGTCTTGATTTGCTCAACCAAAACAGCTGCATGTGGTTTGGGTTATGTGAGTTCTGCACACTTCAGCTGTGATCAAACCTTAAAGTAACATTTGATTTCTATGAGTTGTGAAAATATTGGAAATATGAAACTTCAAAATACCATAAAATCAGTTGTCTGAATTTTCAGATCTAACCTTTTTCATTATCCATGTTATTTTTCATTCTTCCAACCAGCTTGGTTTATTAACTATCATATCTTCTACTTTAAACATCTGTTTATGTATGTATTTTGGATGTCTCCCAAAGTTTTACAATAAATGAAAAACATACTATATATATATAAAATCTTGGAGCACATAAAGGTATATTTTTATCATTGAATGAATTTGATTCATTGTATAATTAAAAATGTGATGACAAGTTCTAAAGTTTCCAAAATCTAGTAAATACTATCTCAGCTGAAGAGACAATAATTTAATAAAGCAGTTAGGATTGCAGTCAACAAATTCATACAAAAGGGAAGTTGGAATTTATCCAATATTAGCTATAAATTCTGAGACCATCAGCAATCGATCTGAATGCAGAAAAATGGTCCAGGTGGAAATCATGACATCTATTTTCTTCTGCAACAGAGAATTGAACATCAATGGCATCATCAAGTTTCAATAAAATTGGGCTATAATCCTAGTTCATATAATTCATTTTACCTGATTAGGTTGGGCTGCAGAATCTTTGATGCTGACTTTCCCACGAAAAGCCATTCAAGCCCATCCTCCATGAGGAACCTCCTGGAGATTAGTGGCTCTCCTATGTAAGGAAAATGAGACTAGTTTTAACCATTTCTAAGGAGGAATATTCATTGGATATTATATCTCATGCTAAATCATAAAGTGGCTTCTTTGGTTTAACTTGGTAAGATGTGTGAACCCACTTCCGGATCAACTGGCATGCTGACTGGGGGATTCTGGGAGTTGAAGTCCATACTTCTTAAAATAACTAAGATTGAGAAACCCGTTCTAGAGTATTCCCAATAACTATGCTTCATCTTAGATATTCACTCCTCAAGAAGCAATGAAATTTCTCTTTCCAGCATGGAGGCAAACAATTAGTGCTGAGGTTCTATCTCTTCAAGAAGTTGTCCCTGCAATTTGCAGGATATTATGTACATTACTTTTCTGGAGCTTATAATAGTTGACTGGAAGAAGTCTTGTCTGGCCTTGAATTTTCTGAAGAGGCAGGGGACCATGTTGTTCTTGAAATAGCTTTGAAGTACCTCTTAACACTTTCTTAGTCCTATAAACTGTCTTGCCCAGGTCTGCATCATCTTTAACCTTGTTAAGCATTCTCTCCTGCTTTTCAACAAAATTATTAATGAAAATGTTGAAAAGTATTCAAGAATGAAAATCCACTTAATACTCCAATCCAGTTTGATAAAGACCCTTTAAACCAGAGGTACCAAACTCAAGGCCCATGGACCGAATCTGGCCCATGGGGTGCTCAGATTTGGCCCATGGGGCTGCTCTGGAAACAGCGAAGGACCAGCCCGTGGTGCCTCTGCCAGCAAAAACAGAGCTCTGTTTTCACTGGCAGAGGGTTGCAGGAGGCTGTCGCAGCCAAAAATGGTGCTTGAGAACTGGTTTTCGCTGGCAGAGAGCTCGTGCCACCACAGGCACCCCTGACATGAGTGATGTTGACCTGGCCATGCCCACCCCATCCACCGAGGTCAAACACAACCCTGATGAGGCCCTCAATGAAATCCCTGCTTCAAACTATTGTTCTCCATTGAGTACAATTTTCACACTTGCTGAGGATCCATAACAGGTACATCTTGGGATTCGAGCTTCTTCATGGTTGGTTCATGTTTCTGTCTATTCTCTGAGTTGGGTCAGTTTTCCAATTTCTTTGTGGGCTGGCTAGCTGGGGAGATGACTTAATAATCAGGAGGCATCTTCATCTTCTCAAAAAATTGTAACTCACTTCTGCAAGTAACCACACTGATATAAATACGAACAGGAAAAATAGCATTGATTTTAAAAAAAATAATGTATATTGGATCCTTTCACAGATCAATACAACTGTTTCTCCTTCTTAAGATAGAATGTGTGGGGCCCTGAGTAAGATGCCTGTCAGGACACTATAAATGCTCCATTTCCCTTATTGCTTCTCACTTATTTATCTTATTGTCACTAGACAACAAGAGATATCTATTTATCTACCTTGCTTGCTTGAGAAAACTTCACATACGAATGCTGTATCAATTGAAAGTTAGCTCCAGATCACTCTTATTCCAGACTACATGCTGGAAAATCAAATTCCTCTTTTCATTTTCTTCGAAATACTTTGCTGAATTCACAAGTAAGCATCCAGTGTTTTACTTCTGAATCACTGAACAGTCTTCAGCACGCTAGATTTAGCAGCTAAAAATTTAAATTGCAAACAGAGTGCATAAAATGCAAATGCACTCTTTATTTATGTTCACATTCTCCTCTCACCACTCTCTCTGGGTTAACCTAACCTGGTTCTTACAGTCATTTCAATGTAAGTGGGTAGCGTATTACCTACAACCTGGAAAGAAAAACCCATCATTCTTCCTTCCTGATTGAAAATAACATGTTGACCTTCATTTAGATTTTTGTATTTATTATTTTGCATACGATGATTATTGTGTTATTCTTTCTTCATGTGAAAACTATGGTCATATTTAATTGTGGATGGATGTAGAATATAGTACTTTTGGGTGAAGTAAAACACAAAAACACTATTGTCACCTGTATTACTAATTTCCTTTAGCTATGCTGTTTGCTTGGGTTTTGGGGGGGACGGGGGTCAGGGAGGTATAAGTACAGAGAAGAGGCTTTGCTAAATTATTTATATTAGATATTCATGCTGGAAACATGCACTAAAGAGTGTCAGATCCCAGAAAGGGATCCTGCTGAATTCAGAGGTGCAAGCAGTTAACATTCAGCAAATGTACCTATTTACATGGCTATCTGTGCATATGCACACAAACACACATGGACATTCCTTCTGTTATTCTCTTCTATTGGTCAGTACAGGTGAAACTTGAAAAATTAGAATATTGTGCAAAAGTTCATTTATTTCAGTAATGCAACTTAAAAAGTGAACCTAATATATGAGATAGACTCATTACATATAAAGCAAGATAGTTCAAAACGTGATGTGTCATAATTGAAATGATTATGGCTTACAGCTCATGAAAAACCCCAAATCCACAATCTCAGAAAATTAGAATATTGTGAAAAGGTTCAATATTCTAGGCTCAAAGTGTCCCACTCTAATCAGCTAATTAAGCCATAACACCTGCAAAGGGTTCCTGAGCCTTTAAATGGTCTCTCAGTCTGGTTCAGTAGGAATCACAATCATGGGAAAGACTGCTGACCTGACAGTTGTGCAAAAAACCATCATTGACACCCTCCATAAGGAGGGAAAGCCTCAAAAGGTAATTGCAAATGAAGATGGATGTTCCCAAAGTGCTGTATCAAAGCACATTAATAGAAAGTTATGTGGAAGGGAAAAGTGTGGAAGAAAAAGGTGCACAAGCAGCAGGGATAACCGCAGCCAGGAGAGGATTGTCAGGAAAAGGCCGTTAAAAGTGTTGGGGACTTTCACAAGGAGTGGACTGAGGCTGGAGTCAGTGCATCAAGAGCCACCACACACAGACGGATCCTGGATATGGGCTTCAAATGTCGTATTCCTCTTGTCAAGCCGCTCCTGAACAATAAACGTCAGAAGCGTCTTACCTAGGCTAAAGAAAAACAGAACTGGTCTGTTGCTCAGTGGTCCAAAGTCCTCTTTTCTGATGAGAGCAACTTTTGCATCTCATTTGGAAACCAAGGACCCAGAGTCTGGAGGAAGAATGGAGAGGCACACACTGCAAGAAGCTTGAAGCCCAGTGTGAAGTTTCCACAGTCTGTGTTGATTTGGGGAGCCATGTCATCTGCTGGTGTTGGTTCACTGTGCTTCATTAAGTCCAGGGTCAACATAGCCGTCAACCAGGAGATTTTGGAGCACTTCATGCTTCCTTCTGCAGACGAGCTTTATGGGGATGCTGGCTTCATTTTCCAGCAGGACTTGGCACCTGCCCACACTGCCAAAAGCACCAAAACCTGGTTCAATGACCTTGGGATTACTGTGCTTGATTGGCCAGCAAACTCGCCTGACCTGAACCCCATAGAGAATCTATGGGGCATTGCCAAGAGAAAGATGAGAGACATGAGACCGAACAATACAGAAGAGCTGAAGGCCGCTATTGAAGCATCCTGGTCTTCCATAACACCTCAGCAGTGCCACAGGCTGATAGCTTCCATGCCACGCCGCATTGAGGCAGTCATTGCTGCAAAAGGGGCCCAAACCAAGTCCTGAGTACATATGCATGCTTATACTTTTCAGTGGTCCGATATTGTTCTATGTACAATCCTTGTTTTATTGATTGCATGTAATATTCTAATTTTCTGAGATTGTGGATTTGGGGTTTTCATGAGCTGTAAGCCATAATAATCACAATTATGACAAATCTTGGCTTGAACTATCTTGCTTTGCATGTAATGAGTCTATCTCATATATTAGTTTCACCTTTTAAGTTGCATTACTGAAATAAATGAACTTTTGCACGATATTCTAATTTTTCAAGTTTCACCTGTATATTCCTTCTGTTCATATTCTTTTTATTGGTACTATATTGCTCCTGTGTCTTCCAAAATGCTGAGTTTTTCATGCATATACAGATTTGGTTTTCCCCTAGCTAGGAAGCTGATTTATATCACCTTCCACTATCTATGATAGATATTTCCCTCTAAAGGGCAAATTGTAAGAATTATCTCTCATAAGAGATCCTTTTGCTGTCCTGAATGATGTATATATATTAATTGGGTATACTGTATTTTTTATAGAGATAACATAAATTCTGAGGTTTCAATCAGACTTCTACCTAATAAAGAAAAAAGTGGTTATGAATGCAGACACATGCACATTAACATCACACAGTGTTAGTTTCCTAAAAGAAGCTTCAAAATGTGCAGGAGGGCAGACAGGGCATCTCTGTGATAATTTAAAGCAACTATGTCCATTTCCAAAGGCTCATGGATACCTTTTATAGCTACTTCACAATCTTGAGAAAGGACTTAGCTGCTTTATGATAAGGTGGGCAGGTGCGCCATTCACGCTTGGGCACTTACCAAGACATATTTAGGTGTTTGAAGCCAATGTTCTGCATAACTTATGTGCATATGAAATTTGTGTTTGTGACTGCCATACCTTTCAAAACAATTAAAATAAGGAAAGATAATAAGGATTACCAGATTTTAGAGAGATAATATAAACTTTGTTGACCTATAATAAGACTCACAGATGAACTTTAAAACCGCGTTCCTTGTTTATCAACCACTGTTGGGACTAGCAACTTGGTAATTAAACGAACACATAGCTGTGTTTGTGATCTTACTTCAGGTTTCCTTTGCTTTATAATCCTGTAAAAGTCATAAACATGAGGCTTCATTATAAAGTTACTTCTTTATCGTTGTAATAACTGTGAATGGTTACTAAACATGGCAGTCTCTAAATGAGGGCTACAAGTAAACTGTGGTAAATACTTTCCCCTTAGTGCTTCATAAGGCTGGATATTTGCCTCCTGAGGAATTCAAACCTGTTAAATAGAGTATTCCTAATCTCAATTACGATGCTTTGGTTTTAACACAGCCATTACAATGAATGCAATTTATGTGACTAAGGGCTATTCATTAACTTTTCTTGATGGAAAGGTCATTATAAATTGACATTAAACAGAGAGTCCATTTGACCTGTGCAAAATATTTCGGTACCTGAAACACAGTTGCAAATGGTTCTAATTCAGAGGTTGTATTCATCAGGTTCTGACCAGTTCTGGAGAACCGGTAGCAGAAAGTTTGAGTAGTTCAGAGAACTGGCAAATACCACCTCTGACTGCCCCTGCCCCCATCTATTCTATGCCTCCCGAGTCCCGGCTGGTCATCTGGGTCTTCTTTTGTTGCCCTGCAAAGGAGAATGGAGCTGGAAAGCAGATTAGTGGGGTGGGGATGGAATGGGATTTTTCAGTAAACTTCACCCAGGAGTAGGGTGGGAATGGAGATTTTACAGTATCCTTCCTCTGCCATGCCCACCAAGCCACACCATGCTCACCAAGCCATGACCACAGAACTGGTAGTAAAATTTTTTGAATCCCACCACTTGTTCCAATTCCTCTTTGATTCACCCTGTACAGGCCACATAATATCCAAAGACTGGTTTGGGGGCATAAGTCCCACTTTCAAGTCTCTCAGCATTAAAACAAAACTGTTCCACAGAGCTTTCAGTGCAAGGGATCCCAGTTGTCTGAAAGCAGCTTCGAGCGAAAGGAAGTTAGTTATCAAAAGTCAGTATAATGTTTCTGGTTACTGCAATTGTTTTTAATTTGCATTTTATTGTGCAGGATGCATAGAATCTATAATGAATTGGATGGCATACAAGTTTCTAAGGAGCCACATAATAGTAGGGCCATTTAACTTGGTTAATAAAGCAGAGTATTAAAGTCAGTTATATTCAAGAAAAGAAAAAAGAAAAACAATGGGGATTTTCTTTTTGAGGAAAGAACAATATCTTGGAATTTTAGGAATTCTACACTTGAGGAGTATGGTTAAAAAAGACTCTAAGAAGAGTGCAAGAGGAACAAGAGTTATCCACATTATGATAGAATCCACAGGCATTTTTCAGACCCTTGTCTCCTATGGTGCAGCAAATGAATGCTCGCAAAAGGTTCCAGTATCACATCATTAGTTAAAAACAAGCAATTACTGTGCAGCACAGGCTACAAGTTACATTCTGCATATTTTTCTCCTCAGCTCTTCCTACCATGTTATTTTCCAGATGCAATAGCTATGATGTTTGGGAATGATGGAAGGAACAATAGAACTGGAAGGCAACAGGTTGGAGAAGGCTACCCACTTTGCTCTTGCCTTTCCCAAGAGTCAAGTTGTTTAAATATGCTGCAGCTGGCAGGTTTGAAATGAACCAGATTAAAATCCATGCAGTATTGCACTAAATTGCTCCTCTGTCATTTTTAAAAAGTGTTTGCTTCACTGAAAAATTGTTGTTTTTCTTCCAGTGGAAAACAAAATGTTGGTGACATTTTTGTGACTAGCGGATATGTATATATTTTCATAGATTTTCATGGGTACAAGTATGCAGGTCTTGGCGTGTTCGGGTCTTTTCCCGTGTAAGATTGAGAGTATCTTGGCAACGTTTCGACGAGGTCCCACTCACCATCTTCAGGCTGGTGGTTTCGGCTTCGTGCTTATGCAAGCAAAACGTGATCGGAGCTGCCATCTCCCTATATATACTGGTGGGGAGGTTGGCTGTGTTGTCATTTCTTGATTGGTTGATGGAGTTGATGTTTGCAGATATATATATATAAGATATATATATTAAGAAAACATATATATATATACACATACACACACACACACACACACACACACACATATGACCTTGCCTTTACCTAGGAAAAAGGTGACCAGAGCTGTGGTTTCAATCTTCTTTTCAGAAAACTGAAGCTGCTCTGGATTCTAATCTTTTAATTAAACTCAAAATGAAGACCACCTACTACCATGCCTAACTAAATTAACATCTCTACCAAACCAGCTCAAGCTCAAAAAGACAATGAAAAGAATCAAAAAAGAAATTCTCAAATGCCTTGCCAAGAGAAAGAGAAAGAGAGGGGGAGGGAGGAAGAGAGGGAGGGAGGGAGAGATTGATTTTAAAGGAGTGGAAAAAACAATTTATGGCACAATATTCAGACACTGTGAAACTGGTTTAGAACTAGTGGTTCTGGAAGTTGGAGCTAAACTTTGCCAAGTCTGTTTCATTGATCTCTCTCACGGTGGCTTAATTTTCCTTCCATCAAGTGGCTGTCATCATCACTTATTTGCAGTGGGCTGTAATTAAAATCCCGGGTCTGTGATTCGGCATTCTCCGAAAGCATATCCGGAGTATCCCAGGCTGCTTAAAACATCACCTGCTGAGGCATATCATCCCCTCCTAAATAACTATGACAGTGATCAAACTTGGGCTAATTACGTTGACTTCATTATTTGTTTGTATGTTTTTATATTTAATTGCTTTCATGTTCATCCAATTACGAAGCAACAACAAATAGAAATTAACTTTTTATCAATCTGCTCCCAGCCCAGCTAAGTGGCACTTCAAAGGACAAGCACAATGGGAGGTTAACCAACCTGAGAGAGCTTCAGTTAGTGAAGGGATCCTCGGGCTAAAGACAGGAAGAATTGTGCTCACTGGGCTGGGCTGAGGATTTGCTTGATTCTCTTTGACATTACTTTCCCTAAATCCCTTTTACATTTGTTCTGCACTGTCAATAATCCGCATTATTAAGTCCTTGGCCAGTATGGTGCTTTTCCGCTGCAAATGGCTGTCATGTAACCATCTCAAGTATCTTCACTGAGTTATACAATTGTGCAAAACTTTTAATTAGATGTGCTGTTTTATTGCACTGTTGTTTTTCCCGTTCCCCAATAACAAACGGCTGTATTAAACTATTTCCCTTTTGACAGGTAGTCCTCGACTTACGACCATAACTGAACCCCAAATTTATGTTGGTAATGAGACATTTGCAAAGCGAGTTTGCACCCCTTTTACAATCTTTCTTGCCATAGTTGTTAAGTGAGTCCCTGCAATTGTTAAGTTAGTAACATGGTTGTTAAGTGAAACTGGCTTCCCCGTTGATTTTGTTGATCAGAAGATTGCAGAAGGGGATCACCTGCAATTGTCATAAATATGATGCAGTTGCCAAGCATGTGAATTTTGATCACTTGTCCATGGGAAGGCCACAATGGTTGTAAGTGTGGAAAATGGTCATAAGTCACTTTTTTCAGTGCCGTTGTAACTTTGAATGGTCACTAAAAAGGACTTACAACACCCAGAATATTGCATCCAGTTTTGGTCACCATATTACCAAAAAAGATGTTGAGACTATGGAAAACATGCAAAGAAGAGCAAAAAAGATGATTAAGGACCAGGAGTTAAAAAAAAATAATACACGAAGAACGGTTGCAGGAAATGGGCATGGCCGGTCTAGTGAAAAGAAGGATTGGGGTGACATAATAGCAGCATTCCAGTATTTGAGGGGCTGACATAAAAAAAAGGGGGGGACAACTTATTTTCCAAAGCACCAGAAGGCAGGACAAGAAACAATGGATGGAAACTAATTAAAGAGAGAAGCAACCTGGAGTTAAAGAGAAACTTCCTAAAAATAAGGACAATTAACCAGTGGAACGGCTGGCCTCCAGAAGTTGGAGGTGCTTCAATACTGAGGGTTTTTAAAAAGAGACTGGACACTCAGTCATTTGTATGAAGTGGTATAGGTTCTTCTGCTTAAGCAGGGGGTTGGAATAGAAGACTTCCAAGGTCTCTTCCAGCTCTATTCTGATTGATTGATTATCTGTACTGTACTCTTTTATTGTAAAGACTACCCAGAGACCCAGTGGTGGGATTCAAATTGGTTCTGTGGGCGTGGCTTGGTGGGCGTGGCAGGCGAAGGTTACTGTAAAATCTCCAGTCAGAGGTGGGATTTGCTGGTTCTCTGAACTGCTCAAATTTTCCGCTACCAGTTCTCCAGAACTGGTCAGAACCTGCTGAATACCACCTCTGCAGAGACCATAATAAAGATATTTGATATTTAAACCCCTCAAGCATATCAGATTGTTTGGTAGGTAATATTTGGCTGATCCTCTCCTTTTACACTTCCTGGCTCCGTCTGCCAGGTTTTGTACGGTGAGCCCCTGTTTAGTATGGTGAGCCCCAATCAGATTGAAGAAAGGAGAAGTAAAGAAAGGAAAGAAAAATGAATTCCATTTGCTGTTGTTCTTAACAACTTTTGTTAAGAACAACAGTCTCACTTTTGTCTCCTTGTTTGAGCTTTCCTTTTCTCACATTTTTTTTAATTTCAGAAACTTTGTAAGGCTGCTTCAGTTTGCAAAACTTGTGTTAGTTATCATTCCTGATCCTAGTATCTTACTAAATATATTATGAAAATACTTAGAATGAAGCATTGCAATATTATTGTAAGTCAATGCCTATTTGTTCACTGATTTTTTCTCTCTCTGCTCTTTTATCTTACCCATGTTAATGTATGTTATAAAGGAAGCTAGAGATTTTCCGACAAATTTCAGGATGAAAAGGAATAACAATTTTCAAATAAGAGATCTGAAAGAATGCAAAACAGTTGTATTTGAATATACCATAGATACAATAATGATCAGAAAAAGCGATCTTAGCTATTGTTTAGAAGTACTAAGCAAACATCATGAATGCATTTAAGTCTTGGGAATTTTGATCATATGAGCAACTCTCTAAAGAAGAAACACTTAAGTTCCTTTCTTAGTAAATTATTAAATACTAGACCATCAAGAATCAGAAATATTTAGGACAAAGCTGTATGATTTCAAGACTGTTCATCTTGGCTTCTCTTCTATTTTTGAGGTACCATAGAAATATGACCTTGGGGAAGGCCAAACTATTAAAAAAAGATTTTAGAAATAAGTTTTACTATTAAAACAACCTCAGTTGCATTGTTATATATTTTCTAGCCTCTCCTAGTATGTCTTGTTCTCATATAAATATTTGATAATGTTTTGAAATTTGTAAGATTTTATACAAATTGTATTTCATGGGTTTACTTTCAATATTTTTACAGTGTACAGACTTCAATATTACTTAATGAGAATGGTGTCATCTATATGCTAGACAATCAAAATTCTCAGATAAGTAGCATTGCCTAGTAACAAGCATAAGAAAGATATTTGTTCCTGAGGTGCAAACTAATAGAAAATGAAGAACTAAGGCAAGGTAATTGGATACAGTCCAAAATCTTTAAAGTTTCTATGATTTGAATGCTTCTCTTCACAAAGTGAATTACCTAAGTCTACTCAGTATCAATTTATGCAATTAAAATATTTCTTAATAGTACAATTTGGGCCAGATGTATTAGTTGATTCTGACATTCCTGAACAAATAATACCACACTAGAAAAGATATTTGAAGTCCTTAAACTTACAATTTATTTTTATTCACAATTGCAAAAGATGCATTGAGATGCACAATTTGCAAGTATTGGAATAATGAGTTAAAATGTTCTATTTTATCAGATCAATGGGCTAAAAGTATGTGGAAGTAGTTTTATATGCCCCTAAAGTAAAATTAACTCAGCAAATTGAGTATATTAGGCACCACAGAGCAGCATAGTAGGGGTTGATTCTGTATTTTGGAAGTGCAATGTATTGAACAGGACTCTGACTCATACATAGTTCAATGGGCTTGCTCTGTGTTGATATAGCTTTGATATACTATTCATACAGTTGTACACAGAGCTTTAAAAAAATAAAGAACAAAGATGGGAATATCTTGTTGAATAATACAGTATTCCAAAACTTTGGAACCTATCAAAGTATGAAAAACTTTATTGTGCATGAGCAGAAGCTAAGATTAATACTTTACTTGGATGGAAAGTAATTCACGGTGAAAGACACTCTTCCATTTTCTACATATGAATTGACTTTCTACCAACTCTATGGGAAATTTCATCAATTTGGAGTAGATGATTCTTGTATTCCCTTCCAGGTTTATGAATCAATGATACTATGGTGACATGTAATATAAGTCCTATGTGATGAAGGTTGAAGGTCATTGAACTTTGTTCTACCATTATATTCTATTCGATTTTAATTTATTATTATTTGATATTTTTATATTTTATTTATTTTCTGGTATATTTTGCTTTACTTTTATGTTATCATTTATGACTGCAGAGTAAAAGGCAATAATACATTTTTTTAAAGAAGGAAAGTTTCCCTCTTGGTAATCTAAAACTGATCCCATTTTAGAACTTATAACAGGTAAACAGATGAAGAAGCCAGCAGGTGCTATGTGTTAATCAAGCTTTGTGTCAGCCAATGAGAGTGTCAAGTATTCCTCATTACACCATCTTCCACCTGTTTCAGAAGCTTTCCATATGGCTCTCCCATACTGCTTTTCTTAGCCTTGGTTGATTTGACATGTTTCTAATTTCTCCAAGAAATCACAGCAGAGAGTAGTATCTGCAGAAGGAAGTAGACTGAGATAACTAAGAAATATCAGATAACAGGCCACTAAGCATTTTTGTTGGTACTGTATAAACCTATCCACTTAAATAATATAATAAATCAGGTTGTCAGTGTTTCAGATTCATCTCCCAAAGATGTAGCCGACATTCTGAAGCAGATTTTGGAGACCAAGTTTAAAGCACTGCATAAAACCCTAATAATAAATTCACAGCAAGTCCCTTGGATAATCAAAGCATAATAGTCATCCCTTCCACCCCCTTACAGTAATGTTGGAGGTAAGCACTTGTTGATAAGATAAATTTAAATAAATATGTCTTTTAAGAATGGGGCAAGAGAAAGGGTTTATGAAAAAGAAAATGGCAGGAAAGATTACCATTTTCTCTGCTCACCTAGTTATCACAATGAAACCAACTGGAATGCCCAGTATAGCCAATTTATTTCAAAACCTATGATATAATGGTTAGGGCACAGAATTAATTTTTATAAATATGCTACTTATTTATTACAGGTTAAAATTCCTACTTGTCAAGGCTTGGACTGGCAGAATTCCATATTAATAAAAGGGGAAATCTCTTGCTGGTTACTGTTCCCTTTCCTTTTCTAGGAACATGGTCCTCAGCAAAGAGATAGGGAAAGAAAAACAGAAAAGGAAGAAAATCGGGAAATAAAAGTTAGCTAGTGTTCCAATCCATCTCATGTCCAGAAGGCAAATGGACCACTTTTATTCTTTCCATTCACATCTACATGAAGAAGAAAAGGATGTAGAGAGAGACTTAACAATATCATCATTTAGAGTATATGATTTGGCAGCACAATGAAACAACAGCCAACAACTTAATAGCCAGCCACCAGCATCCCAATCAGGAATCAACCAATAAAAAGCCACACACAATCAGGCACCACATAAATACTATGCATAGAATAGCCTAAAGCTATTCTATGGTAGAGAGAAGTTCCCTGACAATGGGCTCCACCACAAGTCCCAAACCTCAGAAAACTAAACCTCTGGTCCTCGTGACTGAACCCAGATTAGATCCTGTGATTAGAATTCCACAAATGTTATCCCTTTTCTACTAGACATACATGTTGCATATACTCTAAAACCACAACCGGGTGGCACAAAGCCTTCCTTGATCAAGTTTTAGTTAGAATCCTGTGAAATTGGGATCACTTATCTGCTTGCTAATCACCCTACTCTTTCTTTCCACTAAGCACTTTTTTTTAAATCATTTTGTTGGTTGTTTTCTTTTTTCTTTTTAACCAATTACTTCCAAGAAATTGAGCAAATTTTATTTCTCCGCAATATTCCTTGTTTTCTTTATTTACTATTTCATATGGCCCAACTAAAACTTTAGGTTGGGACCATTCTCCTAGCTCACCATCATTATTGCCTTCCTGAGAAGCTGGGAGTAGATTCTAAGCAATCAGCATTCAGTAATGAATCAACCCCAAAAGGCTAACAACCCCACACGTTTTACAACTCATTTTCTCTTGAGGACATTCCAATATGCCTTCATGGTCACCGCTGATTTATAAAAGGCATCATAAAGCTGTCCATATCTGGAATTTATTCATAGTCACTTTCAGAATTTCAGATCCTATTTAGGAAGTTACCTTTTTAAAGTACTAAATATTTTTCTAGAGAACTTCCCTGAACTCTAAGTGATCAAGAAACTCAGAAATCTGACCACAGTAGTTGTACTGCGACCCTGCTCGATGCCCTATTCTTGCAAAGTTTCTTACAAAGGAATGCATGTATGGTTCCAATTTTCAAGTGGTGTGATGTGACATATTTCACCGGATGTGACAGCCTGACTTGCAGTAATTGATCTGTGGTGTGCCAGAGACTTTATGACCTAATGTTCAGAAGATGTGGGTTTCTTATTTACAAATATACAAATGCACACATTCACGGACAGCAGGGGGGGGGGGAATCATAATTAACTTTATCTAACCTTATAAACAGATCTTCAATCCAAACAAGCCCAGAGACCTGGTATTAGCCTCTTGGTATTAGAGCTTGTCTAATCCAGACCAACAGGACTATATTAGGTTTCTGCAGAAATGCACAGAACAGCAAAGTAGGGAAGATGCTTGCTCAGCAGAAATAATTAAGTATATTTTTTTTTTACTGTCATAAGGATTAACAGGACATTAATTAGAATAAACCTCATGCTCATGCAATAGGTCAAGTCTAACCATGAAAAAAGAATCAATACTAGATATGACCCCAAGAACAGAATATAGATTTACTAGAAATATGTGATGTTAATATCTGTGCAGGATCAGTAATGATCAGTGAATATTAACTTGATTCAATGACGAGTCAACTACAAACTACAAACATTTGTATTGCCCCACACGTGGCATTATCTCAACAGGTAACAGCATCTAGTCAACACTGTCTCAGCTCAGAAACTATGAGGTACTATATGTTTGGGTAATATTTGATCGGGAGAATGCCAGGAAATCCCAAGGCTGGATGAGTGATGGCAGAGTCAGGAAAATATCCTGGAAGATAGGTAAACACACCTCTGGCTGTGCAGCTAAAACTACACTGATATCAGGAGGTGAGTCAAGGGCTTTTACTCCTTACAGAGCATAAATAATAGGAAGAAACAGTTTTAGATTAGATGAATTTTAGACTCTGGGTAATTTAGGGGTTGAGAGAAAATCTTCAGAATTTTATGAGGAATTTGAGTTTGAGTAGATCAGTAAGGTGATGTTTTTTACTTGAAGTAGTTTCCATATGGAAAGCATTCTCTGATATTACTATCATAAAGAGATATCTTCTAAGGGACTTATTTCTAATATCTTACCATATGTTTATTTCCATTTTCCATTATAAGTTTGTAGGCATTATCCTGCAAGGTAGAATCTCCGGAAATATAGTATTTAGATTATATTGGCTATTAACTCCAGAAAGATCACTTCTTTATGTTTATAAGAGTCTCAGTGCTAAGACTGAGTTCTAGAGAACGGAATTCACATTCTTAATTGTGATGCTCAGCAAATCAAGTAGGGATTTCTACTGCGTCCCTGAATTAGCAAACATAAGGATTGAGATATAGAAACCGATATTTCTCTTTTGAGAAATATTCATTGGAAAATATTGGGCTGTTAGGGGTGGGGATAAATGAAGAGAGTAAATAGTACATGCTTTCTTCTCCCTTTAAAACAAGGTCTTGAGGGGGGAAAAAGGTTTGCTATCCTGCCTGATTTGGCTGGGTCATTATAACCTATGTTTCTTTTTTTGTGCATTAATCACTCTAAACTCCCCAATTTTTGCCCTCAACTTCCTCTAGGATACCAAAGGCTAAAAGCTCTGCAAAGAAAGGGAAGCAGGGAAGTAGGGCCAATTTTAATACTGGAAAAACCTGAAATTCACCTCCTTAAAGTCTGTATTCCCTCTTCCATTCTGTTTTCCCTCCTATAAGGGAAGAGAAGGCTTATCATCATGTGGTGGCAGAGTTGCCAATGGCTGGAATGACTGAGCTGTGGAGGTTGGCCATGTCATCCCAATAGAAATGAAATACCTGTGGAATTTGTTACTTGCCAACCTTGAGGGAGAAATAACCCCTCACCTGGTCAGCCAATCAGCATCTCAGCCTTTCCAATCGAGGCAAGTTTTGACTATATTTCATCATTTACCACAGAACTCCAGTGACTGCGATGACGTCAGAGGCAGGGCACTTTTCTTCATTATCCCGAAGGGCCCCACTGAGGAAAAATGAGACATGAAACCCAGAGTCCTGTACATCTTTTAAAAGTAAGCTTCCAATTTCCACTTAGATCTCCCAGCCTCAGCTTCCAAATTGTTTCCAGTGGAAATTATTCTGGGCAAACTAAATGAAAAGTCCCCTGTGTACTTGGCTCAAATGTGCTTGCTTTCTCCTCCTCCCTCCTCCCCCACCCTCTTCCAATGCTCATATCGAGGTATAAAAATCTATAACTGTAGAGCCAAGGAAGAGAACTTGATGAGAAATTCGTATGCCAGCCTTCCCACCACTGTAATTTCATTCTGCCTTTGTAATTGCCTGATATTACATTGTTCCCTGCCGGAAGATTAATTAGCTAGTCTTACCGTCCAACATACCATCCCTCTGAAACCCTCAAGGAAGCTGGCATGGTGCCAAGTCTTGCAGATTTGCTATGCAGGCTGGCAGCTGCTTCTCTTCTCCCTTAACAACAGTTGCTGTGCCAACATACACCCCCCCCTTTTCCCTTCCCCAGCCCTCTGCCAAAGAGGTAGTGAAGTTTTAATGCCATCGGCTGGGCAGGGGCGGGTGGCGGGTGAAGAAACAAAAACCCCAAATAATACAACAGCACACAACCCGAAAGTCTGATTGGCATAATTACTCACACTCATTAAGTATGGCTGCACGGCATATGCAAATCGGGCGACTCGAGTACACGAGGCGCATCAAGCGGCTGGAGCATCAGCAATGCCTTTCAGATTCCTCAACCCTGGCTGGGATGGTCGGGAAGAATGCGAGCGAGATGGCATCTTGCAGGCACGATGTGCCAGACGGACAGAAAACAGCCTTTGCCTTCAAGCTCAGGACCTATGACGTTCCACAGAGGGAGCCCTGAAAAGAAGAAGGAAGGAAGGAGGGAAGGAAGGAAGGAAGACCAGGAGGGAAGAAAAGGAAAATAGGGCAGAGGAAGTTGCAAATGGGCAGTCATGGGGGAACATGACCAGCCATTTTGGATTTAAAGAAAACAGTGGGGCAAAGATAAGACAAGACACCAACCTGTCCAGATAGGTATTCTGCTTTCATCTTCCACCCATCCCGCTCTCTCCCCATAACAACTCACCCTCCACAGCAATCAAGAAATGGTGGGGTTTCTTCCGCAACAACCATTAGCTAAGACAATGGCATTTTGCATACACATTGAAACTGCGTATTGTGAATTCACTTGGCAAAGAGCCCGATCCAGCACTGAATATCTCAGCGTGCTGGGCACTGTATTTGCTGCTTTTGTTTGACTCAGTCTTGTTTTTGGCAAAGGAGTTGTTGTTTTTTAATTAGCCTTTCTCTCCGCCTCTATTATTTCCGCGTTTTAATTTTTTTTAAAAAAATCAAACCCACTCTATTTTTGCTTTATTTGATGGGTGGTAAACAAATAGACCGAACCTCCCAATGCAAAAAGGAAAAAAACAGAAAAAGGGAGGTCTTTTGAAGGTGATTTTTTTTCTCCAATCAACTTACAACCGCATTTGTAATCAATTAAAAGAAAAAGGCTTCCTCCCCCTCCTCTTTGTGACTTATCTTATGCGCTGTTGATAAATGAATTGTTGCAAAATATTGGGGGGAGGAGATGGGATTAATGAAATGAGAAATCACAACATACAAAGATCCTAATGCTCTCAGCAGACCAATGCTAATTAAATGACAGGCAATTAGTTATCTTGAAGATTAGATGGGCTTGTCAAGGGTCTTCAAGGCTCTACGGATTTCTGTGAGCACTTCATATTGGTCAAGATTTGGGGGTCCCCCCCTCCCCGTTAAAACTTCTCTTTGCTGGGGTTGGGAAGAGAGATGTCCATCTGTTTCTCCCTTCCCACAAACATTCTTGCTGTGGCCCCCAGGGAGCTTGGTTTATTTATTTAATTTATTTTTCAATCCCTGAGTAGCTGCTGCTTCTGAAAATAGGTGATTTAAAAACCGGGGGGAAAAAGAGAAAGGAATCCCAGCAAGATACACATTAACAACTACTAGACCTACTAGGGGCATGTTACAGCCTGATTGTGGTTTTCACTTATTTCTGGAAGATGCAACATCCAATTACAGCGGGGGAACCTGGCAGATGCTACGTTGCTCTTTGCAACACCCGCTCGCCTGTTCCTGCTGGCAATCAGGGAGATTTTGGAGGCACATGTTGTCGTGCCCTTGGATGCGCAAAGGCAAACTTACCAACTCTGGGAGGCAGTAGTGATTGTCAGATCCAGACTGGGAGGGGGTAAAATATTTCCCAAGCACATGGATTGGGGATAATGATCTAATGGCATTCTACAGTCTAATTAAGCTCTGCCAAACTTCAGGCTGAAGCTGAGGTAGAAGAGGTACCCCTGCCAGGCATTGCCTGCCTATTTGTTGTCCCCCTCCCAGCCATTGTGCATCTTTGTGCACTGCGTGAATTAAATTCTGATGAATGTGGCATTAGTTAATTACACAAAGATGCACATGGTAGGGGAAAGGGAGAGCTGCGCTATGCAAATAAGCCAAGGAAGCCCGGCTGTAAATTTGCTTCAGCCTGCAACGCTATTTGCCTTTCCCTCTTGGTCCACATGGCTGAATGACAAAACCGAGCACTAATAAGGCAGCACGCCTAACCTGCAGGCGCCAAATTGGCATCCAGGAGATTTACAGCCATCTGTGTCAGGATGACAAGAGGCGAGACAGGAACGGTGTCACTGCAAGAAAGAGAGAAGAGCCGCAGACAGTGTTCAGTGCCGCCATTTTCTCGTGCTTGAGAGGAAAGGCAAGGAATCGGCCATGCACCTTTGAAATGGCTGTTTGAAAAGGGAGTGCCCTCAGATTTCATCCTGGTTCATTTTCTGCAGAAGAAATGTTGCCCCTTTATCAAATGAAGTAGACTGCCTGCTAAGATGCTATTAGCGAATTACACATTTTAATAGGAACGTACCTAAATGAATGTTCCTGATTACAATTATCAGGTGGGTTTCATGGTTTGTCCTATGATAAGGACACTGAAATACCCAAAGCTGTGACCATGGTAGCTGAGAATGATGGGAATTGTAGTTCCAACATCTATATGGGAGTGGGAGAAGACTGCTAGGGACCAAAGACTGTAGAAAATCCATGAACATACTAAGATAATTTTTCCAGTTTTAATGGGAGAAAGAAATTATATTTCAGCTTTCCTCTGCATTTAATATTTCCCTTTCATGTAATATTTGGATTACAGTAAACCAGAAAAGTACATCATCCTTTACCTACGCTCTGCAAACATAAAGCACTAACTGGATTGGCAAAACTTTTGTTTAGCATTCATGCAACTCCATCCAGTTCAAGTGCTGGGATGTTGGTGAGTAAGCAGTACTGAATGTTGCCCCATCTGCAGATCCATCTTTTGTTGCTTCTGAACATGTTTAGAATCTGGGAGAAACAACCAAGAACTCCATGTTCTTCTATAAAAAGAGAAGAAAGTAACTTCTTTGTATTTGCTTTCATCCCTTCTGCTACCCCTCCTCCCACAATTCCCTCTATTTGTCTGTTATAAATTCAGTCAATGCCCTTGGGAAGCTAGCTAGTAGGGCTGTGTGAATATTCAGTTAAGAGATCCAATTTATCGAATGCAATTTATTTCCAAGTTAGAATGGACTTTTCCAAGTCATAGAAT
This sequence comes from Notechis scutatus, assembly GCF_049901735.1. Taxonomy (NCBI): domain Eukaryota; kingdom Metazoa; phylum Chordata; class Lepidosauria; order Squamata; family Elapidae; genus Notechis; species Notechis scutatus. The sequence goes on along the minus strand of NC_142010.1, from coordinate 108,096,775 downwards.
AATCAAACCAGGTATAGCTCAAATGTTTCTGTGCATGTGTAGCACCAAGTTTTGCTTAATCAAATTGGAAACCCACACTGAAATAATTTGACAATTTCATTCAAACACCCAAATCAAATTGATTTTCAGAATTGGTTCACATTTTTGAACAGGAATATTTTTTCTGAGGAAAATCATCTATTCAGATTAGATTTTGATTTGTACAGACCTACTGGCTAGCAAGTCAAATGATTAAATGGAAAACTGAGAAGTTGAGGGTTTTGTTGAGTGGAAATGATATGGTGATAAATTGCAGAAGTGTGGATAAACTTGTAGAGATGAGAATATTGGGAAAACACTCCCATGGGATGGGGGAAGAAGGGGACCAAAAGAACATTTCCATAAGATGTTGCGAATTTTTCTGAAGTTACATTGACTGTAAGAACTGCAAGTATGTCTGTGAAAAAAACTAATGTTTTTCCATGAGGGAAGAAAAAAATGACACACTGAACGCTTGGATTCCTTCCCACTGGATTATGACCTTGTTAAAATGATGGGGGTCACACAGGTGCTGAGAAGAGCTATTGAAATGGTCTCACTGTGGCAGCTATCAGGGACCAGAAGCAGAAGGAATGGTTTTAATATAAAACTCCACAGGCCGCTCTATTACTTATTGCTTGCTGGCTTTGAGTTCTTTGGTCACAGACATTTCTTGCAGTATAGAAGTTAATACTCGTTTCACCTCAGCCCCATTTTTGAGAGTTTGAAATAGAAGAAATGTGTTAAAATGGCTTTTCAAAACACATGTGCAGCTAAAAGAAGCCCGGATTCCCCATCCTCTAGCACCTGTATCTCAAGGTCACCTCACAGCCAATATTTTTCGGTGGCATGTTGCCAGAAGAGATAATTATTTCAGTTGTTACTCTCCAGATCTGGCCTCCAACGGTTACGTATATCACCTCAAAATGTTGCCTGCCTGCCATTTAAAATTCTTCAATGTGCCAGGAAAGCATGGAGCCACTAGGGCTCCTGCCCTACCACCATGTGTTCTTTTACCCATGCTTACCTGTTGCACATGGAAGGGAAAAAAGGCAGAGGGCTGCTCATTGAGATGTCATCATTCAAGAGCAAAAATAATTTTAGCATGCAGCAAGGGGATGGGATGTGGAACTATTTAATTCTAGAGGTGCTTCATACTAAACATTCTAATTCCAAAGAAAAGATTTGATTGATTGATTCCTTCGTTCTATGCCATCCATTCCTGCAGGTTAAAAAAAAAATCCCAGAAAACCCCAGACCTCAACTATATGTAAAATATCAAGGACATAAATACTTACAAAAGCAATGCACTTATATACCAACCTTTAAATCACAGATTTAAATCCTTCCTTTTTTGCAAGATAGAATAGGTAAATTTTCAAAGTTTTTCTGAAGCCTAGATGGGTTGAGGTTAATCAGAATGAGGAGGAAGTTCTGAAGAGTAGACGTGGCTACTGAGGACATCCATTTTCAAGGTCCATCAAGTGACAATCTTTAGTGAGCAGATTTTGAAGATGACTTTCTTTGAGCTGGTTGGATGGGCTGATGAATGTAAGAAAAGGCAGTGCCTAGATAACCAGATTTAAAGGACCTTAAAGATAACTAGCAATTTAAATCTTACTCATTATCAATTGGTAACACTTCAGTGCCAAAACTAATGAAGTTACCGAAGTATTTTAGGTTGCACTTATCACTGCACTACTGCACTCTCATCAAATTTTGTGCAAACTGTAGTTTCCAGATTTTTTTTTCAAGCACAACTCCTGCAGATACAAGGTAATCTCTTTTTAAAAAATCCTAGTAATAGTTATGAATTATATGCCAATAATATTACATCTAGAGTCAGAACAGGGAAAATTGAGGTTAGAGTCTGCCAGTGTATTTAATCTGGCCTGATTTTTCTAATTCAATAGGAATAGAGAAACAGTAGCATAAAGAAATCTCAGTGCATAAGTTTTTTTTTCTGACTTTGTTGTTGCATAAATCTAAGGTAGTAATTAAGTAGTTAAGTAATATTGACTTTACAAAGAGGTCATGCATTGGTTGGTGTAGAAGAGGTTGATCCTCATGGCTCTCCTTTGTAGAGTATATCAAGGCTCTCTCCCCTCCTATCAACTTCTACATGAAAATTCTGGGTGAGATCATCCAGTAGTTTGGAGTTTCCTATCATCAGTATGCTGATGTTACTCAATTATAGGTTGACTGAAGCTACCGAAGTCCTGTTTCAGTACCTAGAAGTTATGCTTGATGGAAGGAACCATCCTCAGCATAATCTACCAAGATTTATTGGCTATGGTTATTAGGGCACGTAATCTGGGGAGATTTCAACTCTTGGCTGGCACTTCCCCACTTGATGGTATTATGCACAGCTTCATCCCATATGCAACCTTTTCTGAATCAGATAGTCATGCCCTAGTCATTTCATGCTTGACTATTGCAATATGCCAGTTGCCCTAGAGGACCAGCAGATTCCACAGATCCTTTTAGAAGCACAAGATTCAGACAACAACCCTGCACCTCACCCCATACTCCAAGTTTAGTGTTTAATACAAAAGACTCCCTTATTTCATAAAAGTCTGTCTACCTCCACACCAGTGGTGGGATTCAATTTTTTTTTTACTACTGGTTCTGTGGGCGTGGCTTGGTGGGCATGGCAGGGGAAGGAAGGATACTGTAAAACCAGTCAGAGGTGGTATTTGCTGGTTCTCCAAACTACTCAAAATTTCCACTACTGGTTCTCCAGAACTGGTCAGAACCTGCTCCACACAGTGGGAGACTGCCAATGCCAGGATAGGCCCAGTTGCCACCTTGAAGCAAAGAAAAATTCTTCTTGCTCTTATGTACTCTGGGTAGTTTCATCAACAGGCAGAAGAGTCCCAAATTGGAAGGCTGCAAGGATTGTGTATGAGCCATATTCCTCTACAGAAATCTTCTACTAATATCAGCAGTATAGCACCAAGTATAACCAAGTTCATTTCTAAATGACTGGTTAACTGCTGAGCTTGAAGGCATCACAGCTCTAAATACTTGAACCTGTGTGAAATGCTATTGAAAGGGATAAATACGAGTTACTGAACAGCAGGGGATAAAACATTGCATTTAAGTCCCCTAATACCAACTCTTGCTAATTACACTTCATTCCTCAATATACCCATTGCAAGGTAGGTAATAATTAATGACCTGGTATAGATGTGCTGTGTGGGAGGCTCTGAGAGCTTAAGGTGACTTCCTGGAGGTTACACAGCCAATCCCTTCTCCCAGCTCCTATGCCAGACCACCAAGGACTCTAACCAAGCCTCTTAGTTTCTGGGTTGTTGGATTAATTGTAACTGTTCTCTCCCTCCAGCCATTAGGATAACAGCCAGCACTGAGTGGGTTAAAAGCAGCTTATCAAATTAAGCATTAAACTAAGTGGAGAGAAAGCACGGATAAGAATTTGTACAAAACCATTCAAATTGCAAGTGTGGGTTACAGTAATTGCTAAATTATAGTGTGGCTGCTTCATTGCACACAACCCTGACCTCCCCCCAACTTTAATAATAGGCAGGGGCTGACTCTGGCAGACAAAACCCAGGGAGTCCTAAGTTATAGTCTGACACTCTTATTATGATGATTATGATGATTATTACGACTACATTAGCACCTAGAGGACCTAGCCAAGGACTATTGTGCCAGGAACAGCACAATTACAAATAATAAAAACGTTAAATCTGACAATTTAAGTTGTCACGTGAGATGCAAGGACTGGAGGGCTGTGATCCGAAAGTAGTTTATTGTGGAACAATGTTGGTCTCTGAAAATAGGGGTCAAGTGGCAGGCAAAGTGGAACTACCTTGATGCCCATTTTATGACCAGTTCTGGAAAAATGCAGTTACAGCACTCCTCTGTATGCCCATCATTTGACAAGTTGGAAAATTTGCATGTGTAGACAGACAATATATGTTTGTCAAGGTTAATCACGTCTCTGGAGTCTGGACTCAATCTGCCCAACAGAAAAGCTTTCTCCAACTTGGTGCTCTTTGGCGTTCAGTTTCATTGGTGATGCTGGTTGGAAATTGACATCCAGTACATCTGGAAAACCCCAACTTGGCAAAGGCTACCTTGCCATATGCAATGTGTGTGTTATTGTAATAGTATATCATAACACTAAAAGGAACAGGATTTCATACGTTCTGGTCTGTGATACCAGAAAGCATTTAGAGTTGAAGATTTATTTACAGTTTGTTGGCAGATCTAATTTTCAGTGGTGTTCACCATCAGACATAGCCAGTATGAAAACTACACTCTGACAAACCTAAAAATGGTCCAAATTCTGGTTCTGAATGTTTCGACTGGGTTTACATAGTCTGATAAGAAATAGTTTGTTTTAGCCATAGTTTGTTGAACATATACTGGGCCATATTCTGTAGTTTAAAAACTACAATTGGGTGAGTTCACAGACTAAGCCAAAACCAAACTGCATTTCAATTTAGTGAAATATGTGAAACCAGTCACTATGGTATAGGTACCAGACTCATCAGCTCCATTAAGTTGAATTGGAGAGCAAGATCTAAACATGGAATGATTCAATTAACCATTGCAATTTGAGATTATAAAGCGAATTAAGTTGGTGCAATCTGCTTCAGGATTCCGCTCAAAAAATAAAATAAAATCAGCCATGTTATAATGGGGAATCATAAAAATGTTTGCAGCTGCTTCACATTCGGCCAGTTTGAGTTGAAAGTAGCAGCAGTGGGGGATATTTTAGAGGACATTAACCCTGCACGTTTCAGCAGGATGCCTTCAAGGGGATCATCATAATAAATTGTTGAAATATCCCCTCTGCACTTGTTTTGGAGGCAGAGATAGCAAGAATGAGGAAAACACAGCACTTTCAAATTGCTCACCAAAACACCACCACCACTAAATTCAAGCAGGGAGCATTCTCCTCGGTGTTTAAAATAGCATTTTTCCAAAACTGGATTAAAACTTTTTAATCTTCTCTTGCTGTTCTGGGATGACAGTGTTGATGTTGCATTCAATCACGGGTGTCCACAGGATATGATTTTTTAAAAAAAAGTTGCACATAAATGATAGGCAGTAGCACAGAAATAGGAAGCCCTAGTAAAAGAAGCTGGTACAATGAAAATGTCATTCCTAACCTTTCAATTGACAGCTAGAACAATTAACCAGTGGAACAACTTGCCTCCAGAAGTTGTGAATGCTCCAACAGTGGAAGTTTTAAAGAAGAGATTGGATAACCATTTGTCTGAAGTGGTGTAGGGTTTCCTGCCTAAGCAGGGGGTTGGACTAGAAGATCTCCAAGGTCCCGTCTAATTTTATTCTGTTATTCATTCCCTATTCTGCTTTCTTAAAAAAAAGTAAATAGCCAGCATCTGAAATGTTAGTCTAAGAAGCTTTCACAGCCTTAAATAAATTCAAATATGCTCAATTTAAAATCAAGACTTGACCCATGAGTGTTTGTTGGAATTGTTCTCCTGGAGCCCATAATCATTATATTCTGAGCTGAAGCCTTGTTGGGGTGGAAGGACCAATGAAGAAGTGTCAGAGATTGCAAAGTTAAGGTTTACGGCTGCCTTCAGATCTTTGGCTTGTTAAGTGTGAATCATTTAACAAGCTATTCATTTTAATACATACTTTAACTTTATACTGTGCGTTGTATACTTTTACCTTATGCATTTTTTAAAAACATGTTGATTGTTCAGCATATTGGCTTCAATAAAAACATGAGATATAAACTAAGTAAATAAAACATGATCTTCCACCAGATTTTGATTTCTGTATTAAAGTTGAAGTGATTGAAATAATGAATGTGGTTAAGAGAAGAAACACATAGCATCTGAAGACCCTTAAATGACAAGACATCAAGTTGGTTAATTTCATAGTCACAAATTTTAACTCTTGAACTTGCCTCAGGCTTCCCCTTTGCTTATTTGCTTATGAGGAATAACTGCTACTTCCAAATGTAAACCCCAAACTTCCTACAGTCATGCAAGCTCTGTGCTTTGTGTATAAAGCTCTATAAAAGTTGAGCCGTTTCTTTAAAAAAAAACCCACCTCTATTAACTATTAAGATAGGGCATGCCATCATTAAATATAAATGATAAATGGGATGGAGTTACAGAAAGGGGAATGTGAGTGAATGGAATTGTTTGTGCAATTTTAGTTGTAGTGATCTGCTGCCACGCTAATAATGAATAGATGCATTATTGATAGCAGTGTTTATTCTTATAAACCCAATAGAGCAAGTTAATATTTATTTCAAAATCTATACACGTCATCCCACTTACCTTTTCCATCATGGAACTATTTTTCTTTAGAAGTATTTTAGCAGTAGCATTCACACCTCTCTCTCTCTCTCTCTCTGGATGGATGGATAGATAGATGATAGATAGATAGATAGATAGATAGATAGATAGATAGATAGATAGATAGATAGACAGACAGACAGACACAGACAGACAGATGATAGATAATACACACCTACACTATAGTGTGGGTTATAATGTGTTGTCACTCTAGCTTATAAGTTTGTTGGTTTGTTTCTGAGCAGATGAATGTGTCAACAAACCATCTTTAGAATTCATCCACTGTCTTTTATTTTCCAGAAGTGCAGGATTCAGCAATGGATGTGGAAATGATAGTGAGGGTTGGTGTTTTCCTTTGCACAATTGCCCAGAACTCTCTTAGCATAACAGGAATCTAACCATTGTATAGCATTCATGCTTTCCTGCTCAATTGTCCATGCCTGTTGGAGTTGGGATTGCCTTGTTGCCCTTCTCAATTCTTGGAATCCATTCATATTGTTTTTCAGCCTGGAGATAATTAGGCTTATTTTTAAATACTTAATTTTAGCTTAAATACTTTTTAAAAACTTCATACCAAGCATAACAATATCAGACTGTTTAATGTTTCAATTCTTCTCAAATCCTCAATAATTAGATAAAATAACTTCAGAAGGTCTAGCTTTTCTTTCCACATCTTCCCAAACACCCTTCTTAGATGTATCCAAAGTATCCAGCATAATGGTCTCCATTGGATGTCACACATTCCCTAGGGAATCTAATTCCAGCTCATCCAGGCAGCAGCAATTTAAGGAAGGCTACTATGATTTGGGACTTAAGTTCTTAAGATTCAGTATTTTGAAGTAAATCAGCAAGGGATTTCAACTTTTTGTTGTTTGGCACAGGAACACATTAATGCAAGTTTTCTCCCAAAAAAGGTTCCAATTCTTGTAAGAGCACATTTCATGACATTTTATGATTGGTACACATGATCTTGTAAGATTTGTGTATTCTCATGCCCAGGTATCACAAGATTGCAAAGGCTTCCCGAGACCTTGTTAAAAAGCACTAGCACATTTGAAATTATTTTTGGCCACCTGGGAAGATGGCAGATAAGATAGGCCCTGCATTATCATTCCCAGTTTCTCCGTGGCCATTTAAAAAGTCTGAATTCGAGTACTGGCATCTCCAATGTAGATTTGTGGGCTTATGTCCCCAATTTCCAGAGCCACCATTTTGGATCTCTCTCATTTACCAAAACTGGAGTTTTAGTAAAAAGAAAGTCAACTCCTTGACTTTCTATTATCTCCTGCCATTAAATTTCAAGCAAAATGACAGTGCTGGTTTAGCCAGAAATTTTTCCTTTTGTGTCATTCCACATCATAGTTTGACACCCCTTTGTTCTGATACTGAGAATACCGGCTGATGGGTGCCTTTAATAACTGAAAACCCCTGGCTCCCAGATTTCTAGTAAGGATTTATTGCTCTTTGACATGTGACTCCAATGAAGTTATTAATCAAGAGATGGGAGAGTCAAGTCCAGTTTATTGTCTGCAAGTGATAAAAGATAATCCTGAATACTGATGTCCTGGATAGTGATTAGGAGATAGAAGGATCTGGCAGGAAAAGGAGGGAGCAGCAGAACAGCACTGTGGGTAAAGGTATGCAATTTCTGGTAATGATCACCTTCCAAGTAATTAGTTTTTAAATCAGGCAGATGTTTTGGGAGCCATTTTAATTTATGTTTTCTTTTACTCTTATTATTTATCATAGATTCTCACACACAGGCACAGTGTGGTGCAATGGGGCCACTCATCCTGAACTGAGAACCATCTCCATCACAAGCCGCTCTCTCTCAGAAATTTTCTTTCCCTATCGGCAGTAGCCACAAGGTAGGATAGAAATTCTTTGGCCACATTTTCCCTATAATCTCTCCTTTGGGACTTCCATCAAGCGTCTTTATCTACATTTGCTTCTTACTTTCTCCCATTCATTATAGGCAGCAATCAGCAAATTGGGGCTCTTCTCCCGCCCCTCCGCAAAGCCACTTTCTTTAAACATATGCTTAAATATTCCAGCCAAATCTCACAACACTAAAAACACACTTCATTTTTGTGAAACTGCAGTTATAGGGGGAGGTGGGGGGGGGGGAAGAGAAATGACTTGAACAAAGTTGTCCCAGGGGAGAAAAATGCACTTCTGCAAATTATCCTGGATTCTTATCCTGAATTTCACTTATGGATTGTCTTATGTGTGCTGTTCCCAGCATCCGCTCAAGTGCAACACAAATACCACCTTTACACACATTTAACAGTTTTCCTGTAAAGAATGTAATGTTCTGTGAAATTTCTGTTGGCTTTCTGCTGCTTGGTTGGTTTACCCTGGTTTGTTTATTCAATTTATAGAGCCACCTTCCTTCATGACTTTGAGAAAAGCAGTTTAAAATGTCCTAAAAAGGGTTCTATAAGTCAGCAGACCTTAGAAAGCCAGTACAAAGCCCAGTGAGAGTATAAATGATGGTGTGCTAGGAGACATTGTTTTCCATTCTCAAGTCAGCCATGAAGTTCATTGGGTGTCTTTGGGCCAATCACTCTCAGAGTGTCACGATAGGAATAAAAGTTCATCTTAAGCTGTTTGAGAAAAGTTTGAATCAATCGATCATTCCTAGTATCTCATTTCATCAGCTTTTGTGACTAATGAGGAAACGTTCAACACAGTGGCCTCGGGTCTGAGAAAGAGTGCTAGTGACCAGATGAGTGCAAGGAAAATAAATCCTTCCATGCAGTGGTGGGATTCAATTTTTTTTACTACCATTTATGTGGGCATGGCTTGGTGGGCGTGGCAGGGGAAGGATACTGTAAAATCTCCAGTTAGAGGTGGTATTTGCCGGTTCTCTAATCTACTCAAAATTTCCGCTACTGGTTCTCCAGAAGTGATTAGAACCTGCTGAATACCACCTCTGCTTCCATCCTCTACCATTCAGTCAGAACTGAAGAAGCTTCTTGGATGAGAAGTGAAATGTCTTCAAGGAAAAACAAAGTCCAGCTGCCTTTTGAAAAAGCACCTTTCAGTCAACCATGACCTTGCGTGATTGAAAATCTCCATAAACATTTCAACTAACACAGCCTTGAAGTGATGATAGTGAACATTTTTACAGTTCAATATCAAGGACAAAATATGAGAGCCTTTGCTATTCTATAGCAACCAACATTTTTTTTCCTTTCATGTGGGCAGGCTTAGGCCTCAAGGCTTGTGACCAAGTGAAGTAGGAAGAAAGCAGAGATAAGATTTTTTTAATTTCAAGATGGCTGCATTCCATGCCGTAACAGAATTCTACCTGTAGGCCTTACAAAACCTATCCCATGCTTCCGCCGTTCACATTTCCCTACAGGGAAAATAACTGTGTTGCTCACCAGAGCTAACCTTTAAGAAAATACAAGGAATTCAGAATAGAGCCACAAGAAATCTGTTTAGCTCAGTAGTCCACTAACTTGACCTGCAAATATTTAGCACTAGAGGGTGAGTCTACAAACCTAGCTGTCAAAATGTATTAACTAAAGGACTAAAGACTTAAACTTCTATATTGATCTTATTAAGGTTATTTTGGCAGGATTTGATGCCATCAACTGAAAAGCAACATTATAGAGAGTTAGTTACTTTGTTCCTGGAAAAGCAATCAAGTGGCTTCATAAAAGACTTGACTGTGTGGCATTAAACTTTCACAGACCAGTCTACTTTGCTGACATAGTGGGTGCTAACTCAGGGAAAAGCTTGCCACAATAAAACTGTCAAGATTTTAAATGTACCGCAGGATCTTTTGCTGCTTGTATTAAACATGAAGGGATAAACACATTTACTGATGATTATTCCCGGAGTCGTATTTGAATGGTTCAGCTCAAGTCAGCAAAAAATAAATAAAAAAATTCTACAGCGTTGCATATAAGAAAATTCTGGACATCTTTTCTAAACTTTTCCAGTGGAGGACAAGGATATGTAGAAATAGAGTAGGACATTACTGTGACAGCTAAAGCTCTGTTTGGTAGCTTTATCGTTTGGCTATCTTTTGAATTTACCTCAGTTGGGTCTACGAACCTATCTGATTTGTAACCTTGGATTAGCTGTGGTCTGTTAGCCAACTGTGGAATCATGGGATAAAGAATTCAAATTCAAGCTTGGCAACTTATCGTTCAAGAGCACTTTGATCTTGAATAAAGATATCTTTAAATTGGAATTGGATACAACGTAAAGTGAATAAACAATGGTTGGATGATTTATATCTGTGCAGTGAGGAGAATCTCCTTCTGATCTTCCCGAAAGTCAAGATTCTTTATTTTACTCAAATGTATGCTCTGTACCCATATATAAAATATGAAGCACTTCCAGCTTTCTCTTCAGTTGAGACATAGTTTCTTAACTGTTCTCTTTTGAAAGCTGACTTTTCTTTCTTTTCTTTCTTTGTCTTTCTTTCCTTTCTTTGTCTTCCTTCCTTCCTTCCTTGAATGGTATAGGGTCTTCTACTTGCACAGGGACTAGAAGACTTCAAAGGTCCCTTCCAACTTGTTATTCTGTTATCATACTGTGGCTGGACATCCTGAACTAATCAGTATGTAGAAGTGTTGGGAGAAAAAAGGATTTACATATATACTCCTTGAGCCCAACCTCCCCGTCACCCCAAAAAGCCTCATCTGGTTATTTCCATTTGAAACATTTATTTTTGGAAATACATATTAAACACTATTATTTATACAAAACAGGACTAAATTTTTCATAATGCATACTGTTCTCAAAAAGGCCATTTTTAATCATTCGGGTGAACTTTTTTTGGTTTTACTCAGTAAACACTCCTCCAAACATACAATATAAAAGGAGAAAGCTGTTTTAGTCCTGCTTTTGCTGGCTGAAAAATACTGGCAAACATGGTATGATGATACAACTGCTTTTAATTTTTGTTTTACTGAAATGCATGGAAATGGGATGTGGAGACTTTCTCCGTTTCTTAGTTATCCGTTTCATAAACACTTGAAATATAGATATTTATATATATTTTTAGATAATGCACAATTTTTATTTTGCTAAAATATAGCAAGTCAGCAAGTAAAAAAAATATTTTTTTTCCCTCAGCTTAACACAGCTCAGTAAAGTTTTTCCATTTTTCTTCTCTTTTGGCTTGGGAGGGACAACTTAGACTTTAAAAAGGGTAGTTTAGATTGACTTGCAATATCAAATGTGTAACAGCCTCAGAGCAAAGAATATTTGAAGACATATTCACCATAGGCAGAAATGACAAACAGACAAGAATCACATCTCCCGACAGTTTGGATTCAGGGGAGAAAAAAGCTTCTACCCTGGGCAGGAAGGAGGCAGTAATGGCTCACAAGAGGTCTGGGCGGAAGATGACTTTATACACTTAGAAGACCTGTATGAAGATGTATTCATCTGCTGGCACCCTACAGCTGATATTTGATGCCTTATCCTGAAGCATTTTTGCCTGTTAAGAATGGCCACATGGATGCCCAAATGAGCAAGAGGAAATCAGAGCATTTAATATTGAAGGAAGTCAAGACTCAATACACAGGCTGTTCTTTCCAGAATGTTCCACAAGAGGGCAGTATTGCTTTCTGGTTTCAAAAAGGAGCAATTAGGAGTCTTAACAGCATGTGGTCCTTCTCTTTTGAGCCTCTGTTCAAACACAATAATGCTATAACCTATGGACTTCTTGATTAAACATAAATACTGGCTAAAGCCTGGATCAGATTAGCATTCAGTTCTCACCCCACATTCATTGTTATGGAGAAATTGCCCCTGTCAGCTTCCTCAAAGGAAAACAATTCCCCAATTAGGAATATAGACATCCCTCTACTGCATAAGGACTGGTTGGAGAATGTGAATCAATTCTACATTAAATGAACTTTCTCAGTAAATTTCAGCATACAGTATGTGAAGGATTTTTACACAGCCTTTTGCACATGTTTGCAAAGTCTTTCCTGTGCAATGGATTGGATATTCAACTTAATGGTTAAAATTTGGAGTTATGGGGCCTGAAACCCAACAAATCTGGATTGTGCCAAGCCAGAAAAAAAAAATGCAGGGTGTGGCTTTTCAGACTGAGATGAACATCCCAGATGATATGACTACGGATGCATACCTGGGATGCTTTAAGCTTTAAGTATAAAGGTTACACTCAAAAACTGAACACTTGAGATAGTTTAGACTATCCAGATCTCAAGAATGTCTTCAGTATTTTGAAGAAGAAGAAAAGGAGCTAAGGTCAACAATATTAATTATTGGGGTCTTCAAAGCATATGAACTTCCACCAAAGGAAATCTTACACCAAAAGTGCTTAAACAGAAGTGTAAATCAAACATATGATGAACCCCTTCACTTCTAGAAAGTCAACAGGTTTTGAGGTTTCAGGCCTGATGAAGGCAGAGATGGGCTAAGGAAGATTTTTTTAAAAGGCGCCTTTTTACAGTCAGGATGATCTATGTTTCCAAAAGATGGCATTACTCTTAAAATAGAGTCACCATATTATACCATAACAGATCATCAGTTTTTATTGAGTCACTCTACTATTGTTGCTCTCTCTACTATTGTTGTCATTTTAAGGGAAAAGGAGGAAGAAATCAGGCATGCTGGAGTAAGAAATGTATAGTGCTGTGTAGAATTGTGCCATGCAATCATCATACATCTTTTTATCCACTCTACCATGCCTTTGAAAATATACCTAGTCATAACAAATCTCATCTGAAATGGATGGAGTTAAGATATATAAAGCAAAAACAAAAAACTACCCACCCACACTGGAAATAAAACAGAAAGAACTCCCTGTTCTTCCCAAGGTTTAGAAAACAATAAACTTTGGCACTAGATAAACCAAGTGGCTTGCAAAAGATTTGTATTAATCCAAGGCAATCTGAAGCAGGAAAAGAATAGTCTTCTTTAATTATCTTCTACTCATGGTGAAGAAAATCATCCTGTGGAGCATTCATCCAGTCTATTTGCTAAAGAAAAGCTGCCCTGTCCAGATCTGATTTTGCCCTTTCAACGTTGTTCTGATATGCCATTGCTTAATTGGGAACAGAAGCTGCATGGTAGAAGCATTTAGTAAGAAATGCATAGCACTGTCTTTTCTTATTAACATAGCTATGCTTCATATTTACTAGATTGGCACAATACTAGCAATCATTTCAAATAATTGGGCCAATGATACTCAATAGCACAGGAATCTGTGAAAAAGACCTCTTGATTCCCGATTGACAGAAAAAGAAAATTTCAATCATTGCTCATCTCAGTTTCAGGAAACTCAAATTACTATAATTGTTTGAGAATCTCTTCCTTAGCTCCAAGGAAACAACATGGACCAGTCCTGGTCAAGAACCTATGCTAAAGTGGTCACCATTCTATCAAAACTCAAGAAAAGTCCCACCTGTTGAGAGTACATCCTGAAGCTGCTGTCCCTAGAACAATTAATTACTATATCCTAAAAGGAAGGACAGGAGAGATGTTTCACATCATAGAGACCGGGAAAGAGCAAGATGCAATGTCTATTATGGAAAGCACTGTTATTTGGTCAATTAACATCAGCAGCCTGGATACCACTGGCAAAGAGAAAAGGACAATGGCACCAGCAAAGGATTCATAGGATCGTGTTTTAAAGAAAGTAGGGCGGAACAGGGAAGGGAGAGGGGCAACTACAGAGTATTACATTTCATTGGCCACCAGTTCTTCCTTGTCAACCACACCATTGGAGAGTGCGTTCTGGCTCTCATTTAAACGCTTAACTCTGTAGGCTTCAAAATGGATGCTGCTAGTAATGTCTTTGATGTTCTGCATGTGTGTCCTAGGAAAAAGAGAAGAGAATATTTTTTAAAAAATACAGGAAAAGGAGAGAGAGATCTTCAGGTCCAAAGTTGCGAGGTAAAACCAATTTTATACTGGAATGTAAAAGAAGATCCATAATACAATAGTAGAAAGCATATCTTTTTACCATACGCACATTTGAATCTTTTGAATTTTCAGGAGAAACGAAAATTAGATGTGTTAAATTTTCATGTTTCTTAAAATTGGTAAGACTGCAATAAATTGACAAATGGGGTCGGATACCTTTTGCACATTTTGACTTGTTAACACACCAATATTTTAAGTCAAACCTTTAAGCAAGTTTTATTGAATAAACCACTGGGTAGCAGGCCATAAGTCATGGATGACAACACATACAGAAACAGGCAGACTACATATGTGAAACCAAATCCCACTACCATATCTTGAGTTACATGCACTATCTCCAACTTTGGTAGGAACAAAACCAGACTGGAGGGTCTCTCTGGAATGGTCTCCACAGTCCCAGTTTGAAAAGTAAATTGCCTTGACGCATCCAAACTGCCTTTTAGGAAATTGCCACCAACCTGATCAGGAGATCTCGCAGGTAAGCAAACTCGCAGTGTGTTGTATTCTCAACTGTCAATACAGAAGAAGGAGCAAACAATTAGCATATACTCTTTACCTGCTAAATTCCACAGCAAACACAGGGTTCAAAACACCATTCAGTTCATAAAGAATCTGCAGCACTAAGCATAGTGCGATTCCCTAATTCTAATATGCTAGAACAGCTGGAAGGATTTCTTTCATAATGATCCAGTTATATTGTCTTATGATTGACTGTACCTCTCGCTCTTCCTCTCAAATGTTTCTAAAATCACTCTATCACAAACTTTGGCCTTCCGACACCCTCGCTAGTTTCATGAGATACAAGAACTGGCCACAGGGTGGAAGCAGAAGGCTTAAAATACCTTTCCTCCCCCCCCCCCTTTTCAAATAAAAAAATACTTTATTTGCTTTAGGTTGCTTGTCCATTCCAGTCCTCTGACGCAGGAAATCCTTTTTTTTGCAGTTCAACTTTTAACACTTGGGACTCCTTCACAGGATTTTAAAAATAAACACCCAAACTTTGTAGCAGAAGCAATATATGCTGTCACAGAAATGCCAAAAGGTATTAAAAGCAATTGTTGGAAAAGTTTCTGCCATTCCTGGTCAGTTAAATGGGCTTAGGTATGTTTAGCAAACTTTTTCAATCCTGTACTCTCAAAACTGTTTCAAGGAAGATGGAAGATTATTTATGATCTTCAAGGAGAATTAAAGCATAGATATTCCTCAAGTTACAATTGTAATGGAGCCTGCCCATCATGGTCGTAATTTGTATTGCTCATAAAATATGTCACTCATGTTACTAACCTGATTTTTTGTATTTTTTGCACTGGTGGTTAAGCAAATCAATGGTTTGTTATGCACACGGTTTTGGCGAAAAATGGAAGTCAATGCTGATTTGGGGCAAAAATAATTGCAAAATGTGGTCAGGATTGCCGAGCACCTAGACTGCAGTCACGCGACTGTGTGGGATCCAGGTAGGTCCATTGGAACTTCAAATGGTTGTTAACAGTGGTGGGATTCAATTTTTTTTACTACTGGTTCTGTGGGCATGGCTTGGTGGGCGTGACAGGGGAAGGATACTGTAAAATCTCCAGTCAGAGGTGGTATTTGCCGGGTCTCTGAACTACTCAAAATTTCCACTACCGGTTCTCCAGAACTAGTCAGAATCTGCTGAATACCACCTCTGGTATTATGCTAAGTAATTGTTGATTACCTATATATCTTTCTACTGTACATAATGCCATAATAGAATCACAATCCAATTCAAGAAAATAACGTAACACATAGTACAAAAGAAAAAAAAAGGATAATGCTTTCTTTGTCTCCTTTGCTTGACGCTCAGTGAGGCGAAATTCCAGCATTGTTTGTATTAGCTGCTACAGAAAATGGGATAACTATAATAATGTTTACTGTCAATAATGAGAGAGGTAAGGGATGCTACTCCGAAATATCATCTTCAACTCATTTGGATCCACAGCTGACAGTTTTAATATATTAAAATCTCTACAGGGCACGAATTAAATCCCACTAAATCCGACTATTAGCCTGGCTAATAGTCTGCATGGCACTTCCCCGTACTGAAGGAGGGGTCTCTGCCGTGAAAGTTAGCAATTTAAAATTCAGCAGAAGGGAAACAGGGGAAGGGGAGGGAAGAGGGGTGATGGAAGACTGAATCTGGGGTTGTTGAATCTGCTGCGTGTGCTTAAGATCACACGGCAAGTCTTCACATAAAATGTAAAGAGGGAGAGAGAATAAAGAAGGGAGAAATGATTGGAAGAGAAGGTATCACCCAAATGCCCTGGGAAACCACTGCAGCCACTGCTCTTTTAATGATCATGCTTGCTATTTTGCTCACTCTTTAAAGCAGTATTTATGGAGTCTTTCACAGCATAATTGTGTCCTCCCCTGAATGCAAAATTTTATATTATAACTTGGTTTTAAATGGCTAATATCTAGCCAACAGAATGGTTCTAATTGTTTACATGCACCCAGAATGATTGCCACTTGCAGCTAACATACGTGGATCCAAGCTACAACCCACAACTATCTTTCCTCTACTCTCCAAAGACTGCTACTACTGCTCAGTGATCAATCACAAGAAAGCTTCTCTTGTGCTTTCAGAAAGTCTCAGGATATGCTGTCTCATTTCAACACTGACATGAAGCCATTTTCCTTCAACAGTTTTGGGCCAGGCTGGGATTCTGGAAATCTCCCTTTTGCATCTTGCAATTCTTCAACTTCTAAAGGCTGAGAATTTGGGTGGAGATATAGAATTAAACATGAGGTAGTGGAGCTTTCTGACGAAGCAACAAATCAAAGCTGTTTTCTCCTATTATTGACAATTCTTAATCCCTTTTCAAGCAATCACTGAGCAACCTTACCCATAAAACATGACTCTTATTCCACCCAGCAGAGGGCAGCAGAGCACACGGTCTTGCAAAAAGGGATGCACACATTGCCATCTTTGAGCATTGAAGATGTTACTTTAGCAAATCGAAAGTCACAATAATGGACAATAAACAGGAATTCTTACCTTCAATTGTGCCCCATTTTGTTTTCCTTCCCAGAATTCGTCTTCCATTAATCTGGTACTCTTGGTCACTGCCCACCACAGCAAATGGAATCATTTCCTAGAGTAAAATGTTAGGATCAAAATGGAGGGTGAAAAAATCTGGCAACTTTTCACTGCACTAAACAAGGCATGTATTAAACAATTAAAGCAAGTATTTTATGTCCTCCCCTCTTCCACTTTATTTTTGAGACTTAGTGTCAACTCATAAAACATTTTGTATACACATTTTATAGTTGACAACAGAAAGGGGGTGGGTTCAAAGAGCAGGCAGCAGTGTGGAATCGAAAGTACATTCCATTCATATTTTCTTCAAAGACTGATTAGATGACTGAAGCTTCTGCCATACAAAAATCTAATTGGAGAGCATGATTGATGACTCTTGGCTATGGATGTTTTTCGTTGGATGATACACCCAGAGGGGTGGGGTGGGGTGGGGTGGGGGAAAGCAGGATCAAGGGTGACAGTGAATTATGTATCTCAGGGTTGGCTATGCCCAGGTTAATGCCAGACATAGAATGTTAACTTCAAATAAATCTTTTTTAGTTTTGGGAGTGTGGCTTGAGGCTCATGATTTAATTGGAGAAACTGCCGGAATCCTGACACTTAGGTTTGGTCCGGTCTTTCTACAAGTTGTTCTATATCTGAGGACTAACAAAAGCTCAGAGTCAAATTAAATATAAGGCGGTTTTATTTCAAGAAACTAAGCTTTTTTTGTGAAGTACTGATAATAAATGGTAAATTCAGAGAAAAACTTATTTTCCAAGGATTAACAATATGGTAGCAAAACTGCTAATCAGAACTAGGCATTGTGGATAAATTAATTAGTCTTTTTTCACCTGCAGTAGTTCACCATCTATTTCCTAATTTAAAGTTACATGTTATTTTTAATTTGATATTTATTTGTACGGTTTAATCCCAATTACATATTGGGAAGTTGTACAGCACAGTCAGTTGATTGGGGTAGTCCTAAAGTCAGTGTAAATAAATAAGCCAATAAAACATTTCTGAAAGAAAACTTAGATGGTCCCCCCATGTAGAGGGCAGAGGAAATGGCCATGAAGGACAGGAGGAAGAACCTCTACCAAGTCAGGTCAAGAATGTTATGTGAGTAAACATCTTAGAAAAATCCCTCCCTAGTGCACCCAAAATAAAAGAAAGGTAAGAGGGAGAGGGGAAATTCATTATAGCTTTACAATACCAATCATACTCATCTACATGACATTGATTTGCTAATCTGATCTGCCTTGGAGGGCTGACATCCTCTCAACCAAAATTGTGAAAATATCTTCTATGATCTTCCCTGAGGCTCACTTTGGTGTGTTTCAATGCATCCCTAATTGAAAGTTCCCTTAAATCAACATCAGTTTTACATCAAACATAAGGAAATAAACTAACCTGCAGATTTTAAAGAATGATTCAGAAATCTAATAGACAGAAACGATTAAATATCATGGAGAAGAATTCTTGGAGCCTGAACGTCTGCTGTAAATCACGGGACACAAACAAAAAGTGTATTAAAAGAGATTTACATACTTACTCTAAATTTTTCATTTATTAATCGGTCTTCAGAATCCTCATCAAACTGTTTCTGGGGATATACATCTATGCCATTAGCAAGGAGATCTGCTGTAATCTAAGAGGAAGAAAAAACACTGAACATAATCAGACTGTGACAGCTAAACCAGTAAAAGATTCTTATTGACTGAGCTATAGAAAAAGGAATGGCATTGGCCTTCATATCTGGTCACATCACCCACAGTGAACCTTCAAAGTATGGACTAAGGCAACTTTGCTAAAATTAAGGTGTGAAATTTAAATAATGTTTAAATAACCTGGGAGGTTGGAATACACTGCCATCCAAGAAAGAGATACAAACTGGAGTAATGACACCAACCAGTCAAGTATTATCATTTACCATTATCTAGACAAAGTTAACTAGACAAACACTGGAAAGAAATACACAATATTCATAGAGCCTCTTGGATTTAGGTTGTTTACAGCAGCTCCAGACAGTTCTTGTGCACTGAGATGATAGTACGCTATGGCTTTTAAGCCATCCGCTCAAAAACATCAGTGTTGGTCCCAAGATTCAACTTTTTCCTTTTAATTACAGACAAACTGTAATTCATTTGTAGGCTGGTCCAAAATGGGAGTAACTTCCTTTTGGCTGTCAAGTCAATGGGCAAAATACTGAAGACTAGCCAAGTTATTTTTGGCATCTGTGGTAGAACCAGAGGCCATCTTTTTTTTTTCCATGTTCATAAGGGTAATGCAACAATTAAACAAATCAGAAGCTCTTTAACAGCACTAAACAATATAACCATTAATGATAGGCTCAGAACAAAGCAAACAAAGACAGTCAGGATGGTTAACTTCAACAGGATAAGAGCAGAGTTTTATCCCTTCAAACAGGGCCAGGCATGTGGGTGGTACACTTAAGCAATGAGAAGAGCTACAGATTATTCTTGAGTCACATGTAGTAAGTTTGTCCTTTCATAGCAATGATAACAATTCACCTGCAGCAAGATTTGCAAAATGGAAGGGGCCATTGAGTCTATTTTCTCACTCTGAAGAGAGAGCAAGACAAGAGAAACACATATAGTGCTTGGAAATTGATAAAGGCCTCCTCTTATTAGTCAAGATTGCTCCGAACTGTGGCCCAAGAACTGGGCTGGGTCCCTGGGATAGTGTGGGAAGAGACTCAGAAAAACTAGGAAGGGTCTGGTCCTGTCCCATCCCATCCTGCTTACCCTTTGCTTGAAGGCGTCCCTCTCCTCCAGGGTTAATGTGTCTGCTTTGGCGATGACAGGCACAATGTTAACTACTTTGCTCAAGCGTCTCATGAACTCAATGTCAAGCGGCCGGAGGCTGAAAACAAGATAGAGAAGAGGTTTCTTAAATGAGACCAGGAAGTGGAAACCTTCTGGCTTCAGAAATGTCAAAAAGAAATGGCTCCCTCCCTCATAGAACACTTCAAAAGGGTATGTTTGTGTGTGTGTGTGTGTGTAAAGTCAACAAGCAGACACAGCCATTCCTGTTTCTGATCCATCAACTCAATACACATGGAGTTTCCTAAGGAAAACCCGCAACCAGTGTGAGAGCAGTTGTTCATGTTCAACAAGAATTGATACCCAGGGACAGGCTGCCTAGAACACTGAAATATTATTATCTTGATTGAAAAATTATCCTGGCAGCAATTATTTGGTAAATGTCTTCAATCCCATTTTAAAGTTGTCCACATCAGAAGCGATATACTGCTAACTCTCTCAGCCTAACACACTGCAGCAATTTAACAAGTGAAATCAAACAGTGAGTCCTTGGACGATGGATGGCCTCAACACTTTAGAGTAAAAAAGAAAGAAAAGAAACCAAACAAATACAGTTTTAGCTTCTCATGTCCCCTTGTAACTCAGGACATATCTGCATTCTGTGAATATGTACATGCTTGTACAAATATAAAAATGTATGCAAAGCTAACCCCAGCAAAAATAGAATGTAGACAGTTCTTCTTTGGTCTGTGTTGTGACTTTTATAGTGTGGTTCCTTGCTCAAAAAATCAAATACAGAAATGCACACAATTGCATATAAAAGGAATTCTTAAAAATGGTTTTAATATTTGCAAATGTAAATGGAATTGGATATATCAGATATGGTTGAACAAAATATGGAAAACTGATAAACCTAAACCCAAACCAATCCTTAGTCTGCAGTAATCTAGTCCTAGTGAAAAGAGAGCTTAACTTCTGGCTAGAAGGGTTATGCTAATTTCTTCGAAACAATGGTCTTGGTTTCTGGTGAATGGCAGATCTAAGTCCCATATATGTTTCTTCTTCCCTCACACACAAAAAAAACAACATATACATTCCACTTAGCTGCTCCCCCCATTCCTGCATTTGTTTTTCTTTCTTGTTTGTGTTGGGGTTTATTTGTTTCTTTTCTTAGTCTTCAAGGCTTCTGCAAGTGACCTGGTAATCTTGACTAAGGAAGAAAAGATTGCTGTGTTCTACTAGGCTAGGGCTGTCAAACTCACGGCCCGCGGGCCATATGCGTCATGTGCTGGCCACGCCCACACCCGATTTAGCGAAGGGAAAAAACGACCCGATACATCACATAATGCCTCCATGACGATGCGAGTTTTACACCCCTGTACTAGGTCATGAGGCTATTAAGTTATGTTCTGCTAGACTAGATTAGAGCCGTGGTGGCACAATGGTTAGAATGTAGTATTGCAGGCTAAATCTGCCGACTGCTGGGAGTTCGATTCTCACTGGCTCAAGGTTGACTCAGCCTTCCATCCTTCCAAGGTTGGTAAAATGAGGACCCAGATTGTTGGGGGCAATATGCTGACTCTGTAAACCGCTTAGAAAAGGATGTAAAGTACTATGAAGCGGTATATAAGTCTAAATGCTAAATGCTACTACTATTAGGATACACTTTATACAAGAGAAAGCAGGGGAGGTAGTGTGGTTGGAAAACAGGCATATTAACAATAGCACTTAGACTTATATACCGCTTTATAATGCTTTACAGCCTTCTCTAAGCAGTTTTACAGAGTCAGCATATTGCCCCCAACAATCTGGGTCCTCATTTTACCCACCTCGGAAGGATGGATGGCTGAGTCAACCTTGAGCCTGGTGGGACTTGAACTGCCAAATTGCAAACAGCTGGTAGTCAGCAGAACTGGCCTGCAGTACTGCACTCGAACCACTGTGTCACCAAGGCTCCCTGGTGACAATGTACTCGAGAGAAACAGCCCGGGGAGAGAGGGGGGGAGGAAGCACTTCAGTCTAGCGATTAAGGTGTCAGGCTTGAAACCTGGAGACTATGAGTTCTAGACATGAAAGCCAGCTGGGTTACTTTGGGCCAATCATTCTCTGCTCAACCCACCCATAGGATTGTTGTGGTGGGGAAAAGAGGAGAAGTATGTTTACTGTCTGGATTAATTTAAAAAAATAATAGGAGGATTTAAAAAAATCTAAATAATTAAATGTTCTGACTTCAGTCCATCATATCACAGACAGAGAAAGATGGAGCCAATTTCTTCTGGAAATCATTTACCTCTTCCAAAGAATGCTTTTAAAAGCTTTGACAGGCTTAAAGTTCCAAGTTAGCTGTATTTGGCTTTAATTAACTGAATAGCAGATATTCTGCCAAGTGGTTTCCAGGTATTTCATATTATAACAATTGCGTTCTCTCCTGAGAACCATGTTCTGGAAGGTAGGTTATAAATTTCCCCAGTAAAATAAATAACTAAAATGTTAGTGAAATTCCTATTTGCATTCTGCTACCTAGGATAGGCTTCCAGCCCAACTGCTGTGATCTATAAAGAAAGCTGTGGGTATGCCGATTGATTCCAGCATTAATCACCGTGGTATCTAGAAAATATATATTAAGACGCATCCACTTGTGACAAAAAATGCTCTTGGTTAAGCTGATCATTGGCTCTTTAAGAACATGCTGGAGTCCTGCCTTAGCAATTGCAGCCTTCATTTCTTCCCATGTTAACGTGTTACATTCACGAATGAAGGCAAATATATATGTGTCCCAGGATAATGTTGCAGGATTTAATCTGGGTCAGTCACCGGGACCAGAGGATTTATCTTCTGAGCTTTCGGATTCGTGCTGGAGCTCCTCCTCATGGAACTTCTCTCTAGCACAGTGTAAGACACTCTATGTAAACACAAGGAGAAAGAAGTCCCTCCAGCACTAGTCTGAAAGCTCAGAAGACAAAAATCTCTGTTTCCGGTTACCGACCCAGATTGGATACTACATTATTATGTAGTGTCACCCTAAACGAGAAATTCATACATTCATTGTGCAAATGGGGCAGATAGATTCGCGCAGTCTATGCGAGTTATTTTAAAAGGGTTGCTTTTTGTTTATCTTTTATAAAATCAAAAACTATTATATACATATACATCAGGGTGTCAAACTCGATTTCATTGAGGGCCGCATCAGGGTTGTGTTTGACCTTGGCAGGGCCGGGATAGGCGTGGCCAACTCGCCATCACTTGTGTTGTAGTGGCCTGAGCACTCTGCCAGAGAAAACGGGCTCCCGAGTTCTGTTTTCAGCTGGGACAGCCTCCTATAATTATCTGCCAGCAAAAATGGAGCTTGAGAGGGTCACACACAGCCCTCCCAAGTTCCATTTTCACTGGCAAAAGTACCGTGAGCTGGTTCTTTGCTGTTTCCAGGATGGCCCCACAGGCCAGATCTGGCCCCGTTCTTGAGTTTGACACCCGATATACATACACATACAAATATACATATATACATACACATACACACACAGACACATACACACACAGACACAAGCCAAGTTGTCTTCCTACTGGAGAAATCAACCTTCTGCCTTATGGTGGCAGAAACCATGTTGTTTCTCATTTTTGCCATAGTTATTGGCATCCATATGCAAATGTAAAACACAGACATCCAAGAAAAGTCATGAAGCAGAAATGGTTGCAAAAGACTTTCCCAAAGCATGAAATTCCAAAAAGTAAACACAGTGATAGCGTTTCACTTCTTGCCAATAAGCAGCTTTCTAGTCCTTGCTGGGTCAAAAGGGAAGCCTGGGTGGGGGATGCCAGGATGCTGACTAATGGCAGTGGCCAGTGAAATAAGATTTCCTCAGTATACTCAATTTAGATTACATGCATGGATATTTAGCTCTTCATTTTAATTATACAGATCACTTGCTTGTTCCTGCCCTAGAACAGGAATTGGGATGGGTTGCTGGCAAAATTACTTGTGTTCATTCCAAGTTAGAAATCCAGAAACAGAAGTGCTAAGGTTTGAAAGGGAAAAAATTAATCCCGAGGAAGCAGGTAGAATCCTTTGAGATATGAGTTCTGTCTTATGTAAGCTTGAACCCTACATTTCCAGGAAGAAGATAGGAAGCTGGTTTTTGGTGGTTATAAAACTTTACTGTGTGGTGGGTGGAGAAGTCAAAAGACTTTTTAGTGCAACCAATCCTAAAGGAACAGACTCTATATACTGAACTACTACCCACCCAATATCTAACTTCCCTTTTGGGAGAAAGGTTATTGATAAGGTGCTGGACTGTCAACTGCAAAGCACTCTGGAAGTAATAAATGATCAGAACTTTTCCTATCTCCTTTCAGGCATGGGCACGGGATAGAAACTTCTCTTGCTGAAAACACACAGTGGATCTTAGATGGAAGATGAATGTTCCAGCCTTCAATGAAGTTAACTATGGTATCTTTCCAAATTAGCAATGAGTTATATGAATTGAAAGCAACTAGCAAAGGATTCAAAAGTTCCACTTGGAACTTTTCTGTTCTCACATAGATTGATATGCAGTAAATATATGACTGTTGAAAGAGAAAGTAAGTGTGTGTGTGTTTGTGTGTGTAAGAGAAAACTAAACGGAACTAAATACAATCCAAATTTGAATATTGCACTGCAAGCTGGTCTGCATGTCTCAAAGAAAACTAATATTATATTAACGATAGTAGAGTAAATCCAAATGCTGCAGATAAAGGCTATCAATATTTTTGGGTGACTTAATTAGAACTGAAAGAAATCTAGAGTAAGTTGAGAGTTTACTGGCATATTGGCTTTTTGTTCATAAATCTTAAGTTCTATCTCCTAATTGATGGAATACAAAGAATAATATGTTGGTTTACAAAATAGTTTCTATAGTAGAGAACCTAGCTTGCATAAAATAGTGTGAGCTTAGCATAAAATCGGCTTTGGTGTACATATAGCATACATGTGTGCTCAGCTGTCTTTACGGTTAGCAGGCAATGCTGGATATGGTAAAATCAAAGTTGGTAACCAGTCTACACCTCTTCTTTCTTAGTAAAAACATTATGAGAAAGCCTCAACTGACCTAAGCCACAATGGGCACTAGTATGAGTCAGTATTTATGGACTCTTCCATAGTGCCTGTGTGATGCTACTGTAAGTGGAGTGTGTGTGCAAGTGGAGTGTGCTCACTGGCCAGCCACTCAAGTGGCCTGGTGGCCAAAAGGCCAGGCCCTGGTAGCAGAGCCATGGCCCATTGGTTGGAAACCCCTGGTCTAACCTATATGAACCAATGCATTTGGGTGTGTACAAATCCCTTAGTAAATGATATCGGTATCTTACACCCCAATGAATGGTGATAATAAAAGAATCAGAGGTAAATTTGAGAGAAAATTTAACAGTACACTGAATAAACATGATCCATAAAAAATGGAGTTTTTTGCTATATAATAGGGATGGATAAATGGGAATGCAATGAACAAATATAGAAAAGCTGATTGGGATTCAGAGACTCAAGAATGAATAATGTTAAACCGACTGAGCGATTACTTAAAAATAGATCTCTGTTCTAAACACTTTGCTTATTCATAAGTCTATTAATGAGTACACATGCAAATGAAATGAATATAAATTTTAAAACATGATGTATTTGATGGTTTATTAGAATTAATGAAGACAACAAGGGAGATGAATCTGAAAAAAAAACACATTTAAGTAGTTTCAAAGGGAAAATATTGGGAGAAAAAATGTGCTGTGCTAAAGAAGTATCTGTACAACTTGAATAGATTTTTAAAAGGAGAAGTGAAAAACAAAACAAAATACAATTATTGCACTCCCAACAGAACAAATACAAAGTGGGTAAAAGGAACGAAAAGATGGATAAGCTGATTGGCACAAAGTTTGTAGAATAAAATGAATGGGAAGTATGAGCAAAGAGATTTAGTGGAATGATAAACTGGAAGTAATAGTGCATCAAAAAAAAAATGCATGTGGGAGAATAAAAAAACAACCCCAAGAGATTGATAAATGTGTATGGAGATATAATAAAAAGAGCTGCAAAGAATATAACCAATGTTTCCAAGGAAGAGTTAAGTTTGAAAAAAGCAGAGAAAATGCAGAACAATTTTAATGGATTAAAAAAAAATCTAAGAGGGCTAAACAAAAAGCAGTATTTCGAAGAAATGAATGCCATAAACATTTGTGACTACAAACAGAATGATGAAGGGGAGGTCATAGATACTGTGAGGGTACTGAAAAATGTTACAGTCACAGCTGTTGATGATGCAACTAGAGAACTTTTAGCTGATGGATGTGATGCAGTGGTTCTGTGACTTATATAATATGCACGCGTGAGAAGTGCATGCATGCCCAATGATTGGGAAAATGTTATTGTTCCCTTTTACAAACCGAAAGGTAATAAGACTAAATGCAAAAGCTATAGGAGGATTAGTTTCTTAAGCATGCCTAGGAAACCATGTGGCAGAATTCTCACTGAATTTTGAAAAAAAGTACCATCTGGCTTTATGTTAGACAAAGAATGTGCTGAACAAGTTGTGGCTCTTTAGCACGTCATCAGAAATCTATGAATGCGTAGAATTATGTTCACAACACATTTAGTGGTTTAGAGAAAGTTTATGATAGACTTGAATTATGGAATATAATTATGGAATATATTGTAAAGATAAAAGTTTCCCCTGTCCAATTGTTTCTGACTCTAGGGGGTGATGTTCATCTCCGCTGCTTAGCTGAGGGAGCCAGTGTTGTCAGAAGACATTTCTGTGGCCAGCATGACTATACGCCGAGGTGCATGGAACATTGTTGTATATTGTATGAGTATATTTATACTGAGGTTTGGTTACTGAATACAGAAAGAGTAGCACACAAGAAAGTACAGTACTGTACGTGTGAGAATAAGTGAAATGTATAAATGGTTGAACTTTGAACAAAGAAGAAGAAAAGTATGATTTTTATGCACATTTTAAAATACTGTTTATCTCGAAAGGCAATAAAATGATCAGGCATGCATGTTATACAGCTCATATCTGTTACCCTCTTGTAGAAATCTTGTAAAGAGTAGTCATGTTAAACCGTTAAGAATAAGAAGAGAAATTTCTGTTCATAAATCAACATGTTTCTCTCTATAACTTGATGAACTGAAATGTTTATTAGTGACAACAAACTCTGTGCTATAATGTGTAAGGCATCCTATGTGACATATACATATACACATACACACACACACATATATATAAACATACATATATACAAACATACATACATACATATTTGGCCTGGTTCGGGGAACCGGTAGTAAAAAAACAGCAAACGGTTCAGCTGAACTGGTATTTCTTTCTTTTTTTCCTCCCAACAATAAGCTGTACTGATCCCCCACACTGTCTTGCTGCTTCGCCCAGGAGGTTCCCTGAGGCCCAGGAGGCAAAAAGGTGTGTGTGTGTGTGTGTGTGTGTGTGTGTGTGTGTGTGTGCTGTGCGCCCCCCCCTGCACTCCATTTTTTTGCCTCAGGAAAGCCTCCTGGGAGCAAAAATGGCCTCCCAGGAAGCTTCCCTGGGGCCCAGGAGGCAAAAAAAAAAAAAGGAGCGGAGGGGGCGGGGGTTTGCAAAAAGGAAGAAGCCATGCCCACCGAACTGGTAGTAAAAGTATTTGCATCCCACTCCATCCCAACTCTACAAATCAATGTGCAAAGTATCATCTAAACAAAGAACTATCCCCAAAACAAATCCAATTGGGTTAGGATGTATGGCACAGAGCTGAGTATACCAAGTAAGCAAACATATATCAAAAGGGAGGAATCAAGAAAAATACAGTCTTTGGCAAGCGTATACTGCCCTCTCTAGTATACCTAGAGAGTATACTTTGGGGGAGTATACTGTCCCCACTAAGATTTACTAAAAATGCCTGCAAATCAACCCTTACCCATCATTTTAATGTGGAAGAAAACTCTTCAAAGACAGGTGAAGAAATACAGAAGGGGGAAAAGAATTTTGCTCTGACCTCAAGAAGAAAATGAGACAAACTGATTCCTCAGCTCTGGGATAGCAGAAAGGACCAAAAATGCTCAAAATAACCCCACCGTGACCCTGTTCTCTTTATAAAGGGGGCAGTGGAGATTATTCATGTGCTTTCAAGATTCATCTAATATATCCTGCAACAATAATGTAGCATTCCTGGAATCCTGCAGTGTGTTTCTTGACCTAGCCAATCTCAAAGGGCTGACATTCTCTAAATTATGGCACTTGAAACTTCACCCAGTAAATTTCACTATGGATAGTCTTTGATATATGACCACAGTTGAGTTAAATGAGTCACGGCCCATTTTATTATCTTTTTCACCATGGCTAATAAGTGAATGACAGTGGTTGTTAAGTTAGGCATGCAGTCACAGAGTGAATCCAGCTTCCCTCAATGCTCTACTTCTTGGGAGCTGGCAGGGAAAGTTGGAAACAGTGATCAAGTGACCCTGGGACACTGCAATCACCATAAATCCAAGGGCCTGAATTTTGATCAGGGATCCTGCAACAATTGTAAGTGTAAGAACCAGCTGTAGGACACTTCTTTCAATGTTGTCATAACTTCAATCTGTCATAAAATTAATGGTTGCAAGTCAAGGACTTGCAGGGTACTTTCTTGTGTAATTAAAGTGTCTTTGATGGAGCTCTTATGGAAGTGGGGAAGTAAAGCTTTAAAAGAAAGTAGAACAAAGAGCAGACTCAGCTTCCCTCTGTGTCCTCCTCCCTGATGCCCAAGAACAGAAAATTACACTGAGTTGAAGGCGGTGCCAAATCAATTCAGAGTGGAAATGGGTGTGTGTGCACACGTGTCATGTATTATATATGCTCACAGAATGTAAGGTGCCAAAATACACCCAGAAAATTGGGTTTGGCTTATCCGTGGATAGGCTCAACCACAAGTATATTCAGTAATACTTTTAAAAAGTATCCACATATTCTGCATAGGAACATGGATAAGCAAGATTTTTAAATTTTTTAAAAAACCAAAATACCATTAAAAATGTGCCACCCACATATAAGCTGACTGTGAAAATTAAAACACGAAAAATTCCAAGGGTTGGCTTACTTGTGGATGGTTCATTTTATGTGGTGTTTTGGTTAACACGGGGTCAGTTTATCTGCAGATGGGCTTATACGCATACATAAGGTGCTTAGTTAAACTTGGAAGTTTTCTCAAAAGCCATACAACTCTGAATACAGTTATCATAAACCAGAAAGACTCACAGTGTACCCTTAACCAGCAGGAGTAATTACGAAAAAGTTTAAAAGGAAGCAGAATAAGAGAAAGAGGTTTTGTGGAGTGGGGGAGGGGAACAAAGAGGGGTTGGGAACATCCATGTTTTTTTTCCTGACTCTTCCCACATACTTTACAACCTGCCTGCAAACTGCAACTCGACTCTCCCCATAAACTCGCTAATTCTTGCCAACTCCCCCTCCCTCAATCCATGTGTCTTTTTTTTTTTTGACATGGGATAGGAAAGCAAGGCCCTAGAATGAACTGTCTGGGGCAGAGGCCCAAGGAACACCTAGGCCTAACCTCCAGCAGGGATATCAAGCTACATGAAAGTCAAAAATGATGTGTCCCATAGCTTCAAAAACCCTAGCCTTATATTGGAAACACATGTTTCTGGGAGAAGAGGAATACACTAGGCAGACTTTTAGGCACCGCTTACCACGCAAGCAGCAGGGTGAGAGGGAAACAGTGGGGCTCAATTAGAAAGCCTCTCCCAGGCAGTCTAATGTTTCAGCGGCTGTTTAGGAGGGGAAGAGCTAATACGTGGAAGTATGTTGGTTCTCAAGGCAGGATAGGTCTGCATGCCAGACAAGCTGTGAATCAGCACCTATGTCCAGCTGCAACTGAAAAGGTGCATTTATGTAACTTGCAAGGGGGAAGGAAAACAGGGCTAGTAATGATGCAAGGCTTGTTTGAAGGCAGGCACTGAGCAAGCACATATTTTCTTGGATGCCTGACTGCAGGGAAAGGCGACAATCTGTGCCACTGAGCTCATCTACAGAAAACCAGAGGCTACAGTTCGGAAGCAGCATACATACGAGTGGCCGGTGGCAGGGATGAAATATATACAACAGTGAACTCTGCTGTCCGGGATCTGCTTCTTCCGATTAATATTTAGCTCTTCCTGGAGATACTTTTCATATTGGTCATTGATGAACTTCATAATCGGTTGCCAGCTGTGCAAGAAAGAAAGGAATATAATGTATTAGAGGCAAATGTCTCTATGTAGGGATTCCCTTTAAAAAAAAAAAAGTCAGTTCATTCACTTTCTCAAGCTTTGAAGCACTGGTTGATTACCATCAAGTCGTTTTTGACTCCTAGTGACCACATAGGTTTTCTCTTAGATTTTTGTTAAGCTTGCCAAGTGTAATAAAAGGAAAATATGTTAGCTTATTATAAATGTTCGTTTGTATGCACTTGTATTTTTGCTAGGCCTTTGCAGGGAAAAACAATGCCTGGACAAGGAATCACAGAAACCAACTCACAGCCTGCTTTAAGTTTACTATTATGAGCAATAAGAAAGTATTACAAAAATTGGCCACTTCGTTTTGACAGAATTGCTAGGAAGGCTAACATTTTCATTTTGGACTTTTTCAGGAGACACAACAGATCATTGCTTGTAGGCAGAGATCCACCACAGCCCCCCAGTATTGGCAAACAGGATTTCTCAAGTGCTTGCTATGAAAAGTTAGATAGGGTACATACACCCTTAATGTCATCATTTGATGGAATCTTGAAGTTGCACCTTCACGGCAGCCACTGCAGTTCTTTGGACCAGCCCCCCCACCTGACATCCAAGAGATCCCTATGCTTTTAGCTTCTAGAGGGCTGGTAGCCCTGACTCTTGCCTTGAGCATTGGGATAGGATGAGGGTTGAGCTGGGTAACTATTTGGTCTTACCACCTGGATGGGGAAGGGGGTCGATGCTATGACCTGTTGCTATCATGTGTTGGACTAGTGACGAAGTGTGTTCCAGTTTTTTACTGCATTTTTGTGTTCATCCAGGCAGGTACATACATACATACACACATACATACATACATATATACATACATACATACACACACATATATGTTTTCTTAAGTTTTCGCGGGTACTTACATGTATGGTATTTGGCTTTGTTCGGGTATTTTCCCACGTCATTAAAAAATCTCCACACCACAAGCCAGGCAAACACCTGGGCACAAACAGATCCCCCCTGATACCTCCAGCTCAAACACACCCCAACCAGGCACCCAGATGAAACCTAGCTTCCTAATAAATGATAGCCATCCATTTACTCGGAGCCAAGCTGCACTAAAAGCCTCCAATATAGGAACACAATGTTGCCAGCCAATCAAGACAAAAAAAGCCACAAAACAGACAGAAGATATTAGAAACGCCAATCAAGCAGAACACAGCAAACTCCAAGACCAATAAACACAGACCAAGACTCCCAATCAATCAGGATGATGAAAAAACTATTCTGGCACAGCAGTAGGCTAGCCCCAAATTTAAAACTGAAACGGCTGTGAAAGTCTGACTCTCAGACGAACTCTATACAGAAGCCTGATGATGGCAGATGAGATTCTGCCGAAATGTTGCTACAACTTTAAAAGCACAACTATAATGATGTGGAAAAATACCCGAACAAAGCTGAATACCACACACACACACACACACACACACACACACACAGTGTATATATATTCAAATAAAGGTAGTTTCCTGAGGATGCAATATTCAGTATCAGGGTCTCTTTACAGCCTTCAGCTCTCCCCTGTATTTCTATGTTCTTTGACAGGCAGGCCCCCTTAAAGTTAAAGAGAGGAATGGAATCTGAAGCTAATTTGCATTTGCTGTATTTGGAGGCATGCCACTATTGTTTTGTTGTCTTTGGAAGGTTGATGTCATTTGATATTCCTTAGTCCAGATGATTCCTTGCAAAATACTAAGGAAATAGTAAGATGTATTCTCAAGAGTCCTTTCTTCCACTCATATAATTCACATCAACCCTGGAGGTGGCCCTTTGCTAATAGTGCACTATGGCATCACATTTTCCTACGCATTATAGAAGGAATTCCATCGTAGTTCTTTTCTGAGTAATTTAATTGGTAAGCCAATCCTCATGAGAAAAGATGTAAAAGTAATTGCAAATCTCCATGTCTATAAAATACAGTTTGGTTTAGAAAATTTCCTAGCTTTTGGAAGAATCAATAAATTTTGGCATAATTTTTGCTTTTTATCATCTAAAGCAGAGTAATTCCATTCCATTCTCTCCTCCCCCTAGGTGAAACATATTCTTGGGAAGTAATCAACAATACTAACTTCAACTGAAAATAATTTTGCGATATTGGCAAATTTCTATCCTCATTCTCTTCAAAATAATTTCCTTATTCTTATCCTGATTAAGTTAGTCTCTTTTTGTTCCAGCCCAGAGATGGAAGAAAATTTGGTCACAACTGGTTTTGTACCAGTCAGTCAGTCAGGATCAGTCAAAAACAAACAAAAAATCAGAGTAGGTCACATTGTAGGAATAGTTTTTGAAGTACCAAGTTCCCCTTGTCCTGGTGCATTTCTCCACTGAAAGTTCCTTACCAATTCTCATTGTTAATGTGGTCCCCAAATCCAGGAGTGTCAATGACAGTCAGTTTCATACGAACACCTTTTTCCTCAATATCTGAAATGGAAAGTGAAGATATTAAATAGCAACGTATCACTTTGGGATGAACACAATGAGTATATGGGAAATCCCTGTGATGACCCAGAGTATAACACAAACGTAACAAAATCCAAAAAGTAAATAAATGTCCTTTAATGCCTCCAACTTGGCCCCACTGTTCAATAATTCTCAGTTGGAGATAAAACTTGTTCAAAAATAGTCTTCAAAAGAAAGCAATACAATCCAAACTTAATGAGCAGGTAGAGGTAAAATAAAAAACCAAAACAAACTACAATGAAGGAATTTCCACAACTGACCAGGATAAGTAATTACCAACTTCAAGGAGATAACAAGGCACAGTCTGTTGGAAGGACCCCAACCAAGATAACTTCAGCCCAAAATAAAACATGCTTTGCTTCTAGCAACACTGTGTTTTAACCGTCTCTCTTATATACTATTCTCCCCAGCTGCAACCAATGAGGGGGATCATGGCTGCTTCCTCTCTCGTAAGCCAAGTTGTTTCCTTCTCCATTCCTTCCTGCATTTCCTAGGATGAAGTGAGAATGGGCCTGGTTCCTCCTCTGACTGCCCAGCTGGCCAATGCCCTTCCCCAGCCTCTTCCACAACCTCCGGAGCCACACCTCCACTCCCTGTCGGCTGTTCCTCCTCTCCCTCAGAGTCTGACTCTAACAAGGGCATGACAATCCCTCTTTAGGTGTATGTATGTATCAAAGATGTTCTTGATAAAGAAGTTTAAGCATTTTATCCTAGTCAACCAAAAGGTGACTCCCTAGACCAGGAGTGTCAAACTGGATTTCTTAAGAGGGCTGGATCAGCACTATAGTTCTCCTCCCTGGGCTGGGGACGGATGCTTCTTGCACTTTGCTGGCCAAAATGGGCCATGAGGGGGCACACCCCATTTTGGCTGCCAGAGGAACTGTGGGCCGGTCCTCTGCTACTTCCTGGCCAGCCCCGTGTGCCAGGTTTAAGCATCCCGCGGGCCGGATTTGGCCTGTGGATCTTGAGTTTGACACCCCTGCCCTAGACCCTCTTTCCCTGGTGCTAACTTTCCACAAAAGACAGGCAAACAATCTCTTGTCAACACTCACCATGTGTGATGGACTTGATTTCAATTGTCTTGGGAATCCGCTCTTCAGAACTTGGTTGCACTGATTTGCGACTGATCTTGGATTTGAAAAGGGTATTGATTAAAGTTGATTTTCCCAAGCCACTTTGACCTAAAACATAGCAGGAAATAAATTTCAGAAAGCCACATTTTATTACTGAAGCCACTGCATGGCTAGTCTGGGCACATCCAACCTCTCCTTGGAAAACATGTGATGATACACATAAAGATTGCTATTGTTTGATTTCTGACTGAATTATATTTTTATGACATTTATTTTGTTCTGTTGGATGTTTCCACAAAAGAAGCATAAAGGAAAACTGTATGTTAACTGTATATAAGGCATAGGAATGAAACATTACCTTACAAGCAGCTCTTTATTAAATTTGCTTTACGTGCATGAAACAAGCAAAAATAAAAGAATAATTAATAATTAATAAGATAATTAAGAAGCAAAAGAGAAGCTAATTTTTATAATACATGCTTAATTTCTGGTCTTTGCTTCTTTTCAATTCTGTAATTTGGATGATCCTATTTTCTAAAAAGCAAACAATATTCTGTCCAAGTTTTCTTATGTTAGGAAGATCATTTCAGTCTTCTCATCTCTTTATGATACCTTCAAGGAGAAAGAAGTACATAGTTTATAACTAAAAAAAGGAGAGTGCTTCTGTTTGAGTTACATCTGCATGCCTTCTGTTATCCGAGAAGCTCAAAGTGGCATTTTTAACCACACTGGAATTGGTCATGCTAACTGGAGCTTTTAGTAGCTCTTCATCAACATTTGGAGTCCATAGGTTTCCTGGTTCAACAAGTAATGTCAGCTTGCCTTAAATTATGTAGGTTGTGCTTAATTCCCAGTCAAATCAATAAGCTAAAAAAATCACAACAGCATTTCAAATGAAGTTCACATTCAGTTTCTTCCAATTCAGGATCCCACCTTCTCCATAAATGAGCACCTTTTCACTTCCAAAATTTGCATTTCAGTGCCCCGCATTGGTTGACAGGCATTACATTATTTTTCCTAATATTGATAGTTTATAACCTATGGAATTTTTACAAGGAACTGTACAAAAAAAATTGTAATTTATTCTTGGCTTTTAATTCCATTGACTGCTTTAATTCCAAGCAGTCAATTGTGTGCCACCCTGTCTCCAATTCTCATTTTTTCTTTTCCAACTTAGAATGCCACAGTAGTCCATGTATATACTGTGTATGCTCAGTATTCATGAAGTTGCTCTGAAGACATGTCATTCCTTGCTTTTAAGGGAAATGTTGAGAGTTCATATACATGGGGAGTGCATCAAAATTTGCTTGTTGGTTTCTATCTCTGTTGCTTATGCTTGTTATTAGTGGAAATAATATGCATGGATGACAAACAAATATACCTTATTTTTCAGAGAACGGGCTTACATGAGTGATGGAAAAATAAGCTGTCTTCTACTTAAAAAAAAGGAATGCAAAAAACATTGTTCTCCTTTCATTGATACTCTGCTTGTATGGTAAACCTGTGCTTTTAAAAACCAAGAGAACACAGCTAATGTTTCTGAAAATTATTCATTAATTCTGTTTTTAATAAGCTGAAAATGACAACTAAGTGTTAGACCAAAATGCTAATTCTGGGTTTGACAGTCCAGGCATTCTTTTAAATGAATTGAACCATCTTCTGGACCCATAACTTAAACCAAAATTCAAAGAAGCTAAAAGATCAAAAAATGTCAGTGAAAAAAATACAGGAGCCATTATTTAGATAAGAAGTGTTTAAGGGAATTGCCATAGTGGTTAAGTCTTACACAGAACACAGGAAATGTAATCTGCATGTGTGATTTATAAAAAAATCTGAACTGCCAGGTCCTTTTAACATCAAAATCAAGAGGTATTTTAAAATGCTTATTCCTAACCTTTACTTCTCTCTTCTAATTAAAAAAACAAAACAAAACATTATGAGTGTGTACTACCACACCTTGTTGGAAAAAAGCAATGATTTGGAAAGCACCAGGTAGAAGAAAGTTGCTTTTATTGTTTTCATTGTTAGGTTATTAATGCACGGGCACTGAACCCCAGTATACAAGGGAATGGGGATGTGGTTACAAAAGTAAAGAAATATCTGGTTTTGCACAATTAATCACATAAAATATGTATACTTTAAGTTTTATTTTACTATGAAAAGTGGGTGGGGAATGAAGAGAATTCAGAAAGGTGAGAACAGCCTCAGTCACAGCAGACAGAATACCAAATGGGAGATAAGGAAGATAATAAGACCATAAGCAAATGAAAACACTGAAGCTACCCAAGAGGCCCTGTGCTTATAAGACATGACCCCAAGGTCTGTATGTTGTTTTAATGTTCGATTGGGAGCCACCCAGAATTGGTTAGAAAATGGATGGCTACATAAATGGATTAAATATATACATAAATAATCTTGTGTGAAAGCATGTCACAGAAAGGATATAAAATAAATGAAGTCCCTGCTAGGAATAGTAGATTGGATATTTAGTCAAAGAAGTTTATTTTTCATCTTGCTTAGTTACAAAGGGTAGCCAATAAATCACATGTTTCCAAAACTGTAATACACAGTATTTGTTCCTGTCACGAAGCATAAACTGCTATAACCAAACAGTTACCTTTAAAGGGCCAGCAAAACTCTTAATTCTTTTGCAGAGATAACACAAGGCCAACTGAGGACTAATACAACTTCATACTTTAACTCAATTTAATTCCAACCTTCCTCCTAGACTTATAGTTATGTTTATATTTATTTATTTAGAAACTTACATGCTGTCTTATATTATGCAAGATAATTTCCACAGCTCAACACTAACATTAAATAAAATCAGAATATTATAAAGTGACCTCACAACAATACCACGTATCCCATATATACCACCCACAATATCACATAACCTCCCCATAATCTTACATTTGCTGCGTTCACTTCAGAGGTGGTATTCAGCAGGTTCTGACCAGTTCTGGAGAACTGGTAGCGGAAATTTTGAGTAGTTCGGAGAACTGGCAAATACCACCTCTGACTGGCCCTGCACCCATCTATTCTCTGCCTTCTGAGTCCCAGCTGGTCAGCTGGGTCTTCTTTTGTTGCCCTGCACAGGACAACGGAGCTGGAAAGCAGGTTAGTGGGGTAGGGAGGGAATGGGATTTTTCAGGAACCTTCCCCTAGGAGTGGGGAGGGAATGGAGGTTTTGCAGTAACCTTCCCCTGCCATGCCCATCCAGCCATGCCCACAGAACCAGTAATAAATTTTTTTTGAATCCCATCACTGGTTCACTTGTGCTCTCTCCAAAGCCTGAGTGAAGTGCCAAGTTTTCATAGCCTTCTGAAGGGCTAATAGGATGGAGCCCCTCTGAATGTCGGAGGGGGGACAGCCACAGAAAAGCTGTCCTAATTCTACAGCCTGATCTAATTCACTGTACATGTATAAAACTATGTAGTATAAACAGTGAGGCTATGAAATGGAAAAAATGCTGGTATAAGAATTGTGCAGTTTTAATTTTGCACACAATTTTGTTCATCCATAAAAACAAGCAGACACAGAAATGAATCCAATCTTCCCAGGAATATTAAAAAGAAGAGAAATGAAAAGTTTATGGGTGTCAAAGAAACCAGATATATGGCTATATTTCTGGCACTGCCTTCCAAACAGCTACAAATAAAGATAGAAAAATTCTACACTGAATGCTTCACTTCCTAAGCATATTGAGTCTGCTTGAGCCAGGACTTTTTGAGATTTTATTAAAAACTGTGTACCAACCCCTTCAAGGAAATGAAACAAAGTATTTTTAGCAGTCAAGCATTCAGTTCATGTGTACATCAAAACTGCTGTTTTAACCATCCTCAAATAAATGTCAACTGTCTACATTTGTTAATCTGCTAACCATCTGGAGCTAAATATTTGCTGAATAGTATATACACCCAGTTCGCTATAAAATCCTAGAAAAAGAAGAAATAAATGGAAAAAAATTCACAACTTTTTTTAGAGAATCTTAGAAAGATGGCACTGAACCATTGGGCTATAAATGATTGAGGGAACAAAGCAGGAATTTTTAATTACCTTCAAGTTTTAAACCAGACTTGAAATAAACCATTTCACTGATAAGCCAGGGTGAACAAGAATTACCAAAAGGCAATCAGGCAAAGCAGGACTGATTTATAGGTTTGGAAATGAAACAATCCCTTCTGTTTCCCCAAAAAGCAAATGTAATTATTTTGTAACAGAAGTTGCAGCTCATCTTT
This sequence comes from Notechis scutatus, assembly GCF_049901735.1. Taxonomy (NCBI): domain Eukaryota; kingdom Metazoa; phylum Chordata; class Lepidosauria; order Squamata; family Elapidae; genus Notechis; species Notechis scutatus. The sequence goes on along the minus strand of NC_142010.1, from coordinate 108,058,653 downwards.
GTTCCCTGCCTTGGCCTGTTTTCACAAAAACATTTTCACCTATAATAGTCATGGTTCATCATAGTACTTTCACTCTGTATCCCTAGATCATTGGGAAGTTTTAACCACCATTCCATGTTCGATCTCTCATTTCTTTTTCGCTTGATAATTTCATTCCCCCCAAAGACCTGGTATGGCCAGCCACAAATAATCTATCTACCAAAATAAAAACTAATGAGGTTGTCCCATTAAACTGGCCATACAATATTCCTGTTGTCTTTTTAATCATGATGAACAATGTCACTGTAACAATCAATGTCACTTTAGAAGAACGTTTTTTAACAAGAAAAAACCTATTTTCTAAACAAAATAGAACTGCTTAGGGAAATTATTAGATTATCATCCCCCTTTTGTAAAATCTATAACTCAAGTTGGCAAACATGCTTCATTTTCCTGCTTCCTATTTTCCACACAGCAATGACCCTGTGAGGTGGGTTAGGCTGAGAGGGACTGATTTAAAGGTACCTAGCTGGCTTTTATGCCTAAGGCAGGACTATAATTCACAATCACCTGGTTTCTAGGCCAGCCCCTTCACCAGACTGGTTCACTTTGGCTCACAGGCAACCACTCACAGTCAAGAATGTAGATATTTTACTGTTTCTGATGGAGCAAGGACTCTTTTTATTTGTTCCTGTATCAGTCCTTAATTCAAAGTTCAAAGCAGTGAATGTAGAAGCGACACACTGCCTCTCCCTCTCCAAAAGTAAAAAAAGTTCTTTGTTCCCATGGAAGGAAAATAGTTTCCCTGAAGTAACATACACAAATGGGGGTGATGTTATACTTAGCTGGCCAGAACAGTCAGTGATCAGCAGATTCTTCTTCAGCAACACTCACTCTTCCTACAATGTGAAGTCTAACTATTGAGTAAATGCATAAATTGAAGGATGCCTTTATTTGTCTTTTCAGGCAAACCCTTTTATCTTTCAGACTTTTTCTGTCATTAGTCTTTGCTATCGCCCTTAAGAAACATGTTTTACCCTATTATCAAAGCATCAGAGAAAGAACTAGCTGCAAACCACAACTTAACCAGGGGGTGGAAATCAACTTCTGCAAGGAGTGTACCATGCAATCTTCAAGAATCACAAGCTGATGTAGTATCAAGTGCTAGACTTGCTAGATTTTGCAAGATTTTAAAATTCAGGTTCTTTAAACACACCCTTAATGTTGAAGGAGATGAAGCATGAACAAAAATAACAAAAAGTGTGGGGTTTAGAACAGAGGGGCAAGAATGAAGTGAGAGTTATGATGTTGGGTCAACAGACTTGCATCTAATAAGATCAAACTTCAAATTAACTATCCACTCTGACTGGGTAAGAAGGGACTAAAGGAAGTGGGTCATTGTTTAGGTAAGAAATGCTCATAAGCAGTTTTTTTAAACAACCTCTGTAACTTTCAAGAGATTACAGAGGGATTTTTTTTTCTTTTAAAGGAGAATTATATAGCACCTTCAAATAACTTTCAAGAATGGCACAGACAAGCAGGATTTTGTTTTGTTTTTTTCATGGAAGAAATTCAATCACAGAATGCCAGGCAGCATAGCTGCTTATCAAAGTTGAAATGGCTGATTAAAGACCACATGTTCTTTGATGTTTGATGCTCCAGTCAGGACAAAGAGGCTTATTAGAGAAAACACATAATCATTCAGAGTATAAAACATCTATTTTAGTAATCTACAGAATAATTTATGAAGTTGCATTACCTTAAGAATTCACAAAAGCTAGTTACTGTTGTTCATACAAATTTTACACCCATCAGGAGTGGACAGATTAAAATAGAATGGTGGAAGGAAATCAAAGTACAAACTTTTTGGTACCCTCCAGTGTCAAGAAACTTAGCTAGCATGACTAAGGTAGTCTCTACCCAGACACACCAAGGTAAGGAGACTTACCAACAACCATGATGTTGAACTCAAAGCCTTGTTTCATGGCTTTTCTTCGCATCTGTTCGAGGATGGCATCAATCCCAACGTAGGCAAAATCGGCAGCTGGCTTCTCTGTCCTTGCTGGTGCAGCTTGCTTGAGACCAGCATCTCGAGTGGCATCCATCACACTGCTGGGATAATTGGGAATGGTCTCTGAACCTGTTAGTGAAAAACCAAGCCACCAGTCAATAAAATATATTCCCTGGTCTATTATTAATGCACATAAATAAATTAATCAAAATATCTTCAAAGATACAGGAGGAAAGTAAAGGAAAAGGAAATTACTTTAAAGGAAGTGCTTGTGAGAAAAAAGAGGAGATGCATTTGTTTACAATACTTCGTTTATATAAAAGTGGGATATAAATTTAACAAATGGGATAACCAGGGGTGGGATTCTACCAGATCGCACCTATTTGCTAGAACCGGTTGTTAACATTCTAAGCAGTTCAGAGAACCGGTTGTTAGAAGAAATTACCGGCCTAATCCTTTAAGGAAGGAAGGAAGGAAGGAAACATTCTGGTGTTGCTTACAGAAACTGCCTCTCCATTAACCCTTATTACATTCTTGGCAGGACTAGACTTTCTGTCTCAGGAACTTCTCTGGAGCTTTTTTCCCCTCCTTTGTTGGTACTTTTTGTGTGGAGTGATCATTTAAAGTTACAATGGCACTGAAAAAAGTGACTTATGACCATTTTTCACACTTACGACTGTTGCAGCATCCCCACAGTCATGAGAGGCCAGGCGAGGAGATGCGTGCCTCGATGTGAGTGATGTTGAGTTGGCCACGCCCAGCCAGTCACATGACCACCAAGCCATGCCCATCCAGTCACTTGACCACCAAGCCACACCCACCAACTAAGCCATGCCCACAGAACCGGTTGTTAAAAAATTTGGATCCCACCCCTGGGGATAACCACCAATAATAATCTCTTTTCAATCTCTTTTCTCATTCTTTCCTCTTAGTTTAGGATTTTTACCTTGCTTTATCTTACAGCATGTTACAGACCAGGTTTTTTTTTTTAAAAAAAATCTGTGTTTTATTCACATCTCTTACAGACAACAGTTTGCAATCTGATTAGCTCGGTACCATGTTAAATGTTATGTTCAAAAGCATTTTAAAATGTGAATTGATAAGACACCCAGGCCCTCAACATGCCTTGTGATTCCAGATTTTTAACATGGAGTGGTGGTAATACTGTTAGATCAAAAAATGAAGGAGGGAAGAAGCAATTGCCAACATTTCTCTCAATGATTTAGTCATAGGGGGAGACAGGCTTCTAACCTATTGATTAAAAAATCTGGAAACTATAAGAATAGTTTGGTTCTGAAAATCATACTGCAGGTAATAAGTTTTTGACACAGAGCAAGGTTAGCAGAGTTCCTACTTGCCCAATTCCTGATGCTTCATCACAATCCAGTTTGCCACTTCCTGGCCTTCAAATTAATCCTCCCGCTAAGCCATATTTTGATTTGAACCTTTCCAAATAGTTTTGGATTCTCTGACAATGCTGGTGGTGAATCCAACTGTACTTAAGTTTAGCTCTATTTTGGTTCTCTGTAGCCCCTGTGCTACAGAGGGATGAACAGGCTCTCCAAGTTTAAAATATAAAGGAGACAAAGCCTGAAAAAAAAAAACAATTTCCATTTTTTTCTCTTTGTGTATGTACATAAGAACAGTTATTTACTCATCACTGTAAAATTAAGGGCCTCTTACTGCAAAATGACATAGTATTTTCAGGTTTTTAAAAAGTTTGCAAGTTGTCATGGATTCAACTAACATCCTTAGTTCTTTTTCCCTTTGTTGGCAAGGCTTCTTTGTCATGATCTCATCTTACTCCTTGGTGCAAGAATTCGTCTATTCAATAAAAGTTTTGGAAGACTCGGCTCCTGCAATATCTTAAACAAGGCCATCCATTACAGCCACTAAGGATGTGAAAAATTTATAAGCCAATAACATGAATTTAGCAGCCAAGGATTCAGAATAAACTGAGTGTAAAAGCAATAAATGACTGTATGGACATCACACCAGACTCCTCCATTAGGAAGAACAAATATATCACTGTTATTAATCACAATAAGGATGCCAAAGCATTTACAAAATGCTTCATCCCATCCCATCAAATGAACATAATCCTAAGGATATTTGCTTTTTTTTTTTTTTTTTACATCTGATAACCCTTTCTCCCCTACCAGCGTGATATAGTCTTGATGCAATTCATATACAGTCAATCTTTAACCTTGGTGGAGTGTCTATTGAATTGTTGTCCCAAAGTAAGAAATTGACTATTAGCTCTTCATCACTGGCTCCTATAATTTCTAACAGCAATTAATTCAGGCTAGAAATAGTATTGGTCTCAAATTCAGAAACTTTGTGAAGCCATGCAAGATCAGATCAAAAATCTGTTGGAAACCTCAGAGCTGTCTTGTGGCATAGAATTTCAGTTTTAACAACTTGATGAACAAATAAGAACTTTCTAATCTGTTCAGTATCTCCCAATCTTCTGGTTCATTCAGTGAAGTTTCACAACTCATTTTTTTAAACCTTACACTGGCTTCTGAGACAGGGAAGGTCAAATCTGCAAGCATCAATCTGCCTCCCCAGACATCTTTGTGGTGGCCACCAGGCTCCCTGCTCCTCTTTACCAAGTTTACCTTAATTCAAAATAATTAATAGAAAGGCAGCATTTGCAAATACCTGCTTTAGTCATTTGGACCCCTCTGGAATGGTAAAAAAACATTCCAGGAGTTACTTTGTGTTCTGGCAAATGGGTATTTTATGCCTATGATGGCAGCTATTTTCAGAGTGTCCAAATCCTCTGAACATTTCAGATGTGCCTCTGGCCCTAATCTTGTCTTCCTTGCTAAACCTCAAAGGTTTTCTCTCATGTGGAAATTGCTCCAGCAATTTGATCCCTCTGGCAATGTGTTTACTTAATTAAGTCAATTAAAGACCTAGTAGTTGAATACATAAACTCTGTAAAAGCTTTATTATTAATCTGGTTAAATGATTCATGCATGTATGTGCCTTTTTTATTCTACTCCCCCTCCATAAACCTAACCATCCCCCAGCTCCTTCCTAAGTCCTGATAATTTTTGAACAAATTAAAAAGCACAGGTTCCAATCTAGATCCTCAGGGAACTCTACATTTACATCTACCTATAATGAGAACCATTCTTTTATCCCTATTCTTTGCTAGTTTCTGGTATGTGTCTTCATGAAATTCTTGAATAAACACTCATGCATGACATGAAAAGGGTGTTGGTACTTACCTGATACGCCCGTTCTCTGTGAGCTGTGAAGAGCATCCAGAAGTGGGAGGTGCTTCAGTCTCTTCTGGAAAGGCTGGGCTTAAAACTCCGGGACGCTCCTCCTCCTCCATGGGACACCTCCCCAGCGTCCCCCAGTTTTGTGAAGACTGAGTGCCAAAGTCCGGAACTCATCACCTAATCTAGATCCCTGACCGGAACGGAACCCCACCAGACGGAAAGAAATGGGTGGGGCTGGATGCTCTTCACAGCTCACAGAGAAAGGGCGTATCAGGTAAGTACCAACGCTCTTTCTCCCATGAGCTGTTCAGAGCATCCAGAAGTGCGACATACCAAAGCTTGGCCTGTCCTTAGGGAGGGACTCCATCTGGATCAAAATCCACTCCTAAATTCTGTGGACCCTCTGCAGGACTCTTCTGCCAAATGAAGCGTTCACTGAGGCATAGACATCAATTTTATAATTTTTGACAAAGGGTGATGGTGAAGCCCAAGTTGCTGCTCTGCAAATTTCGTCTATGGAAGCCTGTGTGGCCCATGCTGCTGATATTGCCGCACTCCTTGTTGAGTGGGCTATAATGCCCTTAGGAACTGAGACGGACTGGCATTCGTAACTTTTAGCTATGGTGGCTCTCAACCATCTACCAATGGTCGTCGACGACACCTTGTGTCCTAAAGTGGATGGGTTGAAGGATAGGAACAGAGCCTCAGATTTTCGAAATGCTGCCGTGCGGTCTAGATAGATGCTTAACACCCTTCGAACGTCAAGTCGATGCCATTGATGCTCCAGTCTATGAGATGGAGCATAGTTGGAAGCACCAACTCCTGCGCTCTGTGGAAGACTGAATTTACTTTAAGGGTGAATGATGGATCCAATCTGAGAACCACTCTGTCTGCATGAAACACGCATAGGTCCTTTCTCATCGACAATGCTGCCAATTCGGAAATCCTCCTTGCTGATGTGATCGCAATTAAGAAGACCACCTTATATGTCAGGAATTTGAGACTAGCGGTTCTTAAAGGCTCGAACGGGCCAGTTGTAAGCCACCTTGTTGAGCTCCCAAGTGGGATAGTAGTGAATTACAGGAGGTCTTAAGTTTGCAGCACCCTTAAGAAAGCTGCGGACATGTGGATGGTGCGCTATGGAATGAAGGTCACCGCAGGATATCACCGAGGCTAAGGCCGCCACCTGTCTGCGTAAAGTATTTGGAGATAGGCCCTTGGTCAACCCCTCCTGTAAAAAGTCCAATAACTGTCTTATTGATGGGGCGGTTGGGTCGATCTTAGACCCCCGGCACCAGCGACAGAAAGCAGACCACGTGGCCTCGTATATATGATTTGTTGAGGACCATCTGGATGCTTGTATGGTGGCAATGGCATCCTCTGAAATCTGTTGCGTCCTTAAACGGCTCCGCTCAACCTCCATACGGCTAGGCTGAGCCATTGTGGGTCCGGGTGAAGTACCGGCCCTTGCGAGAGGGAAACCCTCGATGGTGGAATTTTCCAAGGTTGTCCTCTCGACAGGTCCTGTAAGTCCGCGAAGCACGTTCGCCTGGGCCAGTAAGGGGCGACCAATATCAATTCCGCTCATTCCTCCAATAACTTCTGGATCAACCTGGGTATTCCAGGGAGTGGAGGAAACGCATATAGAAGTCCGGGAGGCCACTGACATCGCAGGGCGTTGACAGCCTCCACCCCCTGAGTCGGGTACCTTGAAATATACCGGGGAAATTGGGTGTCGAGGGGAGAGGCAAATAGATCGATCACCGGTTGCCCAAACCTCTGCACTGCTTCCTGGAAGAAAGACGGGTGTAGGCGCCACTCTGTCTGATCTATCGTGGCCTTGCTGAGCCAGTCTGTTTGTGTGTTTAAGGCCCCTGCTATGTGCTCTGAGCAAAAACAGATTGGCCTCGGCCCACTTGAACAACCTGGCCATCTCCAGCATCAGAAGTTTGGAGTGGGTACCCCCCCCGTCTGTTTACATGGGCCTTGGTTGTGATATTGTCCGTCAAGACCAGAATGTGGCGTGATTGGAAAAAGGGTAGAAAACTGCATAACGCCAAATGAATTGCTCGCAGCTCCAACAGGTTGATGCTTTGTGATTGTTCGGAAATAGTCCAACTTCCCCGTGCAGTGTGGGATTGGAAGTGAGCTCCCCATCCTACCAGGCTGGCGTCGGTTGTGATCGTTGTCCTGCAAGGTTCCTTGAAAGGACACCCCTTGTTTATCATGTTTTCCGACCACCAGCGGAGCGATCGGAGTACATTGTGCGGTCCCTTTATCCGGACGTTGGAAGTGGCTCTTCCGGATCGCAGGAAGAGTAGCAGGAACCATTGCAGATCTCTAGAATGGAATCGAGCCCAAGGCACAATGGAAATACAAGAAATCAGTTTCCCTAACAGTTGAGACAGAACTGCCAGGGAAACCCTCTTTAAGGCTCTGATTTCTCTGGCCAAAGACTGCATACTATTCAACCTGTCCTGAGAGAGAAAAATCTTGCCCTCCACGGTATCTATCACTGCCCCTAAATGAACTAACCTAGTTGAAGGGATCAAATGGCTTTTATCCCAATTTATGGAAAAGCCGTGACCTTGAAGGGTCTCCAGAGTAATCTTGGTATCCAAATTTGCTTGATGTCTGGAAGATGACAAAATTAAAATATCATCCAGATAACATTGTAAACGAATAGATTTGATCCTGAGGGAGGCAGCCAAAGCTGCTAGAACCTTGGTAAAAGTCCTACGGGCCGAAGCCAGACCAAATGGTAGGGTGATATATGCATAGTGCCAATCACAATAGCAAAATCTAAGATATTTTATTTATTTATTTATTTTATTTATTTGATTTGCCAATTGTTTACAAGATAATAAGTATAAGTGTATACATAGTTGTGAATACATGAAATGGGTACATATAAGAAAAATAAAAGAAGAATAAGAGAAACAATAGGACAGGGACGGTAGGCACGTTGGTGTGCTTATGCACGCCCCTACAGACCTCTTAGGAAAGGGGTGAGGTCAATAGTAGACAGTCTAAGGTTAAAGTTTTTGGGGTTTGGGGAAGAAACTACAGAGTCAGGTAGAGTATTCCAGACATTGACCACTCTATTGCTGAAGTCGTATTTCCTGCAATCAAGTTTGGTGCGGTTAACTTTGAGTTTGTATCTATTGTGTGCTCTTGTGTTGTTATGGTTGAAGCTGAAGTATTCATTGACAGGTAGGACATTGCAATGTATGATTTTATATACCATGCTTAAATCAGACCGAAGACGGCATAATTCAAGGTTTTCTAGTTCTAGAATTTCAAGTCTGGTGGCATAAGGTATTCTACAACGAGTAGAGGAGTGGAGAACTCTTCTTGTGAAATATTTCTGGACTTTCTCAATTGTGCTAATATCAGATACGTAATGTGGGTTCCAGACTGATGAACTGTATTCGAGTATTGGTCTAGCAAATGTTTTGTATGCTCTGGTTAGTAGTGTGATATTACCAGAAAAAAAGCTACGAGGATTAGGTTAACAACTCTTAATGCCTTTTTGGCTATGTAGTTGCAGTGGGCTCTAGCACTTAGATCATTAGAGGTGAGTATTCCAAGGTCCTTTACAGAGCTTGGGTCATCAACAAGATCTTGACTATTCAGCTTGTATTTTATTTTCTGATTTTTTTGCCAATATGTAAGACAGAGCATTTATTTGTTGAGATTTGAAGTTGCCATTTGTTTGACCATTCTGATACATAGTCAAGATCTTTTTGTAGGGTAGCAGTATTGTCTGTGGTATTGAACAGCTTTACATCATCAGCGAAAAGAACGCAATTGCTCTTAATATGATCACAGAGGTCATTTATGTAGAGTATGAAGAGAGTTGGTCCTAGAACACTGCCTTGGGGGACACCACTATTGACAGGTATAGAATTTGATAGGACGCTCCCAATTTTGACCATTTGTTGTCTGTTTGACAGGAATGCTTCTATCCAGTTATGCAGTTGTCCAGAGATACCATATGATTTTATTTTTAGGAGTAGTTTGTCGTGTACTACTGAATCAAAGGCTTTACAGAAGTCTATGTAGATTGCGTTTATTGCTTTGCCCTGGTCGAGTTGTGTCGTCCATATGTTTTTGCAGTGTAAGAGGTGCAGATTACAGGATAGTTTTTTTCTGAAACCAAATTGTTTATTGGAGAGTAGGTTGTTTGTTTCTAAGTGGAGGATGATGGATTGGTTAATAATTGATTCCATGACTTTACAGGTGACGCAGCATAAGGAGATTGGTCTGTAATTTTCAACTAGGCTTGGGTCTCCCTTTTTGAAGATGGGGATGACTTTGGCTTGTGACCATAGGTTAGGCAAGGAGCTGGTCCTGAAAGATATTTGTAGGTAATATTTGTAGTGAGCTGGTCTAATTGGTATATGTAGATAAGCCTTTGTCAGATCTATAGAGGTCAGGACATCGTTCTCTCTGATGCTGAGAAGAATGGACTGGAGAGTAGTCATCTTGAATTTTTGATAAACCAATGATCTGTTCAGACGTTTGAGGTCCAGAATTGCCCTCCAGCCTCCCAAACTCTTTGGGACCACAAACAATAGAGTAACAGCCATGACTCCGTTGTTCAGATGGGACCTCTCTAATGGCCCGAATATGCAGAAGATGATTGATAGCCTCCTGCATCAACACTCTCTTAATGGGGTCCGTGGACCTAGGGCTCCTAATGAAAAAATTCGGGGGGAGGATTGAAACTCTAGTGCCAAACCAAACCTAACAGAGTCCTGACCCACGCCTCAGAGGTGGAGCTGTCCCATTGATCAGCAAACAATTTTAGCTGTCCTCCAATGGGAGCTGTCAAGGACTCACTTGGGGCAATGAAAAATCAGCCTCCGGTCCTCTGGGGTTTCTTCTGTTTTGGTCTCCCCGCTGACCTCTATCGGAAGATTCCGACCTACCCTGTCTAAAACTGGGCCTGTAGCCTGATGTTCTCTGCAATCTGGGAACGTATGGGCCTTGATAGTAGGGCTGAAAGGAGCCCCTTCGAAATGACTGGCGTTCTGTTTTCAGACCTCCGAAAAAGAGGGGCTCCAATAAGCAGGGGCTCCAAGACACTGCCAAATAATTTATCCCCCAATATTGGGGTTGATGCCAGCTTGCATTTATGCTTCGTATCCACCTGCCAATGTCTGAGCCATAGCAGTCTACGTGCTGATACGTGAGATGCTATGGCTTTAGACGAGAATTTGACTGCATTAAATGTGGCGTCGGCAGAGAATTCTGCCGCTGCAATAATCTTAGCAATGTCCTGGTGGTCTCTGAAATTTGACGCCGGCAATATATTCCTCAAGTGGAAGAGCCATCGTAGGGAGGACTGTGTAAAAAAGGACGCATCTGTAGCTGCCCTAATGGCCCAGGCGTCAGAAACATGCGCCCTACGGAGTGCCAACTCTGCTCTCTTTTCCTCTGGTCTCAGGGCTTCCTCGGCCTCATTGGGAAAGGTTTAAGAAGAGGCCAGTGCCACAATGGGCTCATCCACCTCCGGCGTTTTGAGAAAAATTGAAAACTCTGGTGCCAAATTATAATATTGTTTATCGTACCCTGTTGGGGCTGGGTAGGATGCTGCTGATGCCCATTGATTTTGTACTAATTCAGCAAACCTACAAGGGACAGGAATAGTTTCTGCCTCATTAGCCGGTTGTGAGACTAATAGATCCTCGGATTCGTCCTGAGACCCTGTTGACAATGGATGAGGGCTTGATGTGCCTAGTTTAGCGGTGTTCTTTGCTTTGAACAGGAAAGATTTAAAGAGGTGCGGACAAAAAAGGCCAGAAAAGGTAGGTTGGTCCGGAATGAGGCCTTCGTCATCTGACATTCCTCGTTCTAGTGGGTCAGCCTCTGACAACCCCAAGTCCATCTGATGGATCGACCCCACCTCCATGGGAACATCCTGGTCATCTAATTCCACCTCCTCCCGAAGACCCTGGACTGGTATGTCAGGAATATTGGGGAATACCTGAGTTTGATGATGTCCCATATGTGCAAAGGATCGAGCAGACGGGGATCCCGCTTCTGAAGTAGCCGAAAAGTCTGGTCCAGATGGATTGCTGAACTCCAGCCGCAATGCCCTTTTGTATGGCCATCTCCATCCATTGCCTCATTTTGATGGGAATAGTCTCAGGTAATCCCTCCTCCTGTCTTAAACCGGCGGCCGTAGGGGTGAAAGTTGCCTCTGGGATTCGCCGGGCAGTGCTCATTGGAGGAGATATGCCTATGGGAGGCTGTCCAGAAATAGCCTGTCTGGGCTGGGTGGATAAGTCCAAGGGCCCCAACAATGTACTTGGGCCCTGATCCGATTGTTGTGTCATAGCTATCTTGTCTGCCTCCCTGGCCCGTTTCTGCAACTGCCTTTCCAAGGCTTGGTGCCGTCTATGGGCATCCTTATCCACTGCCTTAAGAGGCCTTTTTGGGGCCCACTGACTTATCTCGGAACTTATTTGTCTTGGAGCGGAAGACGTTGTCACCTTCCATTGTGGAGGACTGATTCTCGTGCCTCTAACTTTAATTTTTTTTAAACAACAACAACAACAACAATAATAATAATAATTTGTACTTAGGGGTGATGCCTACCCCTGTGATTGAAAGTAGAACGCTTCTCCAGGAGTGTAAGTGTCTCTCTCTCTCTCTCTCTCTCTCATATATATATATAGCCTTCAGCTTTGTTCGGGTATTTTCCCACATCATAGTAGTGGTGCTTTTAAAGTTGTAGCAACGTTTCAGCAGAATCTCATCTGCCATCATCAGGCTTCTGTATTGTGTCTGTCTGATGAGATTCTGTCAAGTATTATAAATATAAGGTACTTGCCCCGGTCCCCAAGAAGGGAAACCAGCGGGGAATGGCGCCTGTGATATTTAGGCGCAAACTTGAAGCCAGCCATTGAAAATGGCGGGAAGGCAGAATCTCCGATGTTAATTGCCTGAGCAGTTTAACGAGCCGCTGCTGCTGACTCTCTAAATTGTCAGATAAATGATCCTGCCAGTCGAAACGGCAAGGAGAAGTGAGCCGCGGCTGCGAGCGCCTGCCAAGATCGCAGAGATAAGACGATCGGGGGATTGGATAAGCTAATTGCCTGAAGCGGCCATCTCAGGCTGCCTGCGGAGTGGCAGGCTCCGCCAGCCACAAAGAACTGCTCTCAAACTGATCGGGGGGATGACCTAATAGATCCACAAGCCTTGAAATCGCCAAATTAATTGGGGAAAATTTACAAGCTGAATTAACCCAAGAGCAAACCTGAATTTTGACTAGCTGAATCAGAAAACCGTTCCAGTCAGGGAGTGCACAAACTCTTACCACGAAGGCTGAGCTAAAACTGGGGGATGCTGGGGAGGTGTCCCGTGGAGGAGGAGGAGCGTCCCGGAGTTTTAAGCCCAGCCTTTCCAGAAGAGACTGAAGCACCTCCCACTTCTGGATGCTCTGAACAGCTCATGGGAGAAAGACACAGGGGAAGTACTATGTATACAATTAACTTTTTATTTTTATCTATGCCTTTTCAGAACCTGATTGCAAAGAACAGAAGAATAATGATTTCGACTGAAAGTTCCAGAAAAAACTAGGCCAAAACAAATGTAGGCCATATTTTAAACAATATTTTAAAAACACGGCATCCATTCAAACCTGCTTAGATTTCCCAATTTCCTCTTGGGAAGTTAACTATGCAGGTAACTGTCCAAAAAGGTCATCAACAAGAAGTAAAAATACAAAAATTTGAAATAGATTTTGAATATGCCGTTAACAACCTTCCAATATTGACAGCCAGGAGACAAGTACAACCCACATATCTGGTTGTCACAATGGGGGACATATGGAACATTTATAGCCTAATGGTACAAAAATCACTTTCTCAGAATTAAACTCACTTTAAATATAATAATGTCAGCAAAACCTTAGTGGACCTAGAAAGCTCCTAAATCACAATTACATTCCTCTGTCCACTGGCTCAACGCTATATCTGTTGCCACGGATGCAATCTTCACATTGTACGAACAAGACAGTGTCTTTATAACAGGCAGGATTCTTTGGTTGAACTCTCATCCAGTAAGAAAGTATTGAGGAAAATGTCTTTACATGATTTATTGAGGATTGTCTTACATTACATTATATAAAGCAACTGCAAGGAAATTCCATGTAGATGATAACTCTGAGTCTTAAGAGCCTCAATCAAATCCCTTGCAGATTTGATCCACATAGCATATTCACTGTTTGGAAGGAAGAGTTATTCTTTAACTTGCTAATTTTCTATACAAAAGGAATTCTGGGAAGGAAAAAAATGTAGAAATGTACTCAATCATATGAACAAAGCAATGCTTATAGGCCTGTAATCCAGGGATAGGATTAATTCAGAATTGTGATTTAGGGTACTGTAAACGGAATATTAGCAATCCCAGCAGAAACACATATCTTTCCTTCTCTCCGTCTCACACACACAACACACTTGAGACATCAGCCGCAGAAATTGCTGTTCAGGGAAAGACGGATTCCAGCTGGCTAAGAAGAAAACATTCCACTAGAAAGGAAAAGGGCAAGCAAGAAAACCTTTGCGTATCCTGCCTCTAAAACATCAAGCCTACGTTGGATTCATGATCAAGCTACAGAGAAGACTTTAATGCAATTACATTAGTCTTTGCAGCCATCCTGCATGTGTTCACCAGTTTGTGATGGAAGAAATTGTTGCTGGAGACATCTTTTGCTTATTAAAAAATAATATAAACAGATGACTCCCCATCTCAAACGATCATCAGGTCCCGTGCACCTTCTCCAAGAGGAAATTCTACCACTTCTGGGCATATTTTTGCAAGCAGCAAATATGTGTTTAATAGTGAAGCCTGGCTGGAAGCTGTTTGTTCTAGAGTGAGGTGATTGCTTATTTTTTTTTTAAAAAGCTCTGTAAAAAGTGAAGAAAATTAAATCCTTCTACTGTTCTCAATTGATGGTAGAATTTCCATCTTCACTCCCATGTCCCATGACAGAAACTCATTACTTACTAGCACCAGCCTCCAACTTAGAACAGGAAGTCCCTGTGGGAATTTTTTCCGAGTCTCTCCCACTCACCCCAATTTTATAAAGAGTGTATATACTTCCTTAGTCTCACCCTTCCTGTAGGCTTAGAGATCCCTGTTGTTCAGCTAGGATGTGTGAGCGTGAGAAAAATGGGAACTGGGCAGAAAGGCACTCTGCAATAATCATGCGAGGGAGAGATAATGCAGATGCAGAGCAAATATTGGCCTCTTCCACATGTTTCCCCTCAAATTGTGGGACCCGATTGGATGTTGGAAAATTAACTAAGAAACAGTGCAAAAGCCCGATTGAAATGCCTTCTCTGGATCTATGAGGAAGGGCAATTTCCCACTATCAGAAGTTTCTGCTCATCTCATCTCCTGGGAATTATATCTCCAACTGTAGCCAAATGCAATAATGGCTTACTACTATCCTACCCCATCTTTCTCAATTGCTCCAAGAAGCAATTTTGCCCCTTCTTTCAATTGGGTTTCTTGGAACTTTTGTTCTCTTACTACTAAAAACGTTGTTAGGAAACAGTCGTGGAGAACAGAGTACCAGCTGGTTACTAGTTTCCTACATCCATTGGCCAGCTAGAAGGAACACTGGCCAAGTTTCATAGGAAGTTGTTGTATGGATAGTACAGAAGTGTATATAATGAAGAAAAAAGGGGAGGATGGAGGGTTTTTTTTCCATCAAAACTTAGTTGCTCATTGGATTGGTAAAGCTATAGAGCAGGGGTCCCCAACCACCGGTCCGCGGACCGGTCCCGGTCCGTGGATCACTCTGTACCGGGCCGCAAAGAAAATAAAATTTAAAAAAATGGCGGCTTTCTTCGCCTTCGGTGAATGCTGCTGGGATCAGGGATCAAGGACACAAATGAAAGAAGGGGAGGGAGGAAGCAACCAAAGCCTGTCCTGCTCTCCGGCTCAGTGGCTTCGATTTCCTCCCGCCTCGTTCCTCTCTCAGTCGCTCTCTCGCTCCTCCACCAGCCCAGGAAGAAACTGCTTCAAAGGAGCCGGCAGGGTGGCTTTTCCTGTCGGCGCAGCTCCCCAAGCGCCCGTTCACCCCCTTTGCCCGCCGCTGTTCAATCCACTGCTCCATTCTGCCTGCCTGCCTGCCTTGGTTTCTGGTAGTTTCGGAGCAGCTTCGGCTGAGAATAATAACTATTCGCCTCTTTTTCTCAGCCGAAGCTGCTCCAAAACTACAAGAAACCAAGGCAGGCAGGCAGAACGAGCACTGGATTGAACTGCGGGCGGCGGGCGGGGCGGGGGTGAACGGGCGCTTCGGAGGAGCTGCGCTCTGAAACCACCAGAAATGAAGGCAGGCAGGCAGAACGGAGCACTGGATTGAACCGTGGGTGGCGGGGTGGGGGTTAACGGGCACTTCAGAAGAGCTGCGCCGACAGGAAAAGCCACCCTGCAGGCTTCTTTGAAGCAGTTTCTTCCTGGGCTGGTGGAGGAGTGAGAGAGCGACTGAGAGAGAGGAACGAGGCAGACACCTGAGGGATGAGGCTGAGGGAGGGAGGGAGACACCTGAGGGATAGGGCTGATGAAGGCAGGGCCGAGAGGCAAGGCTTCTCAGCCGTCCTGCAGGGACTATCTGTCGCTCAGGGTTGCAATGAGGAGGCATTGGCGTTCCTGAACTCGGTGGTTTGCTGGCAGACGTTTTATTACCCGACTAGGTAACAACATCAGATGTTACGTAGTCAGATAATGAAACGTCTGCAAGCAAACCACCAAACTCGACTCCCCGGTCCTTGAAAAAGTTCCTGGCACAAAAAAGGTTGGGGACCACTGCTATAGAGGGCACAGATTGCAATTCAGCAAAATCACAAACTGAATCAGAGGCTGACTGCAAGAGCATTTGTTCAAAGAAAATATAGTATAAATATTGTGTATGTGTGTATTTATATATGTGGGGGAATCTGCAGGTTCCAGTGTTTTAGTCGAAGTGACAAAAGCAAGGTTTTCCCCTCACAATGCACAGTACACAGTACAGTCCTTCTGTATGTGCATACAACACACACACACACACACACACACACATTTAAGAGGTGGAGCTTGCATTACATTGGTGCAAGAGAGTACTGCTTTCATCATTTGTTTTCTCCTGGCCTCTCCTACTGGTGCCTCTCTTTGAATGTATAGGAGAAATTGTCTCTGATCAGCACAGTTAACACCACAACAATCCTTTGAGTCATCACAATATAAATGGAGTTATTAAAATATGAAAGATCTCTGTCAGGTGAAAGACCAGATCCATTTATGACAGTTCAATTAACTGATTTACTTCTAAAAGTCTATGTACAGGAATCTTGCCACTAACAGGGTCAAGCACCTAGTGAGAGTTAGATAATGGGGAGAAAAGCACTCAACACTTGCAGCTATAAAGAGATTCTAGACTAATTCCCCTTTTCACTCCATCCTCAGGCTCTGCCAGTCCTTCTCCAACACCCTCTTTTGCACTCATTTTTTTCATCTTAATTACAACTTATTTATTCAATAAACCAATTTATATAGCCACTCATCTCAGTGACACAGTGACAAAACGATAAACAAACTAAAAACTAAGCAGAGACTAGAAAAAGGCAAACAAAACAAAGCCACTTACATACCTGCTCAGGCCTTCAATTCAAAGGCTAAAGATGTACAGTGTGTCAAAGGTCATACAAAAAAGAAAAGGTTCTTTCAAATCGAACTTCACTTGGGAAACTTTATGAACAATCTAATTAATCTTCTGACAACAGTTAAAATCAGGCCAAGTATTGCTAGTTTCAAAAGTCTTCCTTTCAACCCATAATAATTAGTACACCAACTAATTATTCTACAGAAAAAGCAAACCACAGCATACCAATTAAATAAACTGAAACGTATTTGATGATTACATCCCAAGCCCACAATTGCTCCCATTTATTACAGCTGCCTGTTTAAAAAGTAAGCAGAGAACACACTGCAACAAACCAAACTATTTCCCTGACCCCATGAGTCTGGATTTTCATGTCCTTTATACACAATGAAACACACTTTCCCTCTTCAACCTCAAGAAACTTCTTCCAAACCTGAAATAATGCAATTATTTCTCCTACTTCCATGCTCTGGCTATTGTTCTCTGAGAAACTGAAACTAAGTAGGATCATGGAGAATGCACTTATGATTTTTCATAATTATTTTTTTAATGATTTTTCATAAATATCAAGCAGCCAAGGTTAGTAAAATCATAGGTCTCTAATTAGGAATTACACACAATGGCCTTTACAAATATTCTACCTCAGTACCTATTCTTAGCAGCTCAATTAACCATGGTAGGGATGTTGTAAGAATGAGCAGATCTTTTTATTTGATTTGAAACAGGTTCTTTGAAATGGACACGAGGACAAATAAAACACCAAATCTGTGGCAATTCAAAACAGCATAGTATTTTTCTAGGATCAAACAACTGGAGTGGAAACTTCCCCATGGTAATTGTATAACTTGGGGAAAAACACCGTGATTTTAAGCAAGGTGCTGCATTAACATTCTTGCACATTCCAAAGCACCTTTTCCATATCAGATCCAAATAAGAACCCTGATTCGAAGCAAAATGAACAAGGTTAGACAGTCAGAAATAATTAAAGTTGTCAGCAAGATCAGACAGGCTTTTTAGTCAAATGAGCACAAAAATGGGCCAGATGAAGGGAAGACACTACTGTAGAAAAGACAAGTGGCCATGGATATTGCAGAGCACATCCAGCCAAATCCAAAGTCACCATTCAACTTTTTCATCTTCACCCCTTAACAGGCATCTGCGGTAAAGGAGGAAGTGATAGGAAAACACAACCATAACTCTTCACCAAAATCATAGGATGAGACAAGATGAGCAATAACGTTTTATTTGCTCACAAACCTAATATTTACTCTCTCAGAATTCAGTCCATATACCACAGGATTGTGGAGAAACAAAAAGAGGAGATAATCTTTTACAACACTTTGAGTGACAAGAGAACAAAGACAGGAAATAAATATCTGGATATCTATAAGAATGCCTGATTGATGCAGAATGTAATTGTCTGGTGTGGGCTGGTAGAGAGCTCTTGTTAAGTGTTCCTCCCCCAGGAAGATATGATGGGAGAAAACTTGGAGATGAACATTCCTTGGCAGGGCTCCCCTCCTATGCAGCCAGCTATCACCAGAAATAAGAATTGCATCCTAACTACTAACATACAGTTAAAAACTTGGCTCTTTAAGCAGACATAGAGAGATAAAAGATGTATCCGGTAGACACCTGGGATGTGTCAATGCCATTTATTACAGTATTTGAAGATTATATTTGTGACTGAACTGTAATTTAAATTGCTTAACATAATTTTGCTTGTTCCATGCTATATAATTTGTTTTATTAATTATTGTAAGCTGCTTAGATTTGCTCAGTCCAAAGCAACCTAAAAGTGGAAGGAAGGAGCAGAAATCACTAGCCTGGCTCTAATATATGACAATAAAAACTAAATTATAAATCCATTTGTTAAAGATTTAAGACCCAGACCTGCAGTCTGGCTAGAGTCTTCTTCAGCCCAAGAGACTGTATTTGTAAGTGACAGCTCATTTAATTTACAAAGAGTACTGGACTCATGTTTTGTAATATTCTGTGTGAAAAGAAAGGGCTGATAAAATAGACATACAGAGTGTTTGAGGGGGGGGAGGGATTACAATGTTGAAGCAGCTATGGAATTTAAAAAGAGAATGGGTAGATGCAGTCTGTCCAGTTTTGCCTCATAGGGAAGCAATACAAGCTAAGCCACAGAAAGATTAATGACCATGGTTGAAATCTCTAGAAAGAAAGAACTGGACTGGAACCCAGAAGGGAGGAGATAGAAACCTTGGCTGGGAAAGTTACTAAATGAATTTTACTTTCTCTACTTCCCAAGGTACTGCTCCAAGAAGAAAGGAAGAAGATTTAGAAAGCAAACAACAGTATTTTGGTTCTAACTAAAGAAACAATGTTTTTATATAGAAAAAGTAAAATGGGGTACACTTCCATCATCCTAGTGCAGGCCTCCACTTCAGAAAGTATCAATCTCATCATTTCAGAAATGTAATAGGCTGTGCTGGAATCATTAAAACTTAAGATGCTGCCCTAGCTTTCCACAATGCAAACCCACCCAGTTAAGTTTATTCATGAGAAGCCATGAATAGCTGGAACTCGAGAGTTTTCTTTTGGTCAAGAGTGGACAGATATTAACTTACTAATAGAAGAGGTTTGGTACAAATAATGTACTTCGGTTGCTCTAATGATTTACATAGGCACCCGTTAACCTAAAGCATAATCAAAAGTAGAATTTAAAAACTCTGAATTTTCCCCATAGATCATCAAAAATAAAAGATATAGAAAGAGAAAGATGGGGGGAAACTTCAAAGGAAGACCCTTTGCCATTATTAGAACTGTACTAGCAGAAATGCTGATCCACTGGTGTGTCTATTTTTAGCCAGCACAGAGGCCCTTCTCTTTTTTCTGCCAAGGACACAGACAGATCTTTCATTCCATGGTAAACAATATGGAACATCTAAACAAGCCTTCAACCATAGGGGGTCAGAGATTGGGAAACAAAGGATCTTCTTATGGTGCTGGGGAAATTAATTATATAGACAAGACAAGGACAAAAGAGATGGAGCTTAAGTACTCCCCTCTTGGATCTCATGTGTAGCTTAATGGATTTTATGTGTGACACATGACAGAAAAGCATTGAATGCTTCCATCTGGGTTACTTGCTATTGGGAAGAATTCTAGATTAGCAATGCTCCCACAGTTTACCGATCCAAGTCAATATGCATGTTATATAATATAATGTGGGCTCTTCTTTATAAACAGAATTGCCTTGGATACCTAAGCTTGGATAGAATCTCCTTTTTCCTGTCCTATTTGTTCATATCTTCTATCGGCCTGCTGATTTGGGTTTTATTTAGATAATGCACTTCTAGATTATGAGATATGCTGAAGATCCATTGCTTAAGGCTAAAAACATGAGAGTTATTAGAAAATAAGATAGACAAACTTGCTTGAACTCTTCTATTTTGACAGTTTGGAAATGGACCTCACTGCCCCAAGTTCCTCCAGAAATTGGTCAGAGGGCAAGTTCTCCTATGGCCTGGAGTGATGGCTGCAGTAACTGGGATAGTAATGGGAAAATGCTGAATTCCAAGTTACAAAACAATAATGGTGCAATGGATAAATACTGAACCAACAACTCTCAATTCTAAAATTTGTGAACTCAGCAAGTCACTCTGACTTCTACAAGGTTAAAAGGGACAACTAACCAAAGATAACAGTTCAAACTAAATACCGAATACCATATGGTAAAATCTTACACACTGGAAAGTTTTGCATACTTTTTAAGCTCCCTGAAAGGAAAAGTGTTGCTACTCAAGTTACAGAAAGGGGTAGACAAGTTCCATAAGTTATTTCCATTCATTTGTCTACAGAGAATCAAACTTCAACATCAGATTACAATACCATTACATCGATAAATGTGTTCCTTTAACTATATAAACATAACACTGCTTGCAGTGGAACAGAATACAATCCTTTCACAATCTGCTCAACAAAAACCATTTATAATACCTTGATTGGTACCAATTAGTATCCAGTAAAAGGCTCCCAAAAGATGTGATACACACTTTGAAATCTTCTAGAAGAGATCTAACAACCTGTCCTAATCTAGAAGGGTAAAATAAGACTCTATGCTTCTCCATTATTTTAGAATATGAACCTTTTTTAATATTTTTATCTCCCCAACATATTAAATCTAATTAATTTTGAAAATAGCAAAATTGGAACAGATGTTGTATATCCAACAATTAGAAGCAGCTAAGGATACAGTATTGAATCCCATCACTGGCTTCTTATTAATTAATAACACCCACCATATTATTCTGAAATAAATTGGGATCTGGGATCACATTATTCCTTTGGGTTTACTTATTCATTGGTAATAATGCCACTGTTAAATTTGGATCTAATCAGCCTAATGCTGATATTGATTGCAAGGATGTTTCCCAGAGCTGATAGGTTAAAGAAAGCAAACTGTGATGGATATCCCAGTGTTGAACACATAAAATCCAGCTATTAGTCTGAATATCCATTCTCAGATGGATATTGTTAAGCCTTTTTGAAGTTTGGTCAGAACATAAATCATACAACTAAATGTATAAATAAATAAGTTGCGGGTACAACTCCTCTAGCAATATAAATATTTCAACACTAACAAAGCTGGAGATAATCTTAGATGATATACCAGATAAAAATTCAGATATTTTTTTAACCACTTACAAAATTAGATCAAGCATTTATTTGTTCTCAGCAGTCTTTTAGGAAGTTCAAGATGTAGCCTAATATCCTATCTGCACCTGATGAATTAAAAGTCTGCAGTTCCTTGTTCCATCCATATAAATAATCCAAATTATAAAATATATAAAAAGGCTGCCTCCTGCTTTTATAAGTAATCTTATTTCAATGAAGATCTTTGTAGAATTTGAAAGTGTGAAAAATCATGTTGGCCTAGTAAATAAAAAACAGGCCTTCATTCAAAAAGTAGCTATTTCAAACATTAATAGGAACGTAATTTGCATGGTATCTCAACAAAAACCTTGCCTACATTTTCACATGTATCCTGAACTTCAGTCTAACTGCTCAGGTATTTACTTGGAAATCTGAATGTGATAAGTAGGGTCTTCAATCACTAGAGTTGGTGAATGCCATCCAACACCTATATGGTCAAGATGAGATTTTGACACTAAATTCGGGCACCCCACTAGTGAAAACTAGGTTACACTAAATGAGTTGGGTCACTTCCCAATACTAAGTGCCACAAACTGTCTTACCCTTTATACATTCAGAATTTGCATCCCTTCTCCATGATGAACTGCTGTTAACTGTCTTATTTCCCATGCCCACCTGGTGCTCTACTTTGCCCTCATTAAAAATTTGGGTCAGCTCAGTTGGATGTTTTCCTTTCCATCGTTTTGTTGCCAAGGGCAATGGCATTACAAACTTGTCATTGTTAAACAAGTTAGATCTTATTTTATCAAACAATAAGGGATCACATACACAACTAATATAAAATCCACTACCACTGTGCTGTGAACCAGACTGGAAATCCAACTTCAATCTGGCTGTTGGCATTGTTGCAACAAGAAACTTTTAGATGAATTACAACCCTTTTTATGATTTTACAGAATTTTATCCACTGCAATGGGCATTAAAAATCTCCTTAATCTTAATCCACTCAATGTCAAATATGAGACTTGCCTACAAGCAGCTGGTTTCACTTCTTTCCAAACTTAGTTTAGGCCAAGCAGGAAAAGAGGAGCTACAAAGCCAGATGTTTTGGTTTTTTTTGCATTTGACCAGCCAATCCAAAAGGTTCTTGCTTGGACAACCATCAGCACAAAATAGCTACCATTCAAAAGTCTCCTATCCTACTACCAGTTACAACAAGCTGCCTATTTTGTTGAAATATGGAAACAAATAGGCAGATAAAATGTTTTATGGATGATTCCAAAAACTGGGTTCCTTCAACATACATTATGCTATGGGAATACTCTCTTTTCACAACTATAGGCTCTGTGCAAACATAAATTTCCTTTTGCATTATGCCATCATTTTTCTATAATTCTTTTGTTTAAAAAAATCAAATTGCTCCTATACTTTTACTTCAAAGGCATCTGCAGTAATTCACCCATATCAATAAGTGGATCAAAGCATATTCAAACTTACATGCTTGTCCTGTTCACACAGCCTCTCTTCTGTCCACTGTCCATTTACTTCCTTCCCAAAAGAAATTAAGAACATGTATAAAGCCTGTTTTATTGAGTGCAAGCATGTCACTTTCATTATTTCACATTGGATTTCAAGAATGTGTGAAGTAGAAAATGGTAATCTACAACACTATCATTTTATAAAATGACAAACATGCATTTTTAACTGTGGGTTTTTTTTAAAAAAAAACCACATGAATTATAAATTGTGAGGTACAGCAGTGATGCAAATTTTCATTGTTTCTTTACTGAAACACTGTACAAAACAGCCGTTTATACAGCTGAGGATATTATAGTTTTACTTGTTGCCACATTGGCACTCTGAAACACTGAAGCACGAAATCACAGTTCATTGCTGATTAGAAAAATAAAGCACCTCAGCTGGAATTCAGTGTTATGCAAGTTCATCTCCACATCTGCATAACTTAACTTCTATTTCCATTTTTGTCTGTAGCTTTTATGAAGATATTTCAAAGCAGTTCTGAAGAATCACTGCTCCCACTTTAGACTGGATAAAACCATCTGTTTTACAAGATGGAGAATTTCAATTTTACTAGGCTTACAAATGACTAATGGTTTTTGGTTAATGATTTTTTAAAAAAATATATGTTCTTACAGGAAGATTTTCCATTTCAGAGCTGACAAACAAAAATGCGTCTTAAACTGACTAATGAGATCGGCAACTATATAAAATTGATAAATAACTCTTAGTCTCTGCATCTCAAAACTCTCCATCTTTCGTAATTTTATAATATTGTTTTCCATTTTAAAACTTTTAATCTTAAGGTATTCGGTTTGTATTATTTTATTGAATTGATTAAATTGTACACCACCCAGAACTCCTTTGTGAGGGAGATGAGCGGTTAAAATGTTTGATATATAATAAATAATAAAATAAAAGCTAAACTAGAAGGATGAACAGAGACAGACATGAAATGACATACAAGGTTGATTTCAAAATTACAATTTTTTAGTACACCAAAAATCCTGTATGAAAAATAAAGACATGAAAATGTTGACATATGAAACATTTTTGCACATATTTCAAAGAATATTAATGTTTTTCTGAGGAAAGAAAGAAGGGGGAACGCATTGACTGTTGACGTCAAGACTAACCCCTCTCCAATGCCTACAAAACATATGTGCTTTTGAAGAACTGTACCTTTAGTTTTTCTGCCTAAGTAGCCTATCCATGTTCCCTAGAGAAAAATGGATCAAAGAAAAGTACAATGTGGTCTAATCACTAATAACATCACCTGGAGGCCCTACAACACTGCCAAAATGAACACACTGAATGTTAAACACTCCATCTGGATGGAACAAGCTACTGTTACTTTTATTTTGTCCCATTCCATTGATACGCACACTATAAATCATCATATCATGCATTTGCCCACATTCAGAAACATTACAATTTTGACAGAGAGCTTATAATATTAATATTTCAGAAACAAACAAATGAACAGCTATGATTGCATCTCAAGCATTAACTAGTTTTTGTCTTTCACTTCAAATAGCCAAGCCGTCTAGAATCTGTAATGTTTGGTTTGACATTGGTTGGACTGATGTACTAGCTTCATTTTTCACATTCTTAGCACTGTGAGATTATTTTAATAAATACCTTAGAAGTATTTTAAATAAATGAATAAACAACACTGCGGAATCAATCTCAAACCATCAAGAAGGAATGGTTTCATGCAACTATCACTTCTGGACCAATAAACTGCCATGCATTAATTAATGCAAACCTTAATTGTAAAAGCTGAAACTATTATCTACCCATTCTAGCCAATAAGCACATCTATCATTCTGTTAATAAGTTCTAATATAATATTTATCTTTAACGTAAAAAATAACAGTAGAGTGATTACACCATCCAATAGTAATGAAACTGGCATTACAGTACTAAGATTAGTTTCATAATGGGACTAAGGCTGTACCATGGACAACTTTGTTGACTTATGCTGCTATCTAAATCTAAAAGATTACACTAGTATTTTCTTTTTGCAGTATTCCTATAGAAATGTTATCAGAACCAGCAACTGTCAGTTCATTAACTGTTAATTAACTGTCTCAGTTTTATTTTAAAATAAGATTGGGAAAAATCTATACTTCAGTTAATTGGATTTACACAGGATATATAATAGACAACAAATCTACATTCTGAAATATTAGATTTGTTCTTAGTTTCTAGCCCTTGTATCTGCTTGAATCCTATTTTTAAGCATTAAAGAAGATAAATATAGGTTAATGTATAAATGTATTTTTCTGTGACCCTTTCAAGTTTTATTGCCAACTATAACCTAGGTAGAAATTTTAAACAAACTGGAATGCAATTTTTTTTTTTCTGGGAGTTTACATTGATAATTACAGCAGTACTGATTTTGAGACTTTCGATTCTACGGAAAATATATTAAATAGCACTGATTCTCCAATCTTTAAATCTGTTAATTTCAAGCAAATCATCTTCTTCTGCAATCATGTCTTCCTAATAATATGACTTTTTATTTTCTTTACAAGTAGTCCTCAACTTACGACAATTAAGATAAAAATGTTCATTGTTTTAAAATAAACATTTTCAAAACAGAAACAAAAATAGAATGCATTGACCGCTTGCCCACAATAATTTTCTACTTGTCACTATTAAAAACAGTTTAATATTTTTCCATATTAGATTGTCTATAGTTTTCTGTAGCTAACAATGTAACATTGTCCTATGTAACATATGTCCTTTATCCTTGGCCCAATGCAGCCACTGATATCCATGAGAACACAACACACAGATCGAGGAGGGAAGCCTAAATCTGAACTGTGTAATCATGTTTACAATTGTAAATCTACTTCCGGAACAAGAGAAATTGCTTAAAACATGTAAAGGCTAGGTTAAGAGGAAGAGAATAAGGAAGAAATTAATTTCTCTTAAACAATTAGAACCCAGAATATATGATAATAGATTGTTAGTAAATGTGAGGTCAACTTATCCAACCAGATCTTACAGTTGCTTGGAAAGTTTGGGTGTTAAGGAATAAAACAGAAATTTGGGTGGTTTTATTTTAATGTGGCTCTTATATTTAAGGGTAATATAGCACCATTTGGAGTCAGGCAAACTGCTAAAGCTGGATTGAAGAGTACCCCTACCTTACCTGGGTTTAATTTCATTTTATTTACCCTCATCTAAATCATCACTGCTTGCAGACATCAGTGAAGAATATTTATACTCCCTACTAGGAGCTGCAGGGAAATGAAATATACATCTAGATGTCATCTGCATACTGATAACCAAGCAACTTCATATAGTTGTTAAATGTTATGACAAAGAGAGATTACTGTGCAGCCAACACCATTCCAGTATTGAAGAAAGGACTGAATTCCAATGGGAATATATTCACCCAATCCATTTCATCCAGAAACCAAAGGAGCTGTGATGTCATATACTGCATGAATTTGCCCCAACAAGAGACATCAGAGACAGGCTAGTATCTGTATTTGAATTTAAGGAGTGTTTTATTTTAGGGAGGGATAAAAAATATTCTTCCCATCTCTATTTTCATTGGCCAGGATGGAAAGAGTCAAGGACCCAAATGGTTAGCCTCAGAATTCCAAGAGATCTATCTGTATCCTCACATTCAATGAACTGAAAATAATCATATAAGGATGGAGAAGGATAACCATTATTATTTTCTTAGTCTTGGTTCAGAACTACAACTTTCTGGGCTTCGTAACGTGGACTAGCTTTGCCACTTGTCTGTTTTCATTTCCAATGACAAATTAGTTGTTATATGTTTCCTGTTTATCTTTATGGGCAGAACTGACTGCTGAATTTGTGCTGTCTTGCATAAAACATTTCTCCCACCCAGTTCCTTATTAAGGAAATGCTTCCCTAGTAAACCAATATATATTATCCTTATTACACATTTGGTGCCAAAACAAACATCTTCCAAGCAACCTGGACCTAACATGGCAATGATGGGTCCAGCATTATATCAAAATGTATGTTCATTTTTTTATACCCACCCTTTTGTGCATTTGATTCAGCTAATACATACAATTATACTGAAGGTCGGAGTGTGAATTAGCTTTGCTAAAATATCTGTATTGTCTATATATTTTTTAAAAAAATTCAGATACACACACACAGACATATATTACTAGTTGGCCAAAGTCATTCGTTTGCAGATGTGTGGTAATATAAACCAAATAAATTAATTCTTATCTTTCTAATCTTATTTCGCAAGACCTGAAACTTTCAGAGAAAGACAGCAACCTAGACCACTTCCTTTTTGCCAGTCCACAACAAAGTTGTCTCTCATTTTAAGACCAAAATGTGATTGTGCCTTCACTAATACAGCTTTTGTAATCTTCCCTGAAGTTGTCATTTATGTTCTCATTTGGAAAATTCTGCCTGTAGTTAAAACACATCTGTGATTAAGTCTTTGTATATCTCAAGCCTCTTTTTTAGGTGAACAGTTTCCAATGAATTTGTAACTTTGAGTTCAGAGATCCAAATTAGAAATAATCAATGAAAACAGAGTAGCACTATTACCTTATGTTTCTGCTTGTACTATTTCCATTGCATTCCTGTTTCATATCCACACTATGAAACAAATACATAACACTATACTTGTGTTTTCATCCCATTTTTTCAATTCCATTTTTTCTTACTGTAATTTTGTTTGCTCCCTTTCTAGAGCACCCTACTGTTTAATGTTTTGCTTGTATGTTTTTTTAAAGCACACAAAGGAGAAGATAACTGAAAACCACTCATGTCAGATGCTGGCCTTTAATTACGGAAGTAGCTTGCCACTTCCTTCTTTTCTGATATTTTCTTTTTTTATTTCTCACTGTAGTCTATAGACATGGTATATCCTCGGGGATAGTGTCACATTCTGAGTATGAACTTGCTCCAACTCGGCTTAGCTTTTCAGATCAGTCAAAGTTGTGCCACTCACTTATCTGGACAAAGAGGAAGATTTAACTCAACTGCTGATCACCCCAAATAAACTTCCATATAGTTTATTTGGCTTAATATGGATGCAGTTTCCAATGCCTTATTCTGTTTTAACTACCCACAACACTAGGATTTTCTGAGTCTCCCATCTAAATGCAAACTATTTTAAACTCTTAGCTTTTCTGAGAGCCCATTAAGATCGGCTAAGTATTATCTGAAAGTAGTTAAATTTCTCAAAGAACACAAATAAATATATGGAAAAATACAAGGATTGTATTTTCTTACCATTGTTAAATGGGTATCTTTTTTACATCAGGATTAGTATTATTACTTCTGCATAGTTTGAATTGGATAACTCTGAAGCAGAATACAAATGATTACTCTGTTCCCCCCCTCCCCCCAATAATGCTAGATTATTTAGTTTGCAAACATTTTCAACAAGAGGTCTCTTTCCTCAGGTTATTCCTGAGAATGCTTACTCAGGAATAACTCTACTGTGTTCCCATAAGCTGAATGCACATGTTTAAAAATCCTTGATAGGAGATCAGTGTATCACCAATCACTTTCAGATATTATATCATATGGTATTTCCTGGCACAATCTCTCCCAATAGTAAAATTAGTTTCTGAAATTATGCAGAAAGCCCATTATGAGCATTATGCTGTTTGTGCCTATTATTAGGCTTTCTATGTCCTGAAGAACCTGCCATTGCTGCTTTGCTAGAGTGAGTTTGTAGTTATACCTGCATGCTCCACTCACTTAACTATTCTTATACCAAAGCTTGGAGATTAGCATGTATGTAACAATAATCTTGAAATACTGTATTGCCCTTGGCATGCCTGATTTTCACTCTCTTCCTTGTTCAGTACCCACTTCACGCAAGATGTAGTTTCTTCCATGCACAGGAAACTGGAAAACAAAAGTGCACCTTGGGTTTTATTAGCACAGACTTGAACTATCGTTACACAAAAGAATCAGAACATTTTCTCTGCGAGGTGTGGGACCTCCTCAGAAATGTAATTCAAATCTCATAAAACCAGAGAAGTCGAGAATAAAGAAGGTAATATTTATTCCATTGAAGCATGATACTTGAAGAATGAGATCCCTATTGCTTCTAGGGTTGAAAACCCAGCATCTTAAAAATGCCCCTCTCCTCAAGAGGAGGCAAATGGTAAACAAAGGTACCTAGTTTGTGGAAAGAACTATAGAGGATGTCTCAAAACAGTAATCTTGTTCCAGTGGTCTTTTTTTAAAAAAAAAACACTCTACAGCTTTGGAAATACAAGTTATGCTCTGGCAATCAAAACATTTAGGCAAATTACAGATGACGAATATAGCATATGATCTGCATCCCTCTAGGACACCCCATGTTCAAGAGCTATGTATATATTTCAAAGCCTCAAAGATCTTACAATCAAGAATTTGAAGTGCAGGAGGGAACAAAAAAATAATTGAATATTGACCTGAACAGATGGTCAAGATTATTCTTTCTTTCCACAAGATTTAAAACTTAAAAAGATTTAAAAGAAAGACATTATGGTTTTTTTTTAATAACACTAGAAAAGAGGTTAATTGATTCAGAATCTCTCAAGATGAACTGGGTTTTTTAAAGACAGGTATATCTTAGGAACTATTAAAGATAGTTAGGAACTATTAAAGATGTTCAAGTGACTGAAAGTGGTTGCAGAATGCAAGTTATCTCCATTTCAATAATTTCAATTAGCACATTCTTGGAAATCCTAGATTCTCTTGCCCCCTGCTCTTCACTTCACAAATAAGTATTTTGTATTTCTTTGCACCTTATGCTTTTCTATACTTTGTGTGCCCTTTTTAAGCTCTGCACATGCAATATAATTTATTGCAGCTCAAGACTAGCGGAAATATCACCGGCAGCATCACAATCACTATGTACAGTACTCAGTTAGGAAGCAGAGTTTTGAGATGGAAAGAGAAAGAAGGTGAGTTGGTGGGTGAGAATCCTGCCCCTATACCCAAATAGCCTACAATAGGTCTTACTACTTCCTGGTGCGTTAGAGTTCATTGTAAAGTTTACTCAGGACAAAATTTTCTTTGCCTAGTTAGAATACTTGCTACATTGTTTAAGAGTATATAAATGGCATAGAAATTGTGGCATATTAAACTGCTCCCCATTCAAACAAAAAGGGATGTTGAATACACTGTTATAACTATATAATGTCCCACAATATTATGTTATTGCACGAGGATAAACCAGACATTAATCTAAGAAAATTTAGGGCCAACACCCTCCTTACATACTTGCCTTCTTCCTTCCCCCAAACCATTTTTTTTTAAAAAAAGCATAGGAATAATCCTGCCTATATTTCATGAAACCCCCCCAAAGAAATGGCAAAACCCCAGCAACACTACTGCATTTAGCACAGCTCAATGGTGGAAAAAAAGCTCACAAACGGCAGGATTTAAAAGCCAAGACACGTAGAAGTCCAGGGTTTACATTACACCAAAACTGGAAAAGCCAGGCACCCATACTGTTGCTTTCTTAAAGCCAGATGGTTCATTACAGGAATAAGTAATGAGAGGGAGAGAGGGAAAGGAGGGATGGTGGGGTGGGGTGGATTACAGTTAAGACTTGTTTCTCCTTTTTAGAATACAACACACTGGGCAGAGTGGGGAAAGCAGAGAAAGAAAGAGGGAGGGGGAAAAAAGCAGAAATTAGCACACTCGGCTGTATTGACCAAATATTTACAAAGAGATAGCTGTGAGGCACAAAGCCCTTTTCTTCCCTCAGAAAGAAATCTGGTTAAGACACGGAAAGCTGCATTCTCCAGACCGCGTCTCTGGATACAGCAGTTCCAAGCATGAGGCTGCGAAGGCTTTCCGCTAGTGTAACTAAAAATGCAAGAACCTGCACATACCTTCAACTCAAACTACACGCCAAACACCCCTTCAACCCGAATGGGAAAGACATCCAGAAGCTTCCCTTCCCCCCAACTCCACCCCCACACCGACGGCTTTGTCACAGAAACAGCCCACGAAACACAAGGATTTCTTCCCTTGCTCCAACCCAGCCCACCCTTCCTGCCCACCCCTCCTTTCCCTTGCACAAAGCCAGAATGGCAGAGCAACCTGAAGCCAGGGAGGGGAGGAAAAGGCTAGCAGAAACTATCTGCAAGCAGATTGGTAAACGGGGGGAGCAGCAAAAGTTTGAATTCTATCTCAAAGAACAAAGGCAGTTTTCAGGAGACTTACCCAAGCAGCTGAAACTCTCTATCCTCCTGGCTATGTTACTACCGAAGACCCGCCCCTCGCAGGGTCACATGGTTCAGGCTGCTAGTCAATGATCAAAGGAGCATTGTCATTCTGTGAATAATAAGCATCCCACAGTGCAAAAGAGGTAGGCAGGAGCTGGGACAGGGGATAATTGCTGCCCAGGGGTGCAAATGGCAAAGCAGCCCCGTCCAAAGGGGCGGGGGTGGGGGGGGGGGAGAGATGATAGAAAGGTTTTTTTAGGCTGTTCAAAAAGAAATGGCTGTAGGGTATAAGTTGTTTCAAATGCAGCAGAGTAGGAGGCTGCTATACCATGGCTGACTCAGAAGCCCTGTCCTGATTTCAGACACGTTTACAGAAAATATAAAACTCCATGCCATCTTATGGTAAGCAAAACATTGGGACTTGCCTGTGAGTCAACATGCTCAATGTCAAAAACCCTAACTTCAAAAGGATGAGTGCTAACACAAAACAAGGGTGCTTGTACAGATAAATAGCAGGCGTGTTTCTTGCCCAACACAGCAGGGACAAAATGAAAAAACAAAACAAAAACATCTTGTGAATGATTAAAAACTGGTAGGAATTGGGTTTGATCAAGGAACCCCAGATTTCAATATATATAAGTGATTGTGTTAGAAAGGGCGTTGGTACTTACCTGATACGCCCATTCTCTTTGAGCTGCGAAGAGCATCCAGTAGTGGGAGGTGCTTCAGCCTCTGCATTCATAGGCTGAGCTTGAATTGAGGAACGCTCCTCCTCCTCCACGTGACTCCTCCACAGCATTCCCCAGTTTTGCGAAGACGAGAGGAAAAAAAGTGCTCTCATCCTTACTACCTAAAGGTTCATTGGCCGAAACAAGACCCCACCAGAAGGAAAAAAAGGGGTGGGGTTGGATGTTCTTCACAGCTCAAAGAGAACGGGCGTATCAGGTAAGTACTAATGCCCTTTCTCCTATGAGCTGCTCAGAGCATCCAGTAGTGGGACATACCAAAGCTTGGCCTGCCCTACGGGAGGGACTCCATCTGGTCTGGAATCTCCTCAGGGTCCCTAAGAACCCATTGCAGAACCCGTCTGCCAAATGAGGCCTCCGCAGAGGCAAACACATCAATTTTATAGTGCCTAATGAAAGGTGATGGGGAAGGCCAAGTCGCCACCCGGCAGATTTCGATTATTGGTGCCTGAGTGGCCCAAGCTGCCGAAGTTGCCGCGCTCCTAGTTGAATGAGCGGTTATGCCTCTGGGCACCTGCAGGGTTTGGGACTGATAAGACTTAGCTATAGCCGCTCTTATCCAACGGCCTATGGTGGACGGTGACACCTTGTGACCCTGGGTTTTGGGCTGAAAGGAAAGAAATAAGGCCTCTGATTTTCTGAAGGACTCTGTGCGCTTGATATAGATTCGCAGAGCGCGCCTTACATCAAGTTTGTGCCATTGCCTTTCCCTTTCCTGCGATGGCCTGGGACAAAAATTTGGAAGGATGAGCTCTTGGGCTCTATGGAAAGCTGAATTGACCTTGGGCAAAAATGTGGGATCGGGACAGAGGACCACCCGATCGGCATGAAAGACACAGAGGTCTTGTCTGACAGACAAGGCTGCGATTTCCGATATGTGACGAGCTGATGTAATGGCTACAAGGAAAACTACCTTATATGTCAAAAATTGGAGACTTGACTCCCTCAAAGGTTCGAAAGGTTCTTTGGTGAGAGAGAGAAGGACTTTGTTAAGGTCCCAGGTGGGGTAACGGTGCACTGCTGGAGGGCGTAAATTGGTGGCCCCTCTAAGAAAGGCCCGTATACGTGTGTGATGAGAGAGGGAACTGAGACCTTCACAAGAAAGTACTGATGTCAGTGCAGCTACCTGTCGTTTCAGTGTATTAGGAGACAGTCCCTTGTCAAGTCCCTCCTGAAGGAATTCTAAAATCTGGGCGACAGAGGGGGAAACGGGGTTAATTTGAAACTTGCTACACCATTTACAGAAAATGGACCATGTGGCGTTGTAAATTCGAATGGTTGAGGGCCGTCTGGCAGCTAGGATAGTGTCAATGACCTTGTTGGAGAGCTTTTCGCTCCTCAAACTGCTCCGCTCAACCTCCAGACGGTCAGTTGAAACCATTGAGGGTCCGGGTGCAGGAGGGGCCCCTGAGATAGAGAGATCCTGTCTGGTGGAATCCTCCAGGGAGGGGGAAGGTCTGCAAACCATGGCCGTCTGGGCCAGTGAGGTGCCACTAGGAGCAATTCCGCTTTCTCATGGAGCAACTTCTGGATAACCCTGGGCACCAGTGCTAGAGGAGGGAATGCATACAAGAGCCCCGTGGGCCATGGGCAGTGGAGCGCGTTGTAATTCTCCGCCCCTTGGGATGGGTACCTTGAGAAGAATCTCGGGAGCTGGGCATTGAGGGGGGAGGCAAATAGGTCCACCACCGGTTGTCCGAATATCCTTGCTGCTTCTTTGAACAGGGATGGGTGGAGGCGCCACTCTGACTGGTCTATGGTGGCCCTGCTTAACCAGTCTGCTTGAGTATTTGATAGGCCCGAGATGTGCTCTGCCTTGATGGACAGAAGATTGTTCTCCGCCCAGCGGCACAGGCGCTCGGCTTCCCTCATTAATTGTATTGATTGTGTGTCCCCCTGTTTGTTTATGTGGGCTTTGGCTGTCACATTGTCTGTTAAAATGAGAATGTGCTGGCCGCGTACCTGGGGGAGGAAGCTGCGTAGGGCCAGGTGCACAGCGCGAAGCTCCAGCCAGTTTATGCTGCACGACTGTTCTATTGCAGACCATCGGCCCTGGGATGTGAGTGACTGAACGTGGGTGCCCCATCCAAATAGACTGACATCTGTGATGATAGTGAGCCTTTGAGGCTCCTTGAAGAAACAGCCTTTGTTGATGACCGGTTTGGCCCACCAGAGAAGGGACATGAGGACCTTGTGAGGTACCCTTACCATGTGTTTGGAGTTGCTTCTGCCGGTTCTCTGGTATGGAAGTAGGAACCACTGGAGGGATCTGGTGTGTAGACAGGCCCAGGGAATACTAGAAATGCATTATATCATCTTTCCTAATAATTTTGACAGATCCAGTAAGGTTACCCTCCTAATCCGCCTGATCTCCCTAACGGATTTTTGAATACTGAGAAGTCTATCTGCAGACAGATAG
This sequence comes from Notechis scutatus, assembly GCF_049901735.1. Lineage (NCBI taxonomy): Eukaryota > Metazoa > Chordata > Lepidosauria > Squamata > Elapidae > Notechis > Notechis scutatus. The sequence continues at coordinate 108,024,264 of NC_142010.1, read as the reverse complement.
ACCTTGCCTTCCACTGTGTCAATAACTGCCCCTAAATGAGTTATTCGAGTAGATGGGGATAATTGGCTCTTCTTCCAATTTATGAGAAAACCATGCTCTTGGAGAGATGTTAAGGTGGCCTGGGTGTCCCTCACTGCTTGATGGGTAGAGGGGGACAGGATTAAAATGTCGTCTAGATAACATTGAAGACGAACGGGTATGTTCCTGAGATGGGCAGCTAACGCTGCGAGGACCTTGGTAAAGGTCCTGGGGGCAGAGGCTAATCCAAAGGGAAGGGCCACGTATTCAAAGTGGTGATTGTTGTAGCAGAACCTCAAAAACTTGTAGTGGGAAGGCCGAATGGCGATATGTAGGTATGCCTCCGACAAGTCTATGGACGTGAGCATGTCCCCTTGTCTGATGCCCAGCAATATGGATTGTAGGGTATGCATTTTGAATTTGCGATATATGAGGAAGCGGTTGAGTCTTTTTAAATCTAAAATCGCTCTCCACCCCCCCCCCCGAATGTTTTGGTACAACGAAAAGATGAGAGTAAAAACCCCGCCCTCGTTGTTCGGTCGGAACAGGTTGGATGGCTCTTATGTTTAGGAGATGCTGGATGGCAGAATCCATTAGATTACGCTTAGTCGGGTCTCTGGAAGGGGGGCATGACATAAAGAAATCTGGGGGAGTGGACTGAAATTCAAGAGCAAGACCAAATCTAATGGTGTCTCTGACCCAAGAATCAGAGGTAGAGGAGTCCCATTGGCTCGCGAAAAACTTAAGCTGTCCACCAATGGGGAGAGTGTCCCGTGACCTATCTTGGTTGTCGGAAGGGTCTGCTTCCTGCTCCCCGAAAGGGCCTTTTGTATTGACTGCCCCTCCTACTCCTTTCTCCCTTATCGGCTCTATCTATTGGGGTTGTGCTGACCTGAACGATGGGGGCCTCTGATACCTGGGGGAGAAGGGAGCCTGATAGAAGGGCCGAAAGGAACCCCTCCGAAAGGGCTGGGAAGTTCTGACGTCTGATCTTTGTGTAAGGGAAGGGAGAAAATTTTTCTTACTGCGGGTCTCCATCAGTAAGGGGTCCAGGGAAGGGCCAAACAATTTGTCTCCCACAAAGGGGGGAGGAAGCCAGGTTGGCTTTGTTCTTAAAGTCTGCTTGTCAGTGTCTGAGCCAGAGTAGACGGCGGGCTGTGACGTGAGATGTGATTGCTCTCGCAGAGAATTTAACTGCATGGTATGTGGCATCAGCAGAAAACTCTGCTGCAGCAGTGAGCTTGGCAAAGTCCTGGTGTGCCCTGATGTTGGATGTAGGGACGTGTTGCTTGAGCTGACGAAGCCATCAAATGGATGACCTTGTGAAAAAAGATGCGGCCATAGCCGATCTGATGGCCCATGCGTCCGATTGATGTGCCCTGTGCAAGGCTAGCTCAGCCCGCTTTTCCTCTGGCTTTAGGGCCTCCAGTGCATCGGTCGGAGTTGAGGAGGACGCCAGGCCCACTATGGGCTCGTCCACCTCAGGGGTGCTTAATAATTTTGAAAATTCTGGATCCAGATTAAAATATTTTTGTCGTGTATTTATTATTATTATTATTATTATTATTATTATTATTATTATTATTATTATTATTATTATTATTATTATTATTATTATTATTATTATTATTATGCTTGTAATGAATTATGGTATTGCTGGTACAATTGTATCCTTGCTCCTAGGATAGAATAGTCTGTATGGTCTAATACCAATGAGAAAAACAAACAAACAAGCCAATCAGCCAAATTTCAAAACGCCTAAGGCCCAGTTAGAAAGGAAAATGGGGCCTTCAGCAGCCTCCCTGCACAGGCTGACACAAGGCCTGGGTGCTTGCTGCTGCGCCGCTGAGGGTTAAGCTGTGGGGGTTAAGCCAACAAGCCTTAATGAGAAAGGAATAACCTCGAGTGCAATCTAGCCAGCTGAGGTTAATAACTGTGAAAGAACCAGGCGGGATCCTGTAACTTCGAGTTAACTCCCACTCACAGCACAGAGATTTTGGGGAAAAAATGGCGTGTTGCCACGAGGTGACTCTCAAAATGGTGTCTGCCAGCCATGTGAGTGATCATCGCGCCTCTCAGTGGTGGTTTCCCGCCAAAGAAAGCAAAGCCGAGGCTCTGATTACAGAGGCGGCTAAGGAAGGGATAAATTAGCCCTTCTCTGCTTGAAAAAACGGCATTCGAAAGTGGGGGGGGGGAATCAACGATACGACTCAGAAACGGAGCAATACAAGCCGCTAAATAATGAGACGAAACGAAATGGAGCGGCAAGAGAAAGAGGCAGAGTAGGGGATTTTTTGGTTGTGGGAGGTAGTGCGAAGCCGCTACTGACCCTCCCCTTCACCTCCCTTGGGGGCGCAACTGCGCTTCCCCTTGGTGGATAGAATGCCCAATGAAGCAATTGCGCAGAGGCTAAAGAGAAGGGGGATAAATCAAACCTGTTGAGAACTCTATTTGTGTGAATCGAAATTCCTGCTTCGGCCAAGGAGCTAAGCAAAGCACTGCCTGTCTCGCACGAGGCTGAGCAAAAACTGGGGAACGCTGTGGAGGAGTCACATGGAGGAGGAGGAGCGTTCCTCAATTCAAGCTCAGCCTATGAATGCAGAGACTGAAGCACCTCCCACTACTGGATGCTCTGAGCAGCTCATAGGAGAATGTTAGATTCAACTCCGAGCTACCCACAATCAAATACCCTAAACGCACTTGTGAGTCTTAACTCTTGTACATAAAATATTGATTCTTAATAAAATAAAGACTCACACATTTCTGCTGGGCACGGTCCTGGATAGAAATTCCTCAATATATGGAAAAGTGAACAAAACAAATGCAAAATGATGATGGCAAACTGAATAATTTTTTTGTGGGGGGAAGAAGGAAACTAGGTTCTTTGGCAGCCAGGCATTCAGGAAAGTAAATTGTACTTCCACACTACCTCCCAATGAGTCTGTGTAGAGGTTTCCCACTGTGTCAACAAACTGCAATCTAAAATATCCCTGGAGAGTCCCCCAACCCTTCAGACTAGATTTTGAGTAGATGAAGGAAATAAGCCATTTGTTCTTGACTGCACTGTGACAAATACAGGTCCAGCCAGTTGTGGCTGGGACCACAGGAATGCACTTTTAACACTATCGTCCATTGAATTGTGTGTGCCTGAACTGTTTGATATAACCAGATTAGCCATGATGAGTTTCACATAAGATCAGGTGGATCTTATTACTTCACAGGGAATTATTGAAATCAATGTAATGCTTTTCTAGCAACTGTATTTAGCTTAACGTTGTAAGCATACCAAACATAAAGAAAAGAGCAGGTAAAAGTGTGTATTGTGAGGAAGGAGCACTAAAATTGTACAATTTGTTTTAGAAGATTTATATTAATAAAACACAGAATGAACTGAATTTAAGCCTTGGATACTAGGATAGAAATTCATTAGGAGGAAACACACCAGAAATTAGTACTGTGAGCTTTAAATAAAATGGCTCTTGGTGGTGGAGGATAATAAGTAGGTTATTTAGTGGTTCTGAGGGAAAAAAATGAATTCCCCAATATATTAGTTCAATATAGTTCCTCAAAGTCAACAATTATCAAAATGGGATTTCAAAGCTCCTTTTGAATTACGTTAAATAAATTCCAAAGGGGAATAATCATTTAATTTTGTTACCAGTCTATTACTAAGATTAAAAGACAGGGTTAAGAAAAGTGAATGATTTTCTATTGGCAGACTTGCACTCATGAGGGGATTTCTCATTTTGTAAGCTTGCAATTCATATCAGACAGGCTGGTTCTTTTCATATCAGGTTTGATGGATGTTTTCCCTTAGGTAAGAGCCCTCTTATTTTTTAAGTGTCATGTGGTAGATAAAGTTCAACAGCTGAAGCTTTTCCTATCAGTGCCTCTCCATACTTCAAGGCTGTTAAAGAACAGTACTCTGACAAAAAAAATGACAACCCATTTAGCCACCAGACCCTACACAATTTGGAGACTGGTTTCAGAAGAATATAGTACCAAGCAACCGGTGGAGAATAAGGTATCCACACATTTTAAGAAATTTTAAAGGAATATGACCAAACCATGATAATAATTAAAGAAATAATTGACACAAAAATGTTTGAAAATATTTCAGTCTCTGAGTTTTCTGTCCTCTTAGCAACATAAGATGGCAGTGAAGAATATATAAACTAGGGGTCCCCAAACTTGGCAACTTTAAGACTTGTGGACTTCAACTCCCAGAATTCTCCAGCCAGCATTCTGGGAGTTGAAGTCCACAAGTCTTAAAGTTGCCAAGTTTGGAGACCTCTGATATAAACATAGAAGAACTATCAGCTATAGACTGAGGGAACAGCTGTAGTTAGTCAAACAGTGTTTCAACTTCAACAGCTTAACTGAAGGATCAAACAGAATTTGGGTTTTTAGAGGAGGGAGGAAACCGAGGGGGTGAACTGATAAATAAGTCAAAGGCCATTAGGCCAAACTATGAATGCCATCATTCAGCTGAAACAGGAAATGACCTGCATTTTGATCTATCATGGTATGCCATGGCTTGAGATGTTCCAGAATCAGCACAGCAGGCAGTTAACATTTGGGCTACATTTAGAGATTGTTACAAAGATAGCAGGGAGCTTCAAGAAATCAACAAAAGGGTTTCTAAACCAGCTGTTCTTTAACCCTCACTTATCAAGTCGATAAAGCAAATAGAGGTAATAGGTCAATAAGTAGAAGATATGTTTTGAATTTAGAGGTTGCTAAGCTTCAATACTTCTCTTGCTTCCCAGCTAAAAGAATCCCAGGTAAGAGAGTTGGAATAAGCTTCTCTTTCTCTAGCACACCAGAGAATTGCTGTCAATCAAACAGCAATCAATATTAGGTAATTTTGCTGGATACATACATCACTCCAAGCCATAAGTCCTATGTAGACAATATTTACATATAGGACTTGTCATCAACAATGAGGAACATCTCCTTTCTCCAAATTGTACTGGAGAAATACCTGAATACCTGTATTAGATGGTGCACCTCGATCTCTGCAAGAAGAGATAATTCCTGGTTGTGAATTGGGCTTAGTGTAATGCTTGAACATAGCCAAGTTTGGCTTACACTAACCATGATTAATAAAGCAATATTTTGTTAATTGAAATGACTTTTGTACTTAATTTTCTTTGTGCCTCAAAATGTTGCTCTACATTAGAGATCACAGAAACAAAGCTTTTATAGAGCATTAAAATACTACTTATAGTAAAATATTTGTAAAATATTTAACAAAGCAGCATGAAAAATTGAAGCAGCAAAAGTTTTCTGGTGTTTGCCCTCTGCCATAGAACCTTACAACAGAGGTGGTATTCAGCAGGTTCCGAACAGTTCTGGAGAACTGGTAGAAGAAATTTTGAGTAGTTTGGAGAACCAGCAAATACCACTTCTGACTGGCCCCACCCCCATCTATTCTTTGCTTCCTGCGTCCCAGCTGATTGGCTGGGTCTTCTTTTGTTGCCCTGCACAGGAGAACGGAGCTGGAAAGCAGGTTAGTGGGGTGGGGAGGGAATGGGATTTTGTAGTAACCTTCCCCTGGAGTGGGGTGGGAATGGAGATTTTACATTATCCTTCCCCTGCCATGCCCAACAAACCATGCCATGCCCACCAAGCCATGCCCACAGAACCAGTAGTAAAAATATTTGAATCACACCACTGCTTACAACCCAGATGGCATAATTTGGAGATTCTGATCTAACACATAACTTTTGCCAGTTTAGCCCAAATAAATGAATTAACTCAAATTACACACATATGAAATTTCCTGATCCCAGAAACAGAAAAGATTGCCCCTGAGCCATCTAGATCCATTCACAGTCACCCTTTCAGCCATTTTTTTTTTTTTTTTGCTGGAATATTCTTTGATTGTTATGGTGATAAACCAAGTAATATATGAGATGCTTTGTCTTCCTTATTGGATTATACCTTTTTTTTAAAAAGTTTTTTTCTTAATATAAAGTACAATGAAAATGAAGACAATGTGAAAAGTAAAGGAAAAGGGGGAAGGGATAAGAGTGAAGGAAAGGGGAAAAGAAGACAATAACTTCCAACTTTTTTTCAGAGCAGTAAATTACATAGTCAAATGATAATCTGTACTTTTTAATTATATAAGAATAGTAAGACACTTCTATAACTATTTATTCAATTTACTAAATTTGCTTGCCATCCTTCTGGCACTGAAGCAATTTAATAATCAAAACCCAAAATCAAATATTCATTTTTATCTCTTTCAAACAAAGTCCAGAAGCTGTTTCCAGGTGGAAACAATGCTAGTTATAGTTTATTCCCCTAATTAAAAGTTAACTTTGCCATCTCTGCCAATTCCATCACTTTTTCAATTCATTTTCCATTTTATCAGATTATGTCTTAAATTTCAAGAAATTAAATGAAATCTTTCCAAGAAGAATAGAATTTCACTAGGCCAAAACTCTTTTCCATTTATACCTTTTCCACAGAATCTTTCAAGGATGTTCCCTGACCCAAATGTTTTATTGATTCTTTTTCTAGGTTTTTTTTTTAATATTTCTCATAAGACTTGCTGTATGGAGGAGGTTTTTATCCTCAATGAGGTTTATATGTAAATAAAGCCTCAATAATGCTTTCTAGTAAGCTCTACTGGCCTCTTGTTTCCCAGGCCTTCCTGGAATCCTTTTCAAAAACTGATGTGAATATTCATCTTCTATTGTCTTCTGGTAAGAAGTGTGACTCTAAATGACATTTTAAAGTTCCAGCAATCTTACATTTGAGTAAAGATCTATTGAACAAATTGACTATCATCAATTTACTTGCTTTTTGGTTTCTTTTAAAAAAAAATGGAATTGGGATGTGGAGTGTTCAAGAGTTATAATGGAACATTGTTATAAAAGCCAACATTAATATTAGTCATCTCTATTTATCCCCCCTTTCTGCTTCTAGGAAACACAATGCATTTGTCAGCCAAATAAATAAAAACATAAAAATACTACAGAGGAATAGTTAACGTTGTACAGAGGAAATAGTAAGTCATTTCCTGAGTACAGTCATCATTGCATCACCCAATCATCAGTAAGTGATATAAATCATGCCTTCACCCAGCAATGCCCCCTATAAGGCAGGGGTCACCAACCTTTTGGACCTCAGGGACAACAAACTAATAATTTTAAATTCTGCAGAGCACTAATATGAATTTTGACTGATGGTGGCCTGCCGACGTTTTCCCAGGATCTCTGCAGAAAGCAGCAGAGACCCTGAGAAAATCCCCAAAAAAGTCTGAAGGAAAATTCCCCACCCCATTTTCTTACTGATCGATCATTCTTTACCATCTCCAGCTCCATTCTCAGGGGGAGGGAGACTTTTGGCTTCATGCAAGGAAAGCAACAGAAGCAGCAGAAGCCTTTCTTTCTCTCCCCCAAACTCTGCCAGAAATGAGTCTTTGCCGGCATAGCCTCTTGGAGCAGGATGCCTTGCCAGGGTCCCAAACACTCATTTCTGATGGAGTTTGGGACAGAGAAAGACTTTTGCTGCTTTCCTTGCGTGCAGTCAAAAGCAGAAGAAGAAAAGCGGAAAGAAGCAGCCAGGCCAGGCGTATGGGGCACATGGGGCAAGTTCTTCCCCTCTGCCCTTTTCCCCTTCCCCTCACTACCTCGTGTTGTTCACAATGCAAGTGACACAAGCCTTGTGTTCCCACTGGCCACGTGGGCGGTGCAGCCTTGTGTTCCCATGCAGCCTGGGTTAATTGCTTTGGGGGAGTGCTTTGGGGATGACATTTCTCTGCAGACCACCAAAATTTTCTCGTGGACCACCAGTGGTCCCCAGCCCACTGGTTGGTGACCACTGGTCTAGGTTATCTTCAGTGACCACTGGTCTAGGTTATCTTCAATTTCTATAACAGATTCCACTTCCTCCAGAAGATGCGGGATAACCACTTGTGATGACTTGAAGTTCACCAACAACCAACGAGTTCTTGTTTTAAATGTTGCAGTAGCAGTAGGGAAGCCCATTTCTTATCAAGTTATCCAATACCAGTGCTGCCTCATTTAAAGCTCAATGCTATGAATTCAACTATACGTTATCTTCATGCATAAAGGCTGATGGTTTGGGAGTTGTAATCACAGCACATCTGGACAGCACCAAATTGAAGGCACCTTCAGACAACCTGAAACTGGGAAGTATTTCCAATTCAATCTGAGGTTACTCTGGTTCACAAGGATTATCATAGCTTCCTTCTTCACACTCATCCATATGATCAAATTGACAGGGTTAGTTTGAGGTTCCTAAGTGGAACCTGCATGCAACAGTTTCATTGGATTCTTGCCTAGCAAAGAAGAAATATAGAACTGTACCACTTCAGACTTACTCAAAATTATCTGAGGTCTATTCTATGGGCACTGGGTAAAAAATCAGGGACAAGTTCCTAACCTGACAAGATAATAAGAACAACATTCTTTCCATTCTCACCTGCTTTGTCTACTGTAAATTTGATTAAGCTTCATGGATTCTCCACATATTAAATTATCTACAGATACCTACAAAACAACTTTCCCTAACCTGTATAGGTTGTATTTCAAGTCCCATAATACCCAACCAACATTCTAAGTCTGGAGACAGCATACCAGGGAAAGTTGATATACATTCATAGTATATGTGCCATGGAAACTGGAATGTTATATATCTAGTACTTACTAATTATTTAGTAGTTTGTCCATTAAATAAGCTGATATCTAACTCTACTGAGTAGAAAGACTTAGAAAGAAATAAGCCAGTCAGAGTCCAGCAGTGTTGTGTGAACAGTTACTTCAAATGTCTACATGGTCATAGCTCAGCCAGTCAGGCTAGAAAGTCTGCTCTGCAGGAAAGAATCAGTAATATGCAATGCCCCCCCCCTTTTTTTTTTTTTGAACTATTACCATCTGGCAGATGGTACAGAATAATAAAAACAAGGACATATAGGCTGAAAAACAGCTTCTATCCCAGGGCAGTAGCTCTTTTGAATTCTGCTGTACGGTGCAGTGTTGGTGTGGTGTCGGGGGTTTCCGGTTCAATGTGGGAAGGGTGACGGATGTGTGTTCGTGTTTATTTTAATGGTCATGGTCATGATGTGCACTAAAGATGGTGTTTGATTTCGTTGTACGAGGTGCAATGACAAAGTAAACTAACTGCTAATCAAGAATGCACAGGATTCTGCTTTGTTTTTTGTATGCAAAATTATAAATGGCTTAATACCTTTACATATTTACATGAAAAACCAATAAGAGGTGGAAGAGATGAGTAGAACAGTTGCTCTGAGCAACTAGACTGGTGACACCCATACCTCAAACTGGCTTAGCTAACTTGGCTGATCCTAGATCCTAAGGAGGGTCAGATCTGATGAGTTTTTGAATGGAAAGCTACCAGGAAATGTAGACCACAATTGGAAGTTGATGATAGATAGATAGATAGATAGATAGATAGATAGATAGATAGATAGATAGATAGATAGATAGATAGATAGATACAAAATTTCTTTATTGGCCAAGTGTGATTGGACACACAAGGAATTTGTTTTTGGTGCCTATGATCTCAGTGTACATAAAAAGAAAATATACTTTTGTCAAGAATATAAGGTACAACACTTAATGATAGTCATAGGGTACAAATAAGCAATCAAATCATACTAGGAGACAATATAATCGTAAGGGTACAAGCAACACAGTCACAGGAGATGGGTGATAGGAACGATGAGAAGATTAATAGTAACAGTAATGCAGACTTAGTAAATAGTTTGACAGTGTTGAGGGAATTATTTGTTTAGCAGAGTGATGGCGTTCAGGGAAAAAAATGTTCTTGTGTCTAGTTGTTCTGGTGTGCAGTGCTCTATAGCGTTGTTTTGAGGGTAAGAGTTGAAACAGTTTATGTCCAGGATGTGATATTTTCACAGCCCTCTTTTTGACTCATGCAGTATACAGGTCCTCGATGGAAGGCAGGTTGGTAGTAACTGTTTTTTCTGCAGTCCTAATTATCTTCTGAAGTCTATGTATGTCTTGTTGGGTTGCAGAACCAAACCAGACAGTTATAGAGGTGCAGATAACAGACTCAATAATTCCTCTGTAGAATTGAATCAGCAGCTGCTTGGGTAGTTTGAGCTTTCTGAGTTGGCGCAGAAAGAACATTCTTTGTTCTGCTTTTTTGATGATGTTTTTGATGTAAGGTGTCCATTTTAGGTCTTGAGATATGTTAGAACCTAGAAATTTGAAGGTCTCTACTGTTGATACTGTGTTGTCTAGTATTGTAAGAAGTGTAGTATGGGAGGGTTTCTCCTAAAAACCATCTCTACAATTTTGAGTGTGTTCAGTTCCAGATTGTTCCAGTCACACCACGAGGCTAGTTGTTCAACCTCCTGTCTGTATGTGGATTCGTTGTTGTCTCGAATGAGACCAATCACTGTTGCGTCATCTGCAAACTTCAATATTTTAACAGATGGATCGTTTGAGATGCAGTCATTGGTATATAGGGAGAAGAGCAGTGGAGAAAGCACACAGCCTTGGTGGGGGCCCTGTGCTAATTGTACAGGTATCAGATGTGATTCTGCATAGCTTCACCTGCTGTCTGTTAGGAAAACAATATATGGGCGGTTGCCAAGAGATATATATGGAAATGACTATTAAGTCATTAGAAATTGCACTTATTGATTTGTTTCTAGATTAAAATTATATTCTATTTTTATGCAGGTGTGCAAGGCAGCATATCCAATAATGCCTCCCCCCATTTTTCCTAACAACAACCCTGTGATGTAGGTTACTCAATTTGCCTATTCCATTTCCCCCCATCTGTCAATGCTGCCATCATACTTTGCTGCATTGCTGCTTCACTGATGCCAGACTGCCATGAATCGTGGGGGAAGGAAGCTGTCAGGTGGCAAGGGGGAGACAAGTAACAGAAACCACATTGATTGCAGCCCATTGGCTGACCGATTCCAAGGCCACAAGCCTGGGAATGGAATGTGAACCAAGGACGAGGTCACCAAGCACCAGAACTGTTACCAAAATAATAAGTTTGAATCAAAGTTGATACTAGGGAGATAACGGGGAAGAACCAGAGAAAGTAGGTAGCTTTTGTGCACAAATCTCAGATCTGGCTTTCTCTGGTTTGTAACCACTTGGTTTAATAAAAGTATTCCTTTCATTATAAACATTGTTGAAGGCTCTTCTTTTATGAATGGCCAGATTGGGACAAGCTCGACATCCCAGCAATGCTCTACAGCAGGGGTGTCAAACTCGTGTCATCACGGCAGTGTCACATGGCATATTGGGACTTTCCCTCCCTTTGCTAAATTTGTGGGCGTGGCCAGCGCATGACACATCTGGCCTGCAGGCTGCGAGTTTGACAGCCCTGCTCTACAGAAAAGCTATTTCCACCCAATCAGCAGCTAGCATAGTAAATGACAAACAACAGATAGTAAATGAAGTTTCGAATATAGATCTTCTTTTACACCTTGCCTATATAATTCAACCAAAATAAGTGAGGTTACTGACCTGTAAATTTCATTATACCTCTGTGGGACATAGCTAAACTATGTGTGCTCATGCAAAGGTTAAAAAAAATCAAATATGTTTATGAACTAGGATATTCTCTCACCTCAAGAGGGCAGCTCTGTTCTTCCTTTCTGTTGCAAAGAAGTGCCAAGTTTGTGAGCTACAGAGGACAGCTTGGTTTCCTGGACACTGGGAAACGTTTGAAGGAATATGTTTCCCACCTCAGGGAGGGAAATGAGGTGAGCAGTGTCTGTTATACAAAGACTTCCTTAGTTTCAGAAGGTATACAGAAATTCTTTATCCTGTAACTGTCCCTTGAAAATCAGCATGTTAGCTTTTGAGAGAAATGTTCTGTTTACTTGTTTCTAATGGTGTTCTTTCTATTCATTCCAGATTGGAAAATTCCCTTTCCTGTATAGGCAAGGTCTGGAATGCTCCCATAGAAATTTTGAATTAGGAATGGCAGAAGATTTCAAATATTATTCCTGTTTAAGGACACCAAATAAAGGAAAAATACTATAGCTAAATGCTACATGTTCTGATGCCAATGTCAAACTGGAAATATTGGAAGGTGTATCTTATCCTTCTTCCTTTAATCTAAGCAAATTGGTCACTGTTAAGCTCCAATAACAGAGAAATCTATTAAGTTCATGTTCCTAGTTAAATCACACACACACACACACAACACACACACACAGGAACACACACACCCCTTCCTACTTCCCACATCAACGTCCATGTTATCCTCTGTACTGTGACAGCTGTAGCTTTTGAGTGGTTCTGAAGTTGCTACAAAAGTAAACTTTGGTTTTTAATTCATGCTAATTATAAGTTTCACTGAAAGCTGCTAAGCAGAGTTGGTAGTGAGCATCAATTACTTTTAGCAATTCAGACACAGAATTTTCTAACCCTGATTAGAAGTATCTGGGGGGATGTGATGACTCTGTGGTTAGGATGCTGAGTCTTAGACAATTTTTTTTTTTTTTGAACAAATTTTATTGATTTTTAAAGACATACAAAACATAAACACACATAAACACAAAACATAAAAACATAAAAAACCTCTTTTCTGAAAGTTGCTTAGTCCCGGGTTAAAACTCTTGGTACAGACACAAATTCAAATTCATATTCATTTTGCATACCATTCCATATCTTATTAGCATTTTCAATTTTCTATATAGCTTCTCCTCTCTTTTAAATTTTCTTAAATTTTATTTATCTCATCTCAATTCGAATCATAATATTTATTATTCTTTGTTCTATTTCCAGCTATCCATTTATCTTTCTTCTTTAAAGAAAACTTCTCCTGTACACTAATTGGAATATGATGCCTTTATCTCTTTCCTCTATATTTATAATACTTAATATAGAATGTATAGCTTACATTGGGATTCTGTCTGGTACATTCTAAAATTATACAATATTATCAATACCAATACAAATCTATTCATTAATATTAATATTCATTTATATCTTAAACATTTAACACATTACTTTTCAGTTAAATCACATACTTCTATGGGAGCACCTATTTTCCATAATTATTCCCCCCCCCACATCACATATTATAAATCATTATTTCATTAAAATGTTCCTCCTTCTCCTACTTCAAATCTCTCATTTCACAAAAAATTTCACTAGAATAACATAGTCTGATCATTAATATTAACAATCATTTATATCTTAAGCATTTTACCCATTTCAATTAAATATCACGCCTTTATGGGAACACTTATGCTTTCCAAAATTATATCCCCCCCACACATCACATATCTTAAATCATTGTTTCATTGAAGTGCTCCCCTTTTCTTAACAAAAATTTCACTAAATTATACTAAATATTTTATCACATTTTAAATTGCATATTGTTTCCAATTTTCTAAGGTTATTTCTAAGTACAAATGTAAAAATACAATCTTATGTACCTTTCTAGAATCCCTTTTTCAATAAAATTTATCCATTATCTCTAAAAAACTTTTGTTTCTTTGCATCTTGCTCCCCACCATTAAGGCTTCTCATCCCTTCCTTTCTCCCTTGCTTATTTTTCTCCTTGTCCTCTTTAATCCCTTGTCTCTCCACCTCCCTTTTATTCTGCTTTCCTCCTTTCTGTTGTTTTCTAACATAATATCCCCTTTTCACCTTATTCTTCTCTTTTTTGGTTGTTTTTCTAAGTCTTAAAGTCTTCTTTTCCTTTTTCTCTTCCTCCTTTCCTTCCCCGACCAAAGTCACTTGTTCATCAAAAATGACTTCTTCTTTGTCCCAATCATCCTGTTGCTCATTCAACTTTACATAGGTGCAAACCGCCATTTCTAAAAATTGAAAAAGAGTGCCAAGAACATCCTTCCCTTCTTGCTTTTCTTTTTCATATTTTTGGTATACAAGTTTCAATACATCCACAAGTGATGCCATTGTGTAAAGAAAAAGTTTTTCCAAACAACCACCCAAGTGCTTTTAATCAGAAATAATTCTCAGAAGTTCCAAAATCACCAAACAATCCAAACAAGCTGTTTCTTTTAAATACTTTCTCCTTCTTCACTTTCTCTTTCTGGGGTTAAAGTTTAGTCTCAAAGTTCCCTTTAAAATATATCTTTTAGAAGTCTTATTGATGTTTAGTAACTCTTTAAAATTCTAGGCAATCTTCTCCTTATTTTCAAATTTTGCTCCAATTTTTTTTCCCCTCTCCCTTCCCACTCACAGCCAAAAAGATTTTTTTTCCTTTAAATGTTCAGAAATCCTTATCCCTTCAGCATTCAATTACCTCCAATGCAGGTTTTCGGATTTCTCTTATGATTCCATCCGCTGTCACGTTAGGAAGGAGAGTGAAACGGAAAAAAAAAACAACTTTCCCTTTTAGGATATTCGCCGCTTGTAACTCTCTCTGGAAACAATGTATCCTTAGCAGCCTTCAAGGATTCAGGACACTCTCACTCTCTCTCAGAAACAACTCTCACAACTCTTCCCGCTTTCTTCCTCCTGCGCGATCTTGTCCGGTTGCAGGTTTCTTCGTGGCGGCCATTGCTGACCGCCACTCCTCTGCCTTGGGAAAAGGGGGTTTTGCCGGGTGGGGAGGGGGTCTGCAACACCCCCAAACCCCTATCTGGATCCCTCCTGTCTTCAGCTGCCTCTACAAGGCAGCTATATCCCCCAAATCCGCGCGGATCGGGGGAACCTTGGCAGCGAATGCAGCAGGGATCGCGCAGAATCGCGAATCCCTGCCGCTGCCGAAACCTTGCAAACCGGCCTGAGTCTTAGACAATTAAAGGTCTATAGTTTGGCAGTTCGAGGCCTAAGTGTTGCGAGATGGAGTAAGGTTCCACCACTTGTCCTGGCAACCTAGCAAATTCAAGCAGATGAATAGGCATCACATATAAGCATGCAGGAAGGTAATGGCATTCCATGTGTTGCCATAGTCTGTGCTCCAGCGTGAAGTCATGCTGGCCACATGACTGTAGAAACATCTCTGGACAATGCTGGCTCTTTGGCTTAAGAAGCAGAGATGAACATTGCCCCCTAAAGTTGATCACAACTAGCAGGATAAAACCTTTCACTTAAAAATATGAGCAATTAAATATGAGCATGTTGGCATGCAAGATAAGGACCTAGCGGCTGAGCTATTGCACCAGAGCTCAAACCCTACTTCTGTGCTTGAAGAACAAAGAAGAGCTCTACTACCTCAGATCTTGTTTTCTGTACAATATATGAACAGATTATCAAAGTTGGAAGTGACCTTGTAGGTCATCTAGTCCTGGGGTCGCCAACCTTTTGGACCTCAGGGACCACCAAACTCATAATTTTAGAGAGAGAGAGAGAGAGAGAGAGGAAGAGAGAGGGAGGGAGGGAGGGAGAGAGAGAGAGACTGAGACTGAGACTTTTGGCTTCATAAAGGAAAGCAGCAGAAGCCTTTCTTTCTCTCCCCCAAACTCCACCAGAATGGCACAGCCTCTTGGAGCAGGATGCCTTGCAGGGTCCCAAAGACTCATTTCTGGCGGAGTTTGGGGGAGAGAAAGAAAGACTTTTGCTGCTTTCCTTGCATGCAGCCAAAAGCATAAGAAAGAAGTGGAAAGAAGCAGCCCAGTGGCCAAGCGAGGTGCATGGAGCGAGTGGGGCAAGTTCCCCCCTCCGCCCTTTCCCCCCACCCCTCAATACCTCGTGTTGTTCACAATGCAACTGACACAAGACTTGTGTTCCCACGGGCCATGTGGGTGGCACAGCCTTGTGTTCCCGTGCAACCTGGATTAATTGCTTTGGAGGGGACATTTCTCTGCAGACCACCAAAATCTTCTCACAGACCACCAGTGGTCCCCGGCCCACTGGTTGGCGACCACTGATCTAGTCCAACCCCCTGCCCAAACAGGAGACCCTACACCATTTCTGACAAATGGCAGTCCAATCTCTTCTTGAAAGTCTCAAGTGATGAACAAATGGTCCCAGCTTTCTTTAGCCTTGTTGGAGCCCCATGTGCTGCTGATGTTGGAGAATAATGTTACCAACTGAATTTGGGAGAAATCAAAACTCCTTATACCAGTATACTTCTGTTTAATTGATTTTGGAACAGAACTGCATGTTTTGAGACTATCTGATGTTTTGAGACTATCTCAGAACAATCATAATAACTTTTGGCAGTTACTTCCCCTTTTAGAATTTGAGAGCTAACACAGAACAGCAGCAACTACAGGAAGAATGAAATAACTCCCATTTGAGCATCACCTCAGTTTCAAATTCACAGTCAGCTTTTATAAACCATTCTTCTCTCAGTGCCAACTTCCCAGCTGCAATGTGGAATTCATTATTAAGATGCACTATATAAATGTTAAGTCTCATTATTAATTTAATGACTGGACACATTTGGGTCCAGCCAGCAGCTTGGGTTTAAGATGGGATCTGAACTGTACAGAGAGATAGAGGTCAGCAATGCTCTACATTTGGGGTTTTTAGTTGCACAGGAAGGATGTAGCTTCCTTCCTGGTGCACTCAGGTTATAGCCAAAGGCAACATTCATTTCTCAAAGCAAGGCTGCAAACACAAGGCCTAATGTTTACTGTGGAGGAGCCAGATGGCTTTTATTTTCAAGGAAATCTTTTCTTGTGGAGCACTTATTCCCAGAGCACCACAACCCCACAGTGTATCACAGATGTTGTCCGCCACAACATTTACAGCTTCAAAGCAAACACAACAACACAGTTCTATAGGATTTCTTCTGTTGACACTGATGACCAGGGAGCAGCTCTGGTGTGCAGTGAAACAGTGCCAGACGCATTCAAAACCTTTCATTTTTAAATAGAAAAACGTTTTTATAAAACGATGAACCAGCTTCAGTTTTGCTGGCTGAAAGCAATGCCCTGGCTTGACAAAGTTTCTCACCATTTCTCTAGCCGTTTTAGGAGACAGGTCAACATAAAGAAATTCCTTCCATTCTAAAATCTCCATTTCAGCACATCAAGTGACTACAAAATTGTGCTGCCTACTTGCACAGACAATAGTTCCAATTGGGTCCACACAGAACAACACCGAGTACCAGTATGATGTAGTAGCTAAGCAGTGGTGGGATTCAATTTTTTTTTTACTACTGGTTCTATGGGTGTGGCTTGGTGGGCATGGCTTAGTCAGCATGGCCGGGGAAGGATACTGTAAAATCTCCATTCCCTCCCCACTCCTGGGGGAAGGATACTGCAAAATCCCATTCCCACTAACCTGCTTTCCAGCTCCGTTCTCCTGTGCAGGGCAACAAAAGAAGACCCAGCCAATCAGCTGGGACTCGGCAGGCAGAGAATAGATGGGGGCAGGGCCAGTCAGAGGTGGTATTTGCTGGCTCTCCAAACTACTCAAAATTTTGCTACCGGTTCTCCAGAACGAATCATGACCTGCTGAATACCACCTCTGTAGCTAAGGCATTAGGCTAGAAAATGGGAGACCATGAGTTCTAATTCCACCTTAGGCTCAAAGTCAGCCTGGTAACCTTGGACCAATCATTCTCAGTCAACCCAGGAAAAGAGGCAGGGCAAACCACTTCTGAAAAAGCCTTGCCAAAAAAAACCCTACAGGGAATAGTCCAGGCTGTTACCAGGAGTGAAAAAACTCAAAGGCACAAAACAACAACAAAGTATACCATTACAGCAGAGGGAAGAAGCATCCTAAAAGCTTGCAGAGTGTTAATGTAGAACAACCTTACCAGTTTGCTTTCTAAGAAAGGATATTTTATAGCTGACTGCATCTATTATAACTACAATTTTACTAGACTAGCTACAAAAAAAACACCCCATTCTTAAAATTCACAATGTGCCTATTTGCCCCAAATGGCTGGGAATTCCAGCTATTATACAGATCAACTGCAAAAAATGCGATGAACCCATTTTGGTTTGTGTACCTGATGCAAACAAGCGAACAAGTCATGTCAGCACAGGGGTCCCCAACCGCCGGTCCGCAGACCGTACCGGTCCGCGAACAAGTCTTACCGACGTTGGTTGCTGGCGCCGCCATCTTTTGTAAAGTGCTTCCGGTGAGCTTTTCCGGTAGAAAGCTCACCGAAGCACTTTTCATCAAAAAGATGGCGCCAAAGCTTAGCGTGAGCTTTTCCGGGTGAAAGCCATTTCCCAAAAGCTCACCGAGCTTGTTACGCCGCTGATCTTTTGAAAAAGTGCTTCCAGTGAGGTCACCGGAAGCACTTTTTCGTCAAAAAGATGGCGGCGCCAGTTGATGCCGGTACCGGGCGCTCACTACCAGCTGATGCCGTACTGGGTCGCGGCATCAAAAAGGTTGGGATCACTGATGTAGCATGTGATAGGAGAATGGGTGGTGAAAATATCAGCAAGCCCAATCTGAGGGACAGGTTTTCTTGGATGCAATATTATAAGCAATCTAGCAAGTCTTACAACCCGTCACCAATTGTGGATATTTTTGATGTTTGACACTAAAATGGCAATCTACCTTCGCCACATAACCAATATGTTATTGAAAGACTAATGCATCTTAAATCCCACATCAGTGGGATCATACTGTGGTTCAAAAGGGCTCCCTATGGCGTTCTATTTACCAAAGAAATGAAACAAGAGTCTTTGGGCCTTCCATCTGAATGCTTAGAAACTTCTGGATTTGATTGAATGAATGTTGAAAGGGCTCTGAGCTGGCCAATAATCTCATGCTGCTGCTGCTGCTGCTGCTACCACTATAAATGATAGGGCTAGTCCATCCTTGTATGAATCAAAAGCAGAACCCAGGCTATTGCTCAGGGGCCAGATTTTTTCCTGACTGACAGACGGACAGACAGACTTATTTATTTATTTATATCCCACCTTTATTATTTTTACAAATAGCTCAAGGCTGTGATCATATCCAACACATCTCCCTATTCTTATTTTCCCCACAATATCTCTGTGAGGTAAATTGAGCAGAGAGAAAGTAACTGCCACAAATGTACCCAGATGGCTAAGGCAGAACTTAGTTTCACAAATCTGCTGTTTTCTAGTCTGGTGGTTTAACCATTAGACCAAATTGGCTCTCGTGTGTATACACATACACACGTGTGTGTATGTATGTGTATGCAAGGAGGGGAGGTTATTCCAATTCTGGTATTTGCATAATCAAGCATATTTCTCAAGTCTATGCCACCGCAAGTCATCTCTGTAAGCAATTCTTTCAGTCTTAAACTTGGCTTTCTTTATTTGATGTAAAAATGATATATATTGATCTCATATAGTATCAAAACAGATGGATGAATTGTGGCTTATTACATGCTTTATACATTTCCTTAAATCCACGTGTCCCCAGGTTAATTAGAATACAGATTGCTGCTCTTAAAATAGTACATTAAAAAAACTAGTTTCTGAAGAAGGGACAATATCATCCTGTAAAACTCAAAGCGAGTTGCCTTTTACACAGAGGCCGATCTTCATCAGTATTGTACAAGCCTTGATTCATTGTTAAATATTCACATTATTTGGAAAGTATTTCTTTTCATATAATGCGAATATGGATTGAATAGTTTTTATTGTTATCATCATCATCATCATCTAGAATACACACAGGTTTCTGGGGTCCTTGCAGGAGTTTTTCATGATGAAAAAACATTGCAAAATGTTCTAAATCGTTACAGGGAGTTATTTTCTCTGAAATGCAACTTCTAGCATCAACAGGATATGAAATGTATGCTAGAGACCAGCCTCTTTAGTATATCAGCTCCTTTCCCCATTTCCTAATGTTCCTTGCCCAACCTTCAAGCTTCCTGTCATAATTTATCTTCACAGAATCCACCGGAAGACATGTTTAAGTAATACTGTATTTTTCTGATATTAAATTCTAGTGATTTTGTGCAGGCTTAAAACTAGAAAAGCTTTAAAAAGCATAAAGCTAGAAAATATACAAATGGCAATGAATTCCAACTACACCATTGTATCTGGGCATCCTCTCAAAGTAGCTATATGCTAATTACATATGATAAGTAACAAACAGGAAAAGCATGATGCAACATGACAAATGCATAATGTCCATATTGGATAACCAAATAGAGAAGTAGCGTGTTAAAATGATCAGTAAGACGCAAATGGTAATAACTGTACAGGGCAGTAGCATTAGTAAACAATCGAGACTCCTCAATCAAATATAACCTACCCCGCATCTCCCAAAACTTGTGGATCAGAAGACGCTTTTCAATCCTGCATTGTTAAAATGTTTATTTGCATTTTTAGCATAAAAGAAATACAAATTGTCATGCATAGGTTCCTTGACCCCAATTTGGATTTATACTGACATGGGCTGAAATAACTCCATCCACCCATCCGTCCATTCAACCATCCATCCATCCATCTATCCATACTTGAAATGATATTGGATGCTGACAATATGAGAGCAGCTTAGGCTGTAGTGGGAACAAAGTTAAGACAGAATAATCACGGTAACATCAAAACTAGCCCATAGGAAAAGCTTCCTGAGTTTGCTCCCTGAGTCACATAATTTTTTTGAACTCTGTGCATCAATACTGAAGATATGGAAATTTACGAGAGAACAGACTTTGTGATTTATCTTTTCATGAAAGGTTTTAGCTTCAGCAAGCCCGGGGCTTGGTAAAGAGGATAATCTTACATAAGCAGAAAGGAACCTATCCTAATATTAAGTAATGCATTTAGAATTTGAATCTGTTATCTATTTTTGAAAAGTCTCCATAGCCTAAAAAGGGAAAAATGAAGTTATGTTTCTATATGATCTAGATGATAAGCTTATGGATTGAATTAATTCCCTTTTGGTACTGAATTGGTATTATATGGATTTTTTAAATTCACATGTTTTTTTACATTTATTTGTTTAATAGAGTATAATGTGGGCTGTTTTTTAATTGAATAACTACTTTTTATCTGATGGTACCATTGTTCATATTCATTGTTTTAAAAAAATATATATTTAATTTGAATAATTACAAAAGGTTTGTTCCAATGGATAACTACCTTAATGTGAAATTCATATCTTTGCATTTTAAAATCAGGCTAATGCAATAGAAACTTCTATTATGTGTATATTGGATACCTCAAAGAATGTTTAATAAGGTTGGATGCAGTTGACTTCTGCTGGAACACTGGTTCATAAGAGTTTGGTCTCATCTTACTCTTGGCACATTTGGGGCTGAAATCCACAGATTGTTAACACGGTTTTAGATTGATTACTACTGGTTAAAGATCCATATGTTCTGCTTGGCTGTTTCCCCAGCATTTGGAATCTATCTAGACATCAAGAACTGTGAATCTTTCATACATTGGGGATAGCCAAAAAGAATTATTAAACAATATTGGAAGAAGGAATCTATGCCAGACATGCAACAGTGGACTGCTGATAGAAGTGATCTGTTAATATTTGAATTGGGGTTGGAGGTTTTCAAGGAAGCATCAGAGAAGAAGACTTTCAAGCAAGTTAATTAGTTTTTGGAGTTACTTTGTGCATTAGATAAATATCTAGGCATTATCACCCCATTTTCTTCCTTGTAGATTTCAATATTATGAGATTTACTTGATATTGGGATTTTTAAAAGTTTGATGCAGTGGAAAAGAAAATACTTGAAGTTGTAGCTCAGTTCATCAGTTCAGAGTCATTTTCAAATGAAGCTGGGTGGCAAATAAATTTAACAAATAAATAAATAAATTGTTTGTAAACAGTCATAAGAGACAGGCACAAGCAGAAAATCACATTGACTCTTACTCACCAGTGGTTGGACAATTGTGTATTTTGTTTCACTAACAATGAAGTTCTATGAGTAACACCTTAGCAAACCTAGATAATGTCTTTCCATTTCCTCTTCGCCTCTTGATAGGAGCGGGTTTGAAAGTGGACCCATTCCTCAGGACTTTTATCGTCATCCACTTTGTACACTGTAAACTCTGTAAAATTGTAATCTTGTTGTCTTTTTTGGAGGGAGATAGAGTGTTGTTCTGTTTTGGAAATCTGAAATCCACAAGCAACAGAAACACAAGAAAAACAGACCTCCTCACTATGCGAAGGGAATCACTTTCCACTCTCCTAAAAGCAATGGCTTGTGTCTTATCCTTGCTAGTAACTCTTTATTCTTATTTATTTTATGGAATTTATTTCCTTGATACTATGTTTCCCATAATTTGTAAGCAGCCTGCTAAGATACTTCGCTGAACTGGTTTATTCTTTCTGTGATTCTAAACCAACTTTATTAAATTTCAAAAAGATACAATATACAAAACAAAAAGGGGGAAGGGGGAAGGAATTGATTTATCCTTTCTGATCCTAGGAAATATCAGAAGCTGTCAGCAAGTTCCCCTATCTATCAACATGGCAACCTTCTTCACTTTGGAATGGAATAGAACAGAATAAAGAATTGGAAGAGATCTTGGAGGTCAATCTAGTCCAACCTCTGCTCAAGCAGGAAACCCTATACTATTTCTGACAAATGGTTATCCAAGCTCTTCTTTAAAAAGTGTTGGATCACCTACAACTTCTGGGGCATATTCCACTTGTTAGCTGTTTAATTGCAGGAAATTCCTCCTTAGTTCTAGCTTGGTTCTCTCCTTGATTAGTTTCCATCCATTGCTTCTTACCTGCCTTCAGGTGCTTTGGATAATAGCTTGACTTCCTCTTCTTTGTGGCTGCCCATTAGATATTGGAACACTGCTATTATGTCACCCCAATCTTTCTTTTCACTAGACTAGACCCAGGTCCTGCAATCATACATATTGTCTAGCCTCTAGTCCCCTAATTATCTTTGCTGCTCTTCTCTGCACTCTTTCTAGATTCTTAACATCTTTTTTATATCATGTAAATAAAATCAATTGAAAAAAATCAAGGTATTGTTGTGAGTAAACTTTTATTTTAGAAAAGACAGATCCTGTCAACATGTGAATGGCACTGAACCATAAAAGCACAAAAGGGAAAGAAGATGATGGCACTTAGCAAAGCAATAGTACTTTGAAGTGGTATTTGGACTTTTTTTGTGAACATTTTTTTCTGTTTGCCAAGAAAAAATGGTTCTTGTAATGATGAATTCAACATGAGTAGCACAGAAGGAAACAATACACACAATTTCTGCAGCAGTAACACAGCTTTTTCAATCTCTTTCCCTTTTGCAGTATTTTGCAACCCAGAGGGCAAAAGAACTTTATAGAAAGCCTGGGTTTGGTCTGAACATTTTCAAAATCGAAGTGGTTCAGAAGAATTTTGTTTTCAGGGGAAAAAATTGCTGTGTTCAAAAAAACAACAACAACCCGAGGTGACTACATTTGAGGAAAAGAAGTAACAATCAGATGAGCAGGACCTATCACAGGAGTTTCTTCCATTGTGTAAGAAAGCTTCTCTCATGCAAATGCAGATCTCAAACCCATGCTCACTGGTTCACAGAAAAAACACCCACATTGAGAAGAGGTTCTATTTCAATCATATATGTTCTAAAACAGACATCCAAGAGAGGAATGGTGAAGTGTAGATGCCTGCAAAAAACAGAGATGATGACTGCAGCAAAAATCAAGGAACCAGGGATTAGACTTGGTCCTTAGAACCTCTCCAAGTAAGGAGAGAATGGGAAATCACCCACATATGCTCTGGATGGCTGCTCCCTATGAGGAGACTGCAGCACAGTGGTATTCTCTGGGTTTGAACACTGGTATTAGCCATCTTGTTCATAATTGTGGCAGAGACTTCTAAGGAGCACTCACAAGCCTCACTTTTTAATTACTTTCAGAAATTGCTCATTAACTACTTCTAAGCTATTACAGGCCCTTTGGAATAGCAAGTTTGAAATTTCCAGGTTTTTAAATCACTTTAATATTGAATGAAAGAAACTCTAATTAGAAAGTTATGAATTTAAAGAGTATGAAATAAGATTTTGATCTTAGAAAGTTATAAACAGACTAAGGATTCAGATAAAAATGAAATAATAACACTTTTATAATAAGATTTTCAAATTAATTATAAAGAACGAACAGCTTCTCATGGGAAATAGATCATGTTTTGGTTTTTCCAAGATACAGCATTGATAAATAATTTCTCAATTTCAAAGCTGGACACTAGAGGGGACTGGAGGTTTTAGGTAGAGGGAAAATATACTGGGCTGCAAGATGGTCATAACCATAAAAAATACTAAGGGACACTTCTGAAGAATGGAATCAGAAAATAATAGCCACGTAATGAACAAAGTCAGTAATGATGTTTGCTTTTACGTATAGACTAATATGTGCAAAATATGTTATTGATTTATAACTGACAGGCCAACATAATGATTTAGAAAAGGATATTTCAATAATTCTACTAAAGAAACTGGTTGGGATTTTAAAATTTAAAAAGGAGATACAAATGGCAAAGCAATGATATATTTTTTCCTACTGGATTTACAACAAAGGCTTGTTAAAGCCTTGAAGAATGGGATAAACTAGAATTGAAGATAAATCAAATCCTGTGGCAATATTTGAATGAACTGAAGATTAAGACTCTTAGAAGTAAAGGGAAGGAATTTAAATTTGGTTTATTTGATAAGGATTAAAATAAAATATATAGTTATTTCTGGCTACACTTTTTAGACTTTCTGCTGACACCAAGACTGAAAATATTATGTTTTATGGATTTGTTCATAGTTATGAGATGGGATAAGGGATGTAGAGATAATTATAACTTTAGAGAGGGTGAAGAGTTTATATTTGTTCTGATGAAGGTTGGAAGTAACTTCGTTATATATTTCTTTTCTCTTTTTATATTAATTTTTATTTCCCTTTTCTCTTTTTCTTTGCACTTTTTACTCATTCTATTTTATTACTTTATGTTTAGTTTATATTTATAATGGAAGGTGTGAATGATGTGAGGGATGAGGGCAAGAGATGTTGTGTAAGAAGGAGCAGCCCTCAAGGACTTAATGGTCAAAGAAAAAAACATAGGAAGAATCTACCCTAATTGATCAGGTTGTTAAAAGTGGAGGTGGAGGGTTTATAGCTTCAGACCTGCCAGATTCTGTTAATGTGGCCTTACTATAAAGTAGATATAGCTCAGCTATATCTGTTTCCTGTTTGGTTTACCTGGTCGGGCTGACATCAATCTTGTAAGTCTCACAATACATAGACAGACACTCACAAACATAGCCAATTTTTAACATTGTATAGAGCAGTAATACAACTACAAATTAACTTTAAAAAACCTTTGCCATATAATTTTAAATCTTCTTGCTAGCATGAGTGTTCTTCCTGAGTACTATCCTCCCAAATTTAAGCACCCACTAAAACTACAGATATCTCCTATTAAATTGTGTTTCCAAATGCTTTCTGATCTTCTCAGTAGCCAATCAGATGCAAGCAAGAGATGAACACGTATGTCCTTTTCCACTGCTATTCTACTTCCACTCATCAACTGGTATCTGAAGGCACGCTGTCCCCAATGCAGAGGTACAGTTTGTCTTCAAGATTAACAGTTCTTGATGGATTTGTGCTCTATGAATGTATTCAGTGTTTTTTTTAAAAAAAGCCATTCAACTTCATGGTCATTATGATTCTAGAGGTAAATTATGCATCATACACAGATATGCCTAAGTTGTTTTATTGAGAAACAATCTAAATATAAAAATGGTTTGCCAGGCAGTAATCATTTTATTATCCTTGTTGTCCTAATAGGACCTATTTTATTTTTACCCTTGAATCAGAACAGATCACACTTGGAATAACAATGGTTCAGAGAGGTTAAGAGGTTTCTTCCGTTTTCATCAACATAATGAAAGCAGTATCATGTTGTTTTGCCACAAGCTCAGTCCCTTTTGGGCATGCAATGTCATGATGCACACACAAACTGAGTAATCATGACAGATTAACAGATTAACAGAGGTGGAAGGGATCTTGTAGGTCATCTAGTCCAACTCCCCTCCCCCGCCCAAGCAGTAGACCCTACAACATTTCTGACAAATGGCAGTCCAATCTCTTCTTGAAAGCCTCCAGTGATGAACAACTTCCGAAGGCAAGCTGTTCCATTTCTTGAAAGTTCTCACTCTCAGAAAATTTCTCCTTATTTCTAGGTTGAATCTCTCCTTGATCTGTTTCCATCCATTATTCCTTATTCTGGCCTTCAAGTGCTTTGGAAAATAGGTTAGCTCCCCTCCTGTCTGGGACAGCCCCTCAAATATTGGAAGATGGCTATCATGTCTCCCTTGGTCCTTCTCTTCCCTAGACTAGCCATGCCCAGTTCCTGTAACTGTTCTTCATGTGTTTTAGCCTCCAGTCTCCTAATCATCCTGATTGCTCTTCTCTGCACTTTTTCTAGAGTCTCAACATCTTTTTTATAGTGTAGTGACCAAAACTGGATGCAGTATTCTAGGTGTGGTCTTACTAAGGCTTTATAGAGTGATATTAGTACCTCACTTGATCTTGATTGTATCTCTCTGTTAATGTAATTTAGGATTGCATTGGCATTTTTGGCTGCCACTGCACACTGCTAGCTCATATTTAACTGGTTGTCCACTAAGATTCCAAGATCCCTCTCACAGTTACCAACTGGTTTCACCCAGTCTATCATGACAACATGATGCAGTATTGTTTTCATCATCCTTGCCTATTTGACCCTTCCTGCAGATCCTGTTGCTATATCCCTTTGGTATATCTGACAGTCAAAAAGATTCTTGGGCAGTCTTAATATTGAAGGATTAACAAAACTATCATCAGGTTGAATGTTGCCCACTATTTTTGTTGATTTTGTATTTCAAATTCAGAATCTGTATTTAAGCAAGCATTTTTGTTTTCAGTTGAAACCAGTAAGGAAAAAGACTCTGCTAACATGAAGCATTAGTGATACTGAACAAACATTAAAGGGGCATTGATGCATTCCTTATTATAAAACATGAACTAAATATAGAAGTGCCACATCTGCTAATGAAAATGTTGTAGTCTCGAAATATCTTGCTGACCTCAGTTTCTGGATATAGCAGTGTGGCCACTAAAACGCTTAAAACAGAAGTTTATACCTCTGGCAGTAAGTTGTAACATATCCTTATATATTGTACATTTTATAAATCTCAAAAATAGCAAGTTGAAATATTACAATAGTATATTTAAAAACAGAACATATCATACTGAATATCTACTATTTATCCTAAAAATTCAAAGATCAAGAATACATTAGATTTAGCCTGATACATACAGATACTTGGTTAGGTGGAAGCACCACAGCTTGGACTAATCTCAAAAAGCTAAGCAGGACTGGACTTAGTCTACTAGGGCTGTCAATTAGATTGTGTGTGTGCATGCTTTGAATGAGACTTGACTCCTGGCAATTATCCGGATAAGTCCCTGTCGTTTCCTTGACAGAATTTTCAAAAACTCCTTGACAGGATTTTCAAAAACAATTTGCCCTCGCCTTCTTCAGCTCAAAAGGTCACTCAGCTGTCTTCTTGCTTAAGGCAGGACTAGAATTTACATCTTCTGATTTCTAGCCTGTTACCTTAATGCATATATCAAACTGACTCTTGTAGACTAGATTGCAAAATCAAAAAATCATCCCCAGAAAAACAATATAATATCACTCTCATTTTCTTGCCAAGAAAACTCCATGGATGTATCAAAGTCACAAGGAAACAATTGTGACTTAAAGGAGAAATTTTACGACATGAAAGGCCTGACCACCAATCCTCCAAGTTTGTTTGTTTGTTTGGAACATGCATGGCTTCCAATCTTACATTGTGATACTAGACAATAAAAATAAGAATAAAAGCAAAGATCAAGCAAACTATTAATTTGCTGACTCAACCCCCATCCCACTCTAGTTCTTGGGGTAGACTCCATCTATCCTGCTGATAATTAAGGCCATAATTACTTTTTTGAGAAGAATTACTATCCTTTTAATGGTTTCATGAAAATAATTTTAACTGGTCCAAAATGGTCGTCTGAAGCCAGTCATAAAGCTGGAAAAAACACTCTACATCTGCATGCAAAAATACTAATTCTGTATGGTTAAAGTCTACTTAAAATGTCAATTTTTTACATTTATTATACATATATTATACAATCAGAAGAGACATAGCCACTGGTATTAGGTATAAACCAGATCCTTTATAATTTGTCCTATAACTATTATTTTACTCTTTTTATTCTTTTTTCATTTTTTGAAGCTCTTTGATGATAATGGAACTACAATTGGAGTCAAATTGATTATATTTTATACGAATTTTACCCTTGAATAATTTGCTTATCTATTGCAAGAATGAACTAAACAGGGATGAATAATTGAGTCACATTGCTCCACAATTCTTGAACCTCAGCTCACATAAATATCCATAAATTTTGTTTTAAGTAAAAAGTTCTTTTATATACAAATGCCTAAGGAAAAAACGTGCCTTTCTGATATGCCTTTATTTTATATGAAATCAAATTCCTGGGTATTTCTGGAGAGTTACCATCTCTAGAAACATCAGAACATCAGAAACATTATCTAAACCAGGGATCCCCAACCTTTTCGACGCCGCGGCCCGGTTCCGACATCAGCTGGGCGCCGCCCGTGCAGCGTCAACTGGGCGCCGCCATCTTTTATGACGAAAAGGCGCTTCCGGTGGCGTCACGAGCGCTGTTCGTCATAAAAGATGGCGGCAAGCGCTTCTGGTGAGCTTTTTCGGGTAGAAATGGCTTTCTACCGGAAAAGCTCACGAGCGCTGGCGCCGCCATCTTTTATGATGAAACAGCGCCCGGTGAGCTTTCTACCGGAAAAGCTCACCAGAAGCGCTTTTACCAAAAAGATGGCGGCGCCCAGCAACCAGCGGCCCGGTAAGGGTTGTTCCGCTGACCCGGTGCCGGTCCGCGGACCGGCCGATTGGGACCCTGATCTAAACTGTGTTGCCAATTGAAGATGGACATTTTATCACTGCAGAGATTTTCTAAGTGTCGTCCAAGATTTTTTTTGATATGGCATCCAATGTGCTGATAACCACTGGGATCATCACAGCAATTTATACTATAATCTTTCACTTTTGGTTCTCAGATCTTGATACTTTGTCGCCAATTCTTTATTATTGCTGCACATACCCCAAAATGTGAAATCACAGCAGCTAGCGTTTTTTTAATCTAGTATGGCCTCCATATAGGAATAGAATAGAATAGAATAGAATAGAATAGAATAGAATAGAATAGAATAGAATAGAATAGAATAGAATAGAATAGAATAGAATTCTTTATTGGCCAAGTGTGATTGGACACACAAGGAATTTGTCTTTGGTGCATATGCTCTCAGTGTACATAAGAAAAAAAATAAAAATACAGTCATCAAGAATCATAAGATACAATACTTAATGATAGTCATAGGTTACTAATAAGCAATCAAATCATTCTAGGAAACAAATAAAACAATATAAATTGTAAAGATACAAGCAACACAGTTATAGTCATAAGTGGGAAGAGATAGGTAATAGGAAGGATAAAAAGAAGAATAGCAATACAGAAGAATAATAGTAATACAGTCTCACTTAGATCGTTTGACAGTGTTGTGGAAATTAGTTGTTTAGCAGAGTGATGGAATTCGGGAAAAAACTGTCCTTGTGTCTAGTTGTTCTTGTGTGCATATACTATAGCATCGTTTTGAGGGTAGAAGTTGAAACAATTTATGTTCAGAACATGAGGGGTCTGTAGATATTTTCACAACCTTTTTTTTTTACTCGTGCTGTATACAGGTCTTCAATGGAAGGCAGGTTGATAGCAATTATTTTTTCTGCAGTTCTAATTATCCATTGAAGTCTGTGTCTGTCTTATGCATGGAGTTCTCAAGAACCAAGGATATCATATTGTACTGGCATAGTATAAATCCAGATTCAAGCAGTGTGGCCCTTTAGAATTCAGAATTTATTTTTAATTAATTCACAGATTATCTTTATTATTATATTATTAAAACCCTATGTACAAAGCAAGAATGATTGGTTCCAAAAGTTTAATTTGATTCATTCCAAAAAGTATTTTTCCTAATTTATTGACATACTGAGTGTGTTGCAACAACCGCTAGGAAATAAATTGTGACAATATGTGCAGCTTTAAAGAAAGGATGAAAGGAAGAAGAAACCTAGAAACTGGCTAATTGTCAAGGTATCTTGTCCAATCATCATTAGATTTGATGTTCTTGGAAACAAAACAGTCTCTGTGAAGTCTTAATCTACTGCTTTAACTCTTCTCCCTTGATTTATTGCATTTGCATGTTACCAATCTTTCGTCCTATTACATCCTGGCCAAAAACAGCAAGGCTTTGTGCTGAGGCAAAACCAGATCTGTATAATTAGTCAGAAACAGTTTGTGACAAAACCATTCCTTTCTTGTTTTTTGTAAACTACAAAGGAATGCATTGACTGAGTAGTAGGACACCATCAAGGCCTCACCTAGGACAACAACAAGCTGCAGTTTAAGGCTTATAAAAGGGGACTGACTAATAGAGACAATAATCTCACCACTGCTACCACCCACCAAAAGAAACAGGGCAAGGGAAACAGACCAAGTTATCTTTAAGTTACAACTGCTGACCATGTGTGTTAACTTAAGAACAAAGAATTTTAAAATTTTGAACACTTCAGTTCTTTGAGGGTAAAGAATACTATTAAAGGTCTTCTCATGATTTTTCTCTGGAACTGCTCTAATGGACTTACCGGCAAAAGATTCATTCTGTACACATATTTATTACTTTTAGGCAAATCAGTTAACGTGCATGCATTGCAAATTCAGACACTGTATAATGTACACAATGTCTGTATATAATTTACAATCAGACATTTTTATTGTAAAGCCAAAATCTTGAACCAAAATTTCTGCTACATTCATGCTGACATATTGCAAGCAAATCAGTGCCTGTAATATCACAATGCTTATCAATGAGTGTAACCAGCCTTTTATAGTGGAAGGATGAAAAACGTGTAATGATTATTACAATATTTTACCTTTTTATTGTATATCAAAAAGAAAGACAGCATTGATTACATACATTGAAAATGGTGTGGCATAAATATATTTTGATATTGTCAAACTTAAATTGTATCAATAGTAGAATAATATATTAAGTAAAATTACAAATATGTACTGTAATGTCTCTGGATCCTAAACAATGCTATACTGGTTTTGAAAACATGTTCTTCAATTGAAAGGACTGATAGCTGTAAAGATAGATGAGTACCCATGTAATGTCATCTTAAAGGGTAGTTTTGTGAGCCACAATTTATGCTTTGTGGCCAGAAGAATTTACCATGTGGTCTAGAGATGTCTTTCTCAATTTTGTTTTCTCCAGCAGTGTCATCAGTTTGATAAGATTTGGGGGTTTTATCTCTAAGACATCTAGAAGGCAGCAGGCCTAGGAAGGATGTTCTAGAACTCAAGGCCAATACTTCTGCTTTAGTTGTCAAGTAATCAAGTAAATCAGCTTTTTACAAGATAAATATCAAGTACCTTGGATCAACATTCCTGAGAATGTTGGCTATATAGTCTGATGGCTATACCTCTGATGAATTCCCAGCTTGGGTAAGACTTATGTAAATTGTGCTCATACAACATTGTTTATGGGACCAGTCAACTTTACATTACAGTTGTGTCCAGTGGCAACTCCAGCAGGCATTCGGAGAGCTCTCCAGTTCCTTTCTGTATTACAAACATATTATATACATATACTTTGAGGGGTGCTTGTAATTCACACTCAGGGTGGTGAACTTCTATTATTCAGTTAAAATTATTAACAACTATTTGAATTACTTATGAGGCCTCACTAGTTCACGTCTCTATTGAGATTGCGTTCTCTATACCCCAATTTTTATTTAGAGCATATTGATACCACCACTATTATCACGCCTCCCTCCAAACTTTCAGAAACAGTTTAAAGATAATCTACTTATATTTTCACTTCTGCTGCTAAAGGAAATTCTTCCAGAATAAGAAAATTGCTTTCTGGTAGCCTGAAAGTGCTAATCCTCATCTACTATAACTGCTACTTTGAGTATACAATGAGCACCCTGTTAAGAAAGAGCTGACTTTTTCAGCAGCTTGGTTTTTCACCAATCTTTCCATGTTCCAGTTGAAATTCCTATTGTCCTTTCCAGGTTGCCATTGTTCCCAAGGATATGTAAAGTAGTTTCCCAGATTTGATATTCAGGCACCTTGCTTTCACTAGACAGTGACTGTTATGGCACAGATGAAGGATGAAAATGAAAAAGTTCTACAACCACCACCCTCACTTTGACCTCTGTCAGAAGTGGTATTCAGCAGGTTCTGACCAGTTCTGGAGAACCAGTAGTGGAAATTTTGAGTAGTTTGGAGAACCGGCAAATACCACCTCTGACTGGCCCCGCCCCCATCTATTATCTGCCTCTCGAGTCCCAGCTGATTGGATGGGTCTTCTTTTGTTGCTCTGAAAAGGAGAACGGAGCTGGAAAGCAGGTTAGTGGGGTGGGGAGGGAATTGGATTTAGCAGTAACTTTCCCCCTTCCGCTGCCATGCCCACCATGCCACGCCCACCAAGCCATGCCCACAGAACCAATAGTAAAAATTTTTGAATCCACTACTGACCTCTGTATGTTTATAAATGTTTAAATTTTCCCTTCCCTGTGCTCCTAGCGTGGCTTTCTGGAAAGAAACTGAAAATCAACGTGCTGTTTTCCAGAAATTTCCTTCTTGCTTTTTCCATCCTCATTCATCTATGAACAGTTTGGAAAGGACTACCAAACTGCATGAGAATGTACGTTCTTAGACTAGAAAGTACAATCTACTCGTTTAATTCCATTATTCCAGATGATGCTATTACTTTGCAACTTCTGTTACTTAAATGTAGCTATCCGAATTCCTGAAGAGCCTTCTACCAAACTGACAGTTCAGTCTGGGCATTTTCCAAATGCTTTTTGAAATGGGACCTCATTCACATCAATCTGATAAGAGCAATTGGAACAGGTGTGGTTTAGCTGAAATCAAAACAGTGAGACAAAAAAAATACCCCAACCCACACCATATTTCCCCACCTACATTTCTCCTCACATTTTCTGCCTTGGCTCATTCAATCTCTTTTCAAATTGAAAACACTGCTTTTTTTTTATTTTTACCTCTTTCTGTTTATCTCACATTCAGCACCTGCCTTCCCTTCATAGAAATAGACCATGCCATGTCCCCCCCCCAACCTCTCACCCCCACCCGTGCTCCCCTTGTACCAACCACCCACGCACCCACCCCACAACACACACAAACACACACACAGCCTCTCTGTGAATGAGCACTTCAGGACTGGAAAGCTCTTTCCTGCCTAAAACAATATCAACACACATAATCTAGCCCAAATGTGTCATCTGGTTTTAAGGAAACATTTCCCAAACAGCTTTTAGTTTCTCAGTGCAATTAAACTGCTAAGTTGCTCAGGGAGTTGGAAAGGATTACTCACTGTTAATCCACAGCTTTTTGCCTGGTTTCTATTTTGATAAAACTTGTGTTTATTATCCTTTATATCGCTTTAAACTGCTGGCCACAATTAAGCAACCATGAGTGAACATTAAAAGAAAGAGTCCAATAAAGGCTTGGAAAATATATCCTTGGAAGTTTGATCAGCATGTTTTATTCCTAACTATGAAAAACAACTATTGTACAAAATAATCTTTCTTTTCTTTCTTTTTCTTTCTCCAGGATAAGAGATCTTTCTTCACTGGAGTTTCTTTAGTGCAATTTCATTTTAAGATCTTTCTCTTTTCTGGCAGAAGATTATACTTCAGAAAGGAGATAGCCAGGTAGATGTTTTGATTCCAGTTCATACCTGAAGCATATCCTTAAGCAAATGTTCCTATCTCCAGGTACTAGTGCTTTAATAGAGTGAACAATACCAAATTGGAGATGTTAGGAAGAGGACTGTCAAAAGACATTGAACATATTTTGTTTTGTTCATGCCTGTCCAATTTACAGCATCTAATTTGAGGGCCAGTTTGATTTAGTGGTAAGGACCAGGATAGAAAGTGGAAGCGGAAGATCATGAATTCAAGTCCAGCATTAGCCACAAAAGCCGGCTAAATGACCTTGGGTCAGCCACTCTCTCTCAACCCAATCCCTCTCACAGGTTGGTTGCTGTGAGGAAAACAGGACGATGAAGGTGTTTTGTTCACCATCTTGAGTTATTTGTACAAATAACAAAGGCTGGATATAAACAAACCAATAAATAAAAAAAATATAAATAGAAATCTCCCAAAATGAGAAAAGGAAAGCACTGGTATTATTTACTATATAATTACAGTGTATCAGAAGACATTCAGAGAAGAGCAACTAAGAGGATCAAAGGCCTGGAGACTAAAACATATCAAGAATGGCTGCAGGATTTGAGTTTGCCTAGCCTAAAGAAAAGAAGAAATAGAGGTGACATTAAAAATTCCAGTATTTGAGGGACTGACACAGAGAAGATGGGGACAAATTACTCTCCAAATCACCAGAGGGCAGGACAAGAAACAATGGATGGAAACTAATCAAGGACAGAAGCAACCTGGAGTTAAGGAGAAACTTCCTAACAGTGAGGACAATTAACCAGTGGAACAGCTGGCCTCCAGAAATCGTGGGCGTTCCATCATTGGGTTTTTTTAAGAAGAGACTAGACAGTCACTTATCTGAAATGGTCTAGGTTCTCCTGCTTGAGCAGGGGGCTGGACTAGATGACCTCCAAGGTCCCTTCCAGCCAATTCTATTCTAGAAGACAAAAATTAATGAGCAGAGTCTGTGCGATATAGTAGCTAGAGGGTAGAGCAATTGGATTATGAATGGAAAGACCCAGATTCAAATTGCAACTGAATGATTTTGGACTAAAGTGGTTCCTCGGTACTCAACTGCTTTGAAACTCATCAAATTTGGCACACATTTTGATGTGAAAAATTTTGTCCTGGTACTAATAGTTTGTTTGGTACTCAAAGCACAAGCTAGAACTTGTCAGTGTTGGCTGCCTTTTGACTCACTACATTATTCCTTATGGGGGAAAAAAATGTTTGGTACTCATCATTTTTGGTATTCATCGTGCCTCCAAGAAACAATTAATGATGAGTACCAAGTTACCACTGCATTTGTTATCTCACCTTAACCTCATATGATTTTTGTGAGTATGAAATTGGAGGAAAGACGAAATGAATCTAAAACAGCAAATAATCCCTTGTGTTTCTGCTGAAAAGAGGGATGCAATTAATTCTTATTAATAAATCATAAACATTTAGTATTTCTTATTGCTACAACTGAAGCAATATTTAAACCTCTCTTTAGAGACCATACCACCAATAATTGCAACTATTTAATCTGTATGGTGTTTTGTTCCATCTGATAAAATGGAACATGAAAAAAATATTCACACATGCACGCACACACCTTAATCTCTCTGCTTTATCTATTATGACAACATCAGAAAAACAAACTACAGTCAAGAAGCCAGATCTGTTGCAATAGCT
Organism: Notechis scutatus; assembly: GCF_049901735.1. Taxonomy (NCBI): domain Eukaryota; kingdom Metazoa; phylum Chordata; class Lepidosauria; order Squamata; family Elapidae; genus Notechis; species Notechis scutatus. The sequence continues at coordinate 107,988,876 of NC_142010.1, read as the reverse complement.
GCCAGGCTGCAGCATTTCAGAAATTTCCAGATATAGCCTTAGTATAACACAAGGAAGAAATATTACTTATGAACTATTTTGTGCAGTACATGGGCTTAATGCAAGAGAATGAAATTGCAAGGATAGGGAAATCCAAATGAATGAAATGTCTGCAAGTAAACAACCAAACATAGATAACACCAAGGACACTACAGATCCCAATGATGGTTGAAAGAACATTATTATTCAATAATCTCCTTAGCATAAATATGATTATTTGGGAAGCACTGCATGTTGGAGAATTTTCAAATTCATACAATCAGGAAGCCCTTTGCATCCTTTTTGTTCTTCAAGAAAATTTGACATGTTTAACTGCATATAAAAGAAAAAATGTGAGTGGATGGTCAATTGTCAATTCGAGTAGCAGCTATGTGGCTTCTATGATTTGATAGAACACAACGTACAGTACAAGATAATTTTTTCCAGCTATGCCTTGCAAACTGATTCTGGCAAATAAGCTTCCTTGTTAAAAATTAGGAGGTAACATATTTTTCAATTAATAAATTTTATGAAAAGATTTAAGTGTTGCAGCTCACAAACATTAATAGTTTAATGAAGTCAGTCAGAAACAGGAGCTACCAGATTCCTTCTGATTTTTGGCAACCATAAACTGACAAGACTCTTCTCCTACAATGTACATTATGTTTTTGGGATTTAATTTTTCCAATTATTGGGTCAAAGAGCCCCAATATGTTTCCTCAAAACAGAGCTTCTATGATACAGAACAGTAGAAATCTGATTGGGCCATGTGATGGACTGATGGATGCAGGGGATGGATCTTTGATTTTCTTTTGGGAAGGGAAAACCCGGAACTCTCAGATTAGGGTTTTCGCAGATGTGTCAATAGGACATCTCTAATAAAATGGAACTTTGAGGAAATGTTTGTCTTGGAGTTTGTGTTGGAGTTGGTTAGCTGGAACACTGACACTAACCTGAATCGAGATTGGGGATGGAGTGAATGAGGGAGAAGCGGCTGAATGGATAGCCCAACTACATGACAAAGGGGCTGCTGAATGAGAGATGCCGATGGATTCATCTAGCTTCTCCGGGCCAGATTTGAAGACATGGACCACACGAATGAGAACGAGGCCCTGATTAAAACTATGAAACAGGGAATCGTCCCCCTAAGGAGTATGTCTTGGACTTCAGAAGAGTGGCCGGAAACCTTTGACACTGGCCTGAGTCAATCCTTATCTTCTATTTTAAAGAAGCATCGACCCAGAGATCAGTCCATCACATGGCCCCATCAAATCAAATACTTTATCACCAACCCTGATCTTTATCACCAACTATAGACTTCATCGTCTCCTACTTCTTCTGAGAACTTCTTTAAAACAATTATGTTAAAGTTCATAAAAATAGAGTAGCAGGCAACCAAGAGCACATGTTAAAAAGTCAGTGAATACCTGCATATGCTGTGCTTATAAATTATCTTTGCTCCTGCCAGTGATCTGCTGGAAGAAGCCATGTAGTAAGAATATCACTCCCTTGAATTCAACATCAGTTTAGACCCTGTGAGCTTGTTAGGCAGAGGAAGCAATTCCTCCCTGCTCCAAATGAAATCCAAATATCACCCTGGAGACAAAGCAACAGCAAGTACAGATTTCTGTGCCAAAGATGTTTTAAAAGCTAGTTTCACTCAACTATTTAACTTGAAAGTTTTAAATATTTTTTAATTCTATTTTTTTAAATTTAATTCTAAAAAAAATGTTTAATATTGAAATGCCTGCCGAAACCAGCTTTGTAGGCTTTACCCTCACTGGTCATGTCTGCACTAAACTCCAACATAGGCTACTGAATCTGCAATATTTAATTTATTGACTATTCTTGTTGAATTGATTTTTTTCCTACGGGCAGATGTTGAACTAGTATGCATTCATATCTGAAAACAAAAGTGCCTGACAAGATATCAATCTTCTGTTCAATTATTGTTCAATGTGGCAGGTGAAGCTGCCGTTAAGGTGCTCTGAGAATGTGGAAAGGGCCATGAAATTGTAATTTATGGGGCAAATATATGCCATTAAGCTGGCTGCACATTTTAAAGAAACCTTGTAGAAAAAGTGACATCCTATTAAAAATAAGCTTAGGAACCAGGACAGATTGTGCCTATCATTTTATAGGATATATAATGAGGAGGGAGGGGAGGGGAGCTACATAAAGCATTTGATGAATTTCACTGGGATGTTTTGTAGAAGATTTTGTCCTTCCCAAATGCTTATTGGGAATAGAGTTTGACATATAGTATTTCCCAACATGTTAGGATACTAAGAAGCAGTTCCTGTCCTAAGAATTATGAAAGCATAACAATGTGGTGGAGAGATAACAATGACATTCTGTATCTGAGCAGTACTTCAGCATTTCCATTAAGCATTTCAAAAACTGGCATATGCATTCACAAGCTAAGGGTAGTGTGATTGTCAGTGAGAACCCATTAAACCAGTGCTTTCCAAACCTGGGTAAAAGTTTTTCTTTGGGTAATATATTATGGTACGGACATTTAAAGTGACTTAAAATGTCACTGGGTAAAAAGGACTGTTTGAGAAGCGGTTTTCAAAAAAAAAAAAAAAAAAAAAGTTTGGGAAGCACTGCATTAAGCCAAGAAACTCAAGTGCGTTGAAATCAAGTAAATTCTTCTGATAGCTATGAAAACCAGTAAGGTTTGTTCACTAGATTATCTATAACCTGAGGTTCTAATAAACATTTTACAAGCAAAACATTTTACAAGCTGGCGTCCATTGATAAAGCTCTATGTTATATGAGATTATTACTGAGTCATCAGCCTGTGGAATTAAACAATCTAGGAACATAAAAAGCTTTCAAACTCAAGATTAGTTTAAAATTCACTTAAAGTAATGCTCGGAGCAGAGAATATGCTATTATTTGCTCTTAGACCAAATATTTAGTGAGAAGAGGAAGATCAGTCCCCAGTTCTAAACCACAGAATTGATCCTTTAAATGATCAGCAGTTATAGGAAACAACCAGCTTATTTTCTACCCAGAAATAGCAGAATTGAGGGAGAGGGGAAGTATTATGAGAATCACTATTGACTTCAACTTTGGTTTGATAAAATGAGCACCCCTGATTTTCAGGTCAATAGGGGAAAGGGGGATTGAATTGCAGAGTTCATCCCTCATAACCTACCACCCATAAAAGTCACTTTAATTACAATTGTAATTATCAGAAGGGTTCCAATTTTGTTTTACTCTTCTTGAAACGTTTCAGTTCAGGTGAAGGATTCTTTTGAACTCAAAACAACCCTGGAATGATCAGGATAGCACTGGGACACTTCTGATAATTTCAGAACTTTTGTCAATTTGAAACTGAGTGTTTCAGTTTAAAACATTTTTCCCATCATTATGTGTTTGTGTTAAAAAAATCTCAATTGCAAACTTTGTAAATGAAATGTAGAATCTCTCTTTTCCATCCAAAAATAAACTAGGGCAATAAAACATTAATAGCAGTTGTTACTTATCACATCTAGGGCTCCACCAGTTGCTACTTCCTGGCAACCATATTCAATCTCTCTGTTTTTCAGTGGCCCCCAAGACACATTTCATCCTTAATAATTCATAGCAATTGCAATGAAAATATCCATCCTTGAACAAAAGGTGCTTTTTCAGGAGGCAAGTAGACTTCCTTCTTTTTTTCTTTTGAAGATATATTGCTTCTCATCCAAGAAGCTTCTTCAGCTCTGACTGGATGGTGGGGTATGGAAGGATTTATATTCCTTGCAGACAGCAGGTCATTTATGCTATTTTAGGCCACTTGGAGGCCACTTGGAGTTTTATCTGTGACCTCAGGGTCATCTGAGTAGTGCAAAGTGCAACCTTCTTGGTTGCAGGATGTTTTGTGCCCAATGTTCCTTCACCGTTGAAGACAGGCGCAGTCTGTTGGGGATGAGTCTGTGTTGTCTGCATCTCAAACTAAAGTGCAAATGGTTCGTATAGTCTGCAATTTTTCGATAAATTCATTCATATTCCCATACCATTTGAAGGAGGTGTACATCCCAAAGTGCATAACTAAAAGTCTATGGAGATTCTCAGGCATCCAGGTCATGGTTGTCCCAAAGAGGGGCAACTTTTGGGACAACCATAACCTGGATGATGGAGTATCTCCACAGACATCCATCCTAGAAAGGTGGTTAGGATCTTGTAGAACAGTTGCAATTGAGATGCTTTCTGATAAATATTTGTATTTGGTTTGATACAAACCATAATTTTTAGGGATGGGTTTATTTATATGTGTGTTTGTGCACGTGTATGAGTGCAAAGCTTGGTTATAAATAGCTTCAGAAAATAAGATTCAATTTTTGTTGCTATTAGAAAAGAAGAGGGAAGGGATCACCTTCCTTTTCTACAGTCAGCATCCCCAAATCTAGGACAACATAAAATAATGTCCAAGGTATTTAAGGACACTAAGCTTCCAGAAACTTAAAGCAAAGAACAAAACATGTTTTAAAAAGCATAAAATAACTTTATTGATTTATGACTACTGGGCCCTAATAATATGCATATTAATCAATAATATAATTTATTTAAAGAGTTTGTCTGTATCACAAATTTCCATAGATGCATAATTGGGAAGGAAATTTAAAATAGACAAAATAAAAGCTGAGAAAATCTTAGAAGGGTATCTGATACCAAAGTTCTGGTTTGTTTTTTTCAATTATTTATAGTTTTTTAAAATTGTTTCTGCTCTACCATAAAAATTGCATGCATTTTTTAATCACAATGGGACACAAATATCAGTGGCTTATGATTGGATTTTATATTTTCCAGGTAAGCAAGTCATTACTTCCTTATCCAGGTACATTTCATGTAACCTTTCAAAGTAAAATTCTAATCTAATTGAAATCCATAAGAATCTATTCTATTTCCATATTATGATGGAAATAAGATGGAGGGAAATGAAAGGGTATCTTATGTGTGATATGTAGAAAACAGCAATGTTTTGAAAAGAAATTGCACATTTCTTTTTTATATATAACATTAAGTTTTTAAAGTAAAGTTAAAAAATCTGACAAGTAATTAATAGTCACAAGGGAGAATAGAAAGTAAGATAGAATAGAGAAAGAAATAACAGATAGAGGTACAATAAAATAGAAATATATAGAATGATACACAAAAAAAACGATTTCTGACTTCTTTGGAAGCAGCTATAAATAAAACTTAAGTTTAATTCTTGTTCTACAGTTAGAGCATAGCATGCATTTTTAAAGTAATCTACAAATGTTACCAGAAATCAAATCCATATGTCATTAGTTCATTTTTTTTTTTCTGTTTTGCAAAAAAAAATCCAAAAGGGGTATCCAGCTAGTATTAAATTTGGCCAATGTGTTTCTCTAAATACAGCCATCGGTTCAGGAAATTGTAAATAAATTGTAAGGGGAGACATAATAAAAGTCTTCCAATACTTGAAGGGCTATCACAGAGAAGAAGACATCAATTTATTCTCCATAACACCTGAGGACAGGACAAAAAACATTGGGTCATGTCAGAGGGAGATCCAACCTGGAAATAAGGAGGAATTTCCTTAGAAGAATAATTAATAATTAATGGAACAACTTGCCTCCCAGAGTTATGAATGCTTCAATTCTGGGGGGTTTCATGAAAAAAGTTGGGACCATTTGCCAGGGATGGTATAAGGATTCGTACTTTGGGCAGGCAGTTGGACTAGAAGAAATTCAAGGTCCTTTCCAACCCTACAATTCCATAATTTTAAAGCTTGAAGGGCTGTGACTACAATACTGACATTTATCTAACTGAAAATGTCTAACTATTAAAACCAATTCAGGTTGCATATTTTTCTCCAATAAGATGTGGTCCATGAAATTAAGGAATTGTTCCAAAACTTAACTAAATAGAAATTAGATGAGAAGAAGATGAGCTAACATTAGTGCCTTTCCGTTCAAGCTGGTAGTCACCAAATCGGTTCAGGCTGATGGAGACATTTATATGGAAGACATCAAAGTAGAAAAAGCTGCTAGAGGAAAATTGAAATAACCCTGCTATTTTTAATTCCTGGATTGTAAATTTGAGCAGAGGAAGGCAAATAAAAGGGTGCTATAAGAATCTTTCATGTCTATTTTATTTATTTTTTGTTTTTATATACAAGACTCCACTGGAAGTGAAAGATCACTTTGTTATTGATTGCACTGAATGTGGCTGTCTCCTGCTTTAAATCTCCCAACAGACAGCTGCTTTCATTGTTCAAGTCTTATATTCAGCAGCTGTCCCAGGATGCCAGAGTTGGTTTTAAATCAACATCTCCCCATCTTCAAGCAGCTGTTACCAACTCTAGGATTCAGGTTCTATCTTGAGTCTTGAATGAGCAATGACGCTTATATCAACCCTGGTGGTAACTTAAATTGATGCTGTGCCTCAGATTATATTATGTCTCCATGCAGTTTGTTAATTTGTAAACAGAGATGAACCAAATGTTCTCCTGATTAAGTTTTTAAACTCAGAAGGGGGGGGTTAAAAAACATCCCCTTTAACTTCCCATCTCTTTGTGGTTGTTTGGCTCCAAATAAAGTATCATATGAACAATTGCATCCTCTCCTGTTTGTTTCTTCTTTTTTTGATAATCTGACAAATAATCAGTTGTGTAATTGTGTAATCAATTGTGATAATATGATGCTGCTACATAGATAGATGATTACAAAGACAAAGTCTTCCCTTTTTAGGGAAGATGGTTGAGAAGATTATTGTGTAACAGCTTCAGAGGGTCCAGGATGAAGTGGATTATCTGGACCCCTTTCAGTTGTGTTTCAGATCTTTATATAGGACTGAGACACATTGGTCATGTTTATTGATGACCTCTGGCAAAAATAGGATAGGAGTAAATGCAACCATACTTCCCTGACTTTATCTCTTGGTTGCCTTCAAGTCCATGCTATCCTCTTGGATCAGCTGCAGTAGTTGGGAGTGGACAGCATTGTGTGGAGTTAGTTCTTTTCCTTCTCTAGGGGCCAGTTTCAGTCAATGTTAAGTGAGGGCAAGAAATTCTGCCTTTGTCCCCTAAATTGTGGTGTGCCACAGGTTTCAGCACTCTGCTCCTGTTTAAAATCTACATGAAGGTGCCTGATAAGGTCTTCATAGTGTGAGTTATCACCAGTATGCTGATGATATCCAGCTATATATCTCTGCCCTGTTGAAGTAGGAGATGATGCTTGGTATGTGGAGACAGAAGGGGGATTGGATGGAAAACAAAACAAGCTTCAGCTCAATTCTGACAAGACTGAGTGGCTTTCAGTTTTGGAACCACCTGGACCTAAGAATTTACCACCTGTGGTTCTGGATGAAGTTGCCCTTTCCCAGACCAATCTGGGGTTCATTCTGGATTCATGACTCCTACTCAAAAGAGCAGGAAGCAATTGTGGCTAGGAGGGTCTTTGCAAAGTTTTGAGTGATAAACTATAAAGCCTTACATGGCATGGGGTCAGGTTGAAGGACCATCTCAACCTAATGACATCTACCTGTTACATCAGGTACATCGGAAGAGGCTTATTACAGGTTCCATCTACTAGAGAGTGTCATCCAGCAGGACCTAGGGGGGTCTTTTCTACTGTCTTTACCCTATGGAACATCATACCACACCCCCCCCAAGTCAGGATGTTGGCCCACCTTGATGGCCTTCCAGAAGGGCCTGAAGACCTGGTTTTGCCATCTGGCCTGGGGATCAGAGAGTGGTATAGAGCCCATAAAATGGCTGTACTGTTTGTGATGTACAAGCTTTCCTGTTGATTGTATTGTACTGTATGGCTTTTCATTTTTCAATTGCTTGCAATGTTCTTTATTGTTCATATAGCTGTTTTATAGTGAATTATGTTTACCACTGTTTATGTTTTAATTGTATAATCCACTCTTACAGATAGGAAATTCTATAAACCAAATAAATAATAAAATATCACTACAAAGGAACAAAAAGTTCCATTAATGGACAAAACTTTATAGTCTACCAGGGATAAATTGGTAAACAACACATTTGTATCATTCCCTAAAATGTTAGCTTAAAAGATCCCTTTTATGCTAGGAAAATACTTCTCCCCATCTCCTTTCAGCTCTGATTTAACTTTGATATTTATTTTTTCAATTATTCAGCTGCTTTCATCTCTGCACAACCTAAGAGTCATAAATTGGCCAAGCAAGACCATTTTATTTTACTTTATTTTAATATTCCACTCCTCTTCTTACTAACTGAAAGAAATAGATAAATAGGGTATTTCTGTCTTAGCTTTTTACATGTTTCAAAGCTTTGTTTTTTCTGACTCCAGCTTGTTATTTCTGTGAAAACAATTCAATGCATTTTAACCTTTTCATCATCTACCTTGTTAGAATCTTAGTACAGCTAGTGGAAATATAAGATCACTTTCAAAGCTCTATCTAAAATAATATCTATATCCTTTGAAAAATTATTCCTTTCATAAATCTTCTTAGTAATTATTCTTATGCCCAGCTGCTTAAAGGATGATAAAAAAAAGCAATATTGTGATGACTATTCTGTGAATGGAAACATGGATGAAAACATGTTTTGCCTTCCCACTTTAAATGGATACCTTCTTCATTGTATACAACAGTATAGAATCTTTCCAGGCTGTAAAGGTATGGTTTGAAGAATTATATATTACTGCACTGATTTACTATTGACACACATATCCAATTCCAAAGATGCTTTTTCACGAGGCAACTACACTTTCTTGGGTTTTTTTGAAGTCATTTCACTTCTCATCCAAGAAGCTTCTTCAGCTCCTTCAGCTGTGACTAGATGGTGGGAAATGGAAGGATATTTCTTGCAGACATACAGTATATAATATATTCGTTGCAAACATACATGCATACATACATACATACATACATACCAGGGGTAGGATTCTACTGGTTCTGTAGAACTGGTAGCTCTGAAGAGCAGCAGACATAGAACTGGTTCTGTCTGCTGCTGTTTTGGCCCACCTCCTTGCCCGGGCTCTTACCTGACCTTTATTTCCTGCTTTTTCAACCTCAGCTGCTTTGCGTGGCGCAGCTGCAGTTGAAAAAGCAGGGAAAAAGTGCTTTTTCAAACACTGCACAACTGTGCGCAGCACTTTTCAGCTGTCCATGCAGCACAGCTGATGATGTTTCACACACGGGCGCAATGTAAAATGTAAATCACCAAACCAGTAGTTACACCGGTCAGATCCCACCAGACACACACACACACACACACACACACACAGAGAGAGAGAGAGAGAGAGAGAGAGAGAGAGAGAGAGAATATAAAATAGACAGGCAGAAGAAACTGGCAGACCTCCTATCACTAATAGCCACTATCAGTCCAAATGGGCAAATGTTGCAAAAGAATGACAATACTGGCATCATGGCAACAATTCAAAGCACCTGGAAAGATCCCATTAAGATTGCAAAATGGGACTAGAGTAGCAAAACGAAATTGCCTTATTCCCTTGCCTTATTTATAGAGAAAGCATTATTTTAGAACTGGAACAGCTAAGGACAAATTTAGATTGCCTCCATGCTAAGCTAAGGAATGAGGCAAAGCCTGAACCATGAGGACATGTCCTCTAAAACTGGATGTTTATAAGCTATAGTGAACAGTTGCTTGCAAAGGAGCCCTAAGTACTGCTAAATCAAGCTAGCCACAATCTAAACTATTTTGTATACAAGAAATGAAATGGATATTTTGCACTGTGCAGTTTCATTTGTATCCCAAGACATTATGACAATATGAGACAAAAACAGGCGGACAATTTATAAAGTTGTCTTGAGTGGTACAAATATCATTCAATAAAGCAAATTAATAACTGGATAAAACAGAGTAGAAGAGCTTTTTCTATCACATGTTTTAAAGATCTTACTTAAAAGCTTCAGCCTGCCCTAGAACAGGTAGCAGTGAAACTTGGAGCATGAAAATATAAGATGGGCTTTGCTTGATCAGGCTAATAACAACTGAGTGGCTGATTTAATTAACTCAGAAAACTTACAAATGGACAACTCACTTTTCTACTTCTATTTCTACTGTTACTACCTAGCCACTAGTATACTAGAGGTATGCCTGTTACTCTGAACTTACTAAGCAGCCATGAAAACCCTTTGCCGTTGATAAGTCATATGATTTTGACTCCTTTAAAAAAACCTTCTAAATTGCTACTCACTATCCATTATTTTATTATATTTTATATAAGACGTATTTCTTCCACATCAATCCTATCTTCCACTTCAATAAATGACTCTAAGTTTCAATAATACAAATGAGGAAGTAAAACTATCCATATCATGCATGAGTTTAGATATAGCTTTCTTGATCCCTCTTAGCTATTCTTTTTCATAACTAAATAAAAATGAAACACTACACATAGTGTTTTCACAGAAGAGCAGCTTTCTAATAATTTGAGTCTACTCCTTTTCATAATCTGTTTTTTTAGGCACTGATCAGACCTGTGCAGAGAAGCAGAATTATACACATATATACTAAGGGGGACTGCAACAAAATGTAGGAATCCTTCTCAATACCTCATTACATTTAACAAAGGGAAAAGTAGGACCTTGTTAACAGAAGGTAGAAAAGATAATCAGTGACCTGGGACTCAAGGAAAGTTCTCTATGTTAGGGGGAAAAAACCTAAAACATGTATCATGACCATTTTATTAGGTCCAACTAAAATATTTGCAAATCTAAACAAATAGGGGTGTTATTACAACTGTGCCTTGAAGCATAAAAGAGATTCTTATAGAAAAAAATATATGAAAATTTCAAGAGGAGAAGAGGAGATTGAATTCATATCAATTGAGTGACAATCAGAAAGAACAAAGGTACAACAAGGAAGTAAATATAAAATATTGAATAAATAAAACACACTTCCATCTAGAACTGGAAACAAATAGTCCTAACACTGAATGTCATTTTTTGTAACACCAAAACCCTGTTCTATGTCATCTTACTATGGCAACATAAACATCAACATGTTTTTCTATTATTTAAATAGAAAATAAAGGTAGACTTAACACCATTGAAAGAACAAAGGTAAACTCCCCAAATCTTAAAAAAGCTCCTATCCCAACTTGCATAATTCACCTCTTGAACACTTATTCCTCTTGAGAAAATTAAGTATTGTCCAAGAACCTAAAAGTTGCTTTTTGTCTGCAATAAAACCATTATTCTTCATTCTGCAAGAGGCCAGAAAGCCATGGATCTTCTTAAACAGCCTGTTTTTTTTTTAATTTGAGTTGTTTCTTACTATAAAATAGTTCTCATACCAAGGCATCATTAAAAAGGGAACACAATGCAGAGCATATGCACATCACAATGCCTTGATTGACTGCATTCCTTCACAGTGTGTTCCCAATGCCACTCTATCTATCTATCTATCTATCTATCTATCTATCTATCTATCTATCTATCTATCTATCTTAAGAACATCTATAAAACCCTCTCTCTGGAAGGTCAAAACATGGCAAATGCCATGCCTGAAATGCTCTCATCCTGTTAAACTGCAGAGTTGTCTCTGAATTGCCATCTGAAAGTCAGGATAGATCTCAGTCAAGATCTCAGTCTCATGGCTGGCACCAAATAAAGTGCCAGCACAGTTAAGATAATTATTCATAATACTAATTATATACAATTGTGGGTGATTTTAGAATTCTGACTTACTAGTCAAAATAAGCTGGACCATTGTAATGAAAATCATTCAAAAAGTGTAGGTAGCTATGTGGGTGTGTTAAGGAACAAAGAACCAAAAACCATACCATGCTAACATCTTTCTTAAGGCCAACTAAAATATCTACAAATCATAAACAAATAACCATGCTATTACAATTGGGTCTGGATTAAAGATCTGCAAATTTAGCTCCACAACCCTTTTCTATCTGGATATGACAGCTCTTTGAAAAAAGACTTTATTCCAAAGTTAACACACATTCTTTCACTCAGCACTAATCCTGGGCATTCATTATACAATCTATTTTGGACCCATTAATGGAATTTGGTTGCAATTCTAAACATTTTCTGTTTGAGTTGTCTGTATGGGGCCATATAGTATAAGGCTCAAGAAATGCAGTCACAGTTTGGGTAATGCTACTGTCGTAGGACCACTAGATTCTAGATTGTTATGGATCTTTTCAAAATTGAAAGATCCAGTGATTTATTTTGCTAGCAATGATCTTATGTCCAATGAATGTAATGTAATGTAGATGTAATGCATTTGCTTAGTCCATTATAAATTATAAAATTCAGATTTGTTTAATTGCAAAAAGAAAAACCAATACAGAAATCCAATCCAATTTCAGAAGGACACAATTCATCCTCAATAATCTAAAATAAATATGAACACAATTGCATCCCACAATTAATATAAATCAATAATAGTGGTTATTACTTTAAAATATTGGTAATCAAAATCTTACTGCTATCCCAAAAAAATAAAAAATAATCCAGACAAATAATAAGAGTCAGTGGTTAAGGTGTTTGGCTAGAAGTGAGAAGACTCCACTTTCAACCGCAGATGATCCCTGGGTTACTTTAGGCAAATCCCTCTTTCTCAGCTCACTATAGGGTAGCCCCATATGTGTTGCCACCTTGTGCTCCTGTATGAAAGGAGAGATGTAAGTCAAACAAATAAAGCTGAGCTACAACTGAAATAATTCCCGTGAATCAATATGTTCGCTTCTTTCTCTCTCTCTCTCTCTCTCTCTCTCTTTAGAATAGTAACCGATTATAATCCTGGGAACTAGCAAAAGATCTCTGAAAGAAAGACGTGGACAAAGAGCTGAAACGGAGTCATCTGCTTACCTTCATGGGCTTTGTATGGTAGTTCGGTCACTGCTGGCTGGATCTTTGGTTCTGGTGGCAGATGCTGATTGGTTGAAAAATGCTCCACATTTTCAGTCTGCCTGATTGGTGGCACTGGGACCTCAGAAGATTTTGTCACCTGGATTTCCACACGTTTGGGAGCAACATCAGGCAAAGACGGACTAGTGGCTTCAACTCTGCGCTGGGTTGGTTCAGGGATCTTTGAGGGGACTTCCATTCTGCGAAGAGCTTGGTCCTGTGGCTTACTTATACTGATCTCAGTCCTTCTGGGAGGAGTCTCAAGAGGCTTGTGTCCCAACACATCTGTTCTCTTGAGGCCAAATCTTGATGCTCCTGAGGTGGAATTTTCCACTTGCTTAGATGATATGTCAATGGAGATTTCTGTTCTTCTGGACACTGGTTCAGGATGTTTTGGCCCAGAAATCTCAACTCTCCTTAAAGAGGACTTGGGAGATTCCCCATGTCTGGAAGGAGTTTCTGAATTCCTGGCCCCAAGATCTTGGAATTTCTGTGTGGAACTGGACACTGTGGACCTTGCAATAGGATTGGGTGCCCGCCTTTGTGGAGTGGAAGAATTTGAAGGCTGATCTACTTCTTCAACTTCAAAGGATCTCTTCAAAGCTGAAAGATTAAAAAAAATGGAATTTAAATAACACTATCAGAATTATATAGTTATTGTCCTCAAGTTGCAAATTATATATCAACATTGCTCTTCATTGAATGATATCCCTCAAATTGGATGATATCCTATTTGTTAATTCAAATACTTAAGAAAAGGGGGGGTGACTTGCTGAGTCTTTGGATCTTTAGGGAATTTGTGCTGAAGTGTTAGGAAACTTAATCTGATTTTCAAGCCTTCCCAAATATAGTTGAAAAAATAAGGAATACCTTACTCTTCTTGCCAGTCTGAAGGCTCACAAGATTTCTGTATAAAAATGTATATTTTTATTTATTATTTATTTTTATTTGTCAATTCCTTACAAGATAATAAGTATAAGTAAAAACATAGTTATGAATACATGGATACATATAAGAAAAATTAAAAAATATATAAAAGAAACAATAGGACAGGGACAGTAGGCACGTTGCTTATGTATATACCATATAAAGTCCCTTCTTCTTTTTGAAAATCTTAGTTACATTTAATTTGGAATTTCTTCTTGAAATGTGCTTTGCTCCCAACTCATTACAGTTACAGTATATCCTGGCATAAAAGATACCTAGAATGCCTCTGGAGGAAAATACTGAGTGAACCTCACCAAACATACGCAACAGCCTTTCTTGAAGATTGTCTTGTGGCAATAAGTGAGATTTCTTATTTCTCAATCCTTATTATAACTACCAAGTGGATAAGAAGGGCCACAGAAATAACTGCAGGGCTGCCATGAAGGCATCTAGTGGATAAAGTCACGCATTTTTGTTGGGGTTGGAATCTGGATGAACAAATCTTTTGGAATTGTCTGAGAGAGTTATCCAGAAAGAGATTGAAGGTATTTGCTCTGATGAAATGAGCAGAGTTCCGAGTGCTGTGAGTTCAGCCACCTGTATTTTAATTCCTCTCTCTCCTGGCTGACTAAGGTTTCCTGGGAGGTGACATGTGATTTGGTCCAGACAGTGGCCAATGCTGCACTGTGGGAGGCTGTTCCGCCTGCCTTGAAGAAGACCATTATCAATCTCTTCTTAAGACATTGTTGGTGGACCAAGGGAACTGGAGAATTTTCATCCAGCCTCCAGCATGGCCCTGGAAGAAACAGATTATCTGGATCCTTTCCAGTTAGGATTTGGGCTTAGCTATAGTACTGTGAAATCATTGACCGCACTTCTTGAGGACCTCTGGTGATGTCTCGGTGGCTATCAATACCATAACTTTATCACTGGTATACTTACAATTTATATTGACTATTTCATAGTATGATTGATTGCTTATTGTACCCTATGACTATCATTAGGTGTCGTACCTTATGATTCTCGACTCCTGATGAATGTATCTTTTCTTTTATGTATACTGAGAGCATTTACACCAAGACAAATTCCTTGTGTGTCCAATCACACTTGGCCAATAAAGTATTCTACTTCTACTTCCATTGTTCATGGTATTCTTCTGGCCCAGCCAAGGAAAGTGGGAATTGGAGCTACTGTATTGCAATGGTTCCCTTCCTTTATTCATGGCTATTCCAAATTGATGTTAGTGGGGGGGGGGGAGCACTTGAACCTGAAACTCATACTTTGTGGAGAACCTTCAGCTTCTACTTTCTCACTACACCTATATAATATCTACATGAAACTGCTCAGCATTATCACTAATGTGCTGATGATAAACCAATTGTGCTTCTCTACCCTGGGCTCACCAAGTGATGTCACTGAAGTTCTTCCTTGATGCCTGGAGGCTATGAGGATCTGGATAGAGGAGAATTCTGGTTCAACCCTACTAAGTTTAAGTGGCTGTGGTTGTAAGTCCTCCACTCCTCCCCTGGCTTTGGCTTTGCACATGACATCTCAATCTTAATCATCTCTCATTAGGATTCCGGTAAAGCACTGAATACGGGGATTCCATTGAAGAACATTTGGAAGCTGAAGCTGATCCAGAATGCACCAGCAAAGGGAGTTCTGGGAGTTTCATTACTTGTATAATACCCTGCTCCAGAAGGCTTCCAAATATAGTTCTAGGTGCTATTTATCGCCTTGTCTCCTATAAAGCTCTACATGGGATACAGCCAGACTGTTTGGATGACTGCCTTTCTCCCATTATTTCTACTTGCCCCACCAGATCTAACAGGCTCCAGTCCCCTTTTATCAAATACTAGCACCTTGTTGGACCCCAGAATTGTGCCTTCACTATCTCAGCACCTGTCCTATGGAACAGCATCCTGTCAGAGAGCCAGATGATCCTGACCTGACATTGTTACTTTTCAAGTTCTGAATATCTGACGCTTCTCTAGGCATTTGGGCCAGAATGTTAAGTGAGCTCTGCTGCTGATGTAGTTTTATGCTTGGGATGTAATGTATATCTTGGGTGTCATGGGTCATTGCTCGAAGCCGTTGTTTTAATCCGTGCACACAACCCACAGTCACTGTTGAGAGATGGGTAGTCATTTACATTATTAAAATAAATAAATATAGTCCCACCAAAATATTGGATGCCTTCCAAAACAACAAAAATCTCAAAGTCTTCCAGCCAAATGATCAAAATAATTGTAGGGCACTGACTAGAAAAATAGCTCAAGATCATCAACATCTATAGATAGGATCAGGCACAAATCTGACACATCAATTTGTCCAACTCCCAAGGGTGAGTTGGCCAGACACTTGGCTTAGATGCATTAATTACTTGGCATGTTTCAAAAACTGCACTATCAGCCTCTTCCTCATACTTAGCCCTTTTAGGTTTTATTAGAAAAGCAGCAAAGGGAAGCATTTGTTTATTAGGTCAGCTGAGCTTTCCACGAAGCAGTAGTGCTCAAACCAAGAAAACATTTCGGTATACTTTGGAGTGTGGTTTCTACTACATAGAAAATTAATCATTTACAAAATCCTCATTCTAAACTTTATGAAACACCAAAGGCACAGTACAAGATGACCTATTGCTCAGTGCCCTTGTTGCAAGGCATTACTAGTGAATAGACAATAAAATCCATACAAGTAATCATATCTACAGCTAAAACAGGGATTCTCAAATTGAACTTGATGGAGTTCCATGACAGACCATAGGCAACAAGAGTTTGCTCAAAATTCACAGTCAGAGGTGTATATAGAATTTTTTTCCCCCCAAGGAAAAGGTCAAACTTGATTCCTAGTCATTTGAGAATCATTAATTTGGTAAAAATGTTAAACCCTCGGGTAATTGTGAAACACAATTTCACAATTGTGAAAACTTGTGAAAGTTTTAATTTATGAACATTGGAAACATTTTGTTATTGTCATAAATGGTGAACCTTTTGGGACAGTAACTGAGGCATCTTTTTTGTAAAATACAATGTTCATATATACATTTCCATAAATTACAATAATCATGCATTGCATCTTTTTGCTAGTTTTCTGTCGTTTGAGTTTTGTCTCTTCTGGGACAAAAAAAAAACATTTTTAAGGTTTTGCAGCCTGAATAAACTGAAACTACCTGATCTAGAGAATGGGGAAAGAATGAGAATCCAGTGACATATAAGTTATGACTTGTATGGAGAACTTTTTAAGGTCATAATTATGACCTTAAAAATCCTTTTGAACACTCAAAAAGATTCACAAAGTTTAAGCACTTCTCTCTATATCTGTATCTCGATATAGATACATAATTGGATCATCTCAAGAGCATTGGTCATGTTGGCTGGGACTGCTGGAAGTGATATTTGAGCAACATCTGTGGGGCTACATATATGAAGTGTTGACAGTGTACCGAGAAACAAGTACAGCCGAGTGTGATCATGCATCTACCACAACACATTTTTAATATTGGTATGTGTATAGGGTAGGATGAAAAATGGAGGCAACACATTGCTGCGTTAATTATTTTACTTGGGTTCTGTTTAATTATGAATTACCTGGCTATTACAATCAATTTTATTTAATTTCACAACACTTGGAGATTGGAAGATTGGTTCAGGAAGGCTGAAATGCTTAGCATGCAAGACCACATCTGGTATACTGACAGCAAGATTGTTATTTTAAGCTTCAGTGGTGTGTTGCTGGCACCAGCAGCACAATCATTGCAGCCAGCAAACATCACAGTGTGCTTGCAACATTATACTTAACCTTCCTGCTTTCTGCATTACCGCCAATTAAGATAAATAGCTGTTTACATGCTGTAGTGCATTTGTTAGGTAATGAGATACATTATCTTTTGAAAGAGGTTAAGTGTCTGCTTTGTTAAAACTGGCACTCAGAAAGCATCAGATCTTTATTGTTATGAAATCGAGACAACAGTATCATGAGTAACAAAAATTTCAAAAGCACGGAACAATAAACTCAAAGGAACTCAAAAGACCAGCAGCAAACAAACAAGACAATGAAGCAAAATGGTATTGTGTACTCTTACAGAGTAAGGGTTAACAAACCTAGCCTTCCAAATCAATCCAAATTGTTCTAGTTAATTTTGAAATGTAATCTGATCACAGATTTCAGGAGAGAAAGAATAACATACAAGTGTGGTTTGTGGCTGTGGGTGGAGTCTCAAGAAAGAATAGCTTTGTCAGCAGATTCCCCAAATTATCCGGCTGGCTGGGAAGACACCTGGAAGATGCCAGATTTGGAAAGACAGTTGCAGAATCTTGAGACCCCTGGAAATGTCATTCTTCCAAATGGAAATGGAAGATGTGGGAAAATGGTGACAGAGGGCCATTCTGAAAAGGTGAGTAAATGAGAGGCGGAACAGGAGAAGGGGGGGAAAAGTATGAAACAAGCTACAGATGATGCAAGGTCTAGTGCAGAATGCACAACTTCAGAAGATCACAAAGACTGTGACTTTTCAACCCAGAACATGCCTCAGTCCTCACAAAAAAGGTTCTGGTTTTGACACATTCCCTTGAAATTTTTAAGTTAAATCCTGCAATGCAGATGCAACAGGTCTAGCAGTCCATAGTAATGGTGATCTTTGTCTAACTCCCACAGAACTGATTTCACCATGCATAACACCTTCTTTTCATTACTGTCTAGATAACATCTGCATCTTAGCAAGCATAAACAGCAGACATATACTTTTGTAGTGTGTGCACATCTTCTAGGTTCAGGCAGACTATAAAGGAAGTGGGAGAACACATAATAAACTTTGGTTTGAGAGAGGACAGGAAGAAGAAAGACTCCCCAGCTAAAAATTGGTTTGCAAAGACTTTTCAATCTCTATTCATTATATTGTTTTCTTCAGTTTGGGGAGATAGAATGCAGATTAATATTTTTCTGACAGTTACTAATATGAAAAGACAAATTCCAACTAAAACCTCAGGAAAAATCAAGTTTAGTTTAGGGATATATTAGCCTCTTGAGCAAGCTTTTCCTTTTTCCAAATTTCTGTAACTCTGCTCAATGTAGGCATCTTTTGCCCTAATCTTATTTTCACCTGCTGTTACCTTGTTTTCAGTTAAGAGAAGTTCAATAAAGATGACTGGATGAAGCATATAGATTACAAGAACTAGTAATCTAAATTAAGAATTTAATAATCTAAATTGAGAATAAGACATTAGAAATTACCTAATATGTCCTGAATCAAAGAAAGGTAAATATTGTGTGACCCAACACACTTTATCTGTGTTTGACCTTGAGATAGGAAGTATCCACTCTGCAGAACAAGACAGTCTTCTATCCTGTTTGACTCTGAGGCCACCATGATAGAAATTTTGTTCTTGATTTTTCAAGTCAAGGAACAACAGAGCCTCTTTAAAAGAGGTTGGGTGGGAGAACTGATCTTGTCTCCACGCGTGAGAAATATATTTAACCTGTTAAGCCTCTCAGAACCTGAAAAAGGCCTAATAATAAGAGACAGTGAACAGGACTTCCACTTAATAGGGGTAAATGAAAATCAATCTGGTGTAGTGGTTAAGGCATCAATCCACAATTTGGGAGATTGTGAGTTCTAGTCCCACCTGTGGCACAAAGCCAGCTAGATGACTTTGGGCCAGCCATTTTCTCTCAACTCACCTCATAGGGTTGTTCTGTGCGGAAAATAGTAGGAGCAAGGTGTTTAGATATGTTTGCCACCTTTGCCTCAGCTATAGGAAGGAGGCGATGGCAAATCACTTTTGAAAACATTGCGTAGAAAATGTCAGGGACTTGCCAAGACAGTGTCTAAGACTTGGACATGACTGGAGCAAAAAAGCAGGGGAATGGGTATAAATACGATCAGAACTATGATGTGATTTTTAAAAATTATACTATGCTATTTTTAAGCCTATTCCCTACCTCCCACAACCATTTGCCTTAAAGAGCAAAATGTATCTTTAAAAAAGCTGAGTTTGAAAAGAGACTAATGAAAATCCCCCAAGTTTTTCTTTTTATTTCTTAGCATGGCTAAAGATAGAATTTGCTGGTTGCTATAGATTAGGTGTTGGCAATATATGGCTCTTCAGATGTGGTTTGATTCCCATCATCCCTCACTTTAGAGCATGGCGGTTTAAGGTTGTTGGAAGCTCAAGCTCAATAACATCTGCATAACCACTCTGGTGTGAAGCAGGAACAATTTGAACGTCTCCAAACCAAGGCAAAAGAAAAGCCCTATAAACATTGTCAAAGGGCAAAAAACAAATATATGTGGTCAAAGACAGCCTGCTGTATTGCCTTTCAAGAGATTTAAAACTACAAATAAGCCAATATATGTCAAGTTTCTTTGTCTACAAAAGCCAACAATAATATGTGGAATGAATAAATCAACACAGAATCTTTGCAAACTATTTCAAGTTGAGGAATGAACTAGCTTCTTTTGCAATACAATCCTATAAATATCCAGTCATAAATAGACCCAACTGAGTTCAATTGACTTTACTCCCATATAATTATGTATAAGAATACAAGATTCAACCACAAATACAAAGGCAAGATTTCTAACTGCTTCAATCTTAAAATATTTTTTTAATTGTTGAATATCTACTGCTGATTAGCAAACAGAGCAATCTTGACTTAATTATTAGCTTTGCCTCCCTTGAAAGAAGGCATCTCAAAATGTACCTGTATATGGAAAATTCATTCCTGAAAGGTTAAAGAAAATTATTTAACACCACAAGTTTGTCTTCCTTCTCCCAAGCTTTGTCCATTTACAACAGAAACAAACCAAAGCTACTTCTTCAAAGTTATGATTTTTATTTAGTCAAGCATAGTAACAACAAACTTCTATACACTTCCAACCTTAAAGTTATATTTCCCACCAGTAAATACCAAACCATTGTCAAAGTTCATTGGGAGCTATCTTGAAACAGGGGGATTCTAAGTAGGAAAACAAGACATGAGCCTACGGACAGTTTAAACCAGGGGTCTCCAACCTTGGCAACTTTAAGCCTGGGCTTAAAGTTGCCAAGGTGGGAGACCCATAGTTTAAATAAAGTTATATTTATTTTTAAAATATCCACTGGAATATTTCAATTTCATCTTTTTTTTAAAAAAAAAAGGTATTGTTTTTTAAATACACACTGAATTATTTCAGTTTAATCTTATATTGGGACAACATAAATTTTTCATGATATATTTTAATATAGACATGTAAAAAGTATTCCTAGGTCAATATCCAGAACTTTTTATCAAACACCTTGCCTTCTTTCAAACAGAGTTAAATACTTCTGCTGAACAGAAGTATGAAATAGTATACATTACATCATCATTCTGTCAGAACTTACCCTTCCATCCTTCCACCATCCAATTTCAACTGTCAGTATCTATTATCCCAAAGGTGCTTTTTTTTCAATAGGCAACTAGACTTTGTCTTTTTGCTTGAAGACGTTTTGCTTCTCATCCAAGAAAAGCTTGGGCGAGAAGAAGATTCTTGGATAAGAAGCTACATGTCTTACAGCCAAAAAGCAAAGTCCAGTTTTTCCTTTTGGAAAAAAAAAAAAAACACCTTTGGGACAACCATGACCTGGATGACTGAGAATTTTCATAGACACTGTCACTACCTATCTTTCCATCCCCGCCATCATCTCAACTGGTGAAGCTTCTTGAATGAGAAGCTTCTTCTTCCTCAAAGGAAAAACAGTCCAGTTACTTTTTAAAAAGCACCTTCGATACACATTAGATCAGTTTTCTTCAACCTAGAGCTTTCCAATTCCAGATCTCTAAATCCCCAAACTGTGTGGGGAAAGTTGTATTTGATTATACTGTATAGATCTCTTACTCCTCCAACACACACACACATTCCAATGATGTTTAAATGGCAATGTATTTGACTAGGTCACCGGAAGAAGACATGTACACCAAAATAAAGGTCTCATATCCATATGAAAGAGATATGGGCCAATGAAACTTTGATTCAAATACCTACTGAACTCCAGACAAAGCCTTCCCTTTTTTCACATGATGAATAATCTTTGAGGCAAGTTTCTCTATCTTCTAGCTTGCAGTTGAAGTATCTGATACTCATGGTAATTATGACCACCAAAAAAACCCCAAACCCCACTTTCACCTCATTTAAATTAGTTTCAAATATTTCCTGTCTGTGTTACAACACTTTGCTGTAAGCCTTCCCAGGAGAGTCCTTCCATCTGTTCAAGCTGGATCAAATAAAACTTGATATCAGTCTCTTTATTAACTTCATTGCAAGAACAGCTCTGGCTAAAATCCATAGAGAACAAAAGAAGTTAAGTTTGCAAAGAGCCCACTCAAATGATACAGAAACCATATGCAAGGAAGTTCCTACAGGAAATCAGTGATAAAAATGGAGGAAGGGGGATTTACTTCTTACAAAATGTAAAATATGCATATACTGAATAAGAGAACATCTCCTGCTTCATCTACAAGATTTTTTTTTAACATTTTGGATTGTTTTGCATTCATGAGAATGATTCCCAAGGATTTTGTACAATAAGTCAAGGGCAGGATTGTAGGCAGCTGCCTGAGATGCATCATGGGGCCAAAATTTAAGTCAGGGCGGGGAAGCCATGGGAATAGGGAGGAAGAGAAATTGAGGAGCAGTCTAGAAATGTGGGATAATAGTTTAAACTAATGGACCACCAAAATACACAGAGATGCACGACAGCTTATAGGACCTTGCTGATCAGACAAGGTCTGATTCAAAGAAGAAATTTTTCCATGCAATTGTCAGCTTCAGTGGAGACAGCTAATTCAAGGATGTGATGGTACCTACTTCCACAAATATATGCTCCAGTCAGCAATTCTATTATTACAAGGATCAGCTCCACAAAAGATAAGAAAGTCCCAATTGGAGTCCTAGTCACTCCTATCAGCTAGACGTAAGAATTTCTGTTCAACCATTAAACTCATTAAGTAATCCCCATCATTTTATGACTTTTGGAGGATTAACAGAATATCAGAATAACAGAGTTGGAAGGGACCTTGGAGGTCTTCTAGTCCAACCATCTGCTTAGGCAGGAAACCCTTTAACATTTCAGACAAATGGTTTTCCAATCTCTTCTTAAATACAGTACTTCTATCTTTAGAGCATTCACAACTTCTGGAGGCAGTGGTGGTATTCAGCTGGTTTGCACCGGATCGGGTGAACCAGTAGCAAGGATTTGGCGTGGGTCGCCGAACCAGTAGTAAGTTTTGGCTGGCCATGCCCCCGACCCGGTCGCCCTCCTGCCCGATGCTCACTTCACCCCGCCAGCCTGACGTTCACCTAAGGTATGTATTTCATTTTTTCCCCTCCCGACAATCAGCTGTACATACAATCAGCTGTGCCAGGATTCCCCTTGCTGAGGCCCAGGAAGGCAAAAAATAGAGGGAGGGACTCCAGTCCACCCTCCATTTTTTTGCCTTCCTGAGCCTCAGAGACTTATGGGAGCAAAAACGCCCCCCCCCCAGGCTCTTCTGAGGCCAGGAAGCTCCCAAAATGGAGTGTGGGGGGGGTGCTGCATGCCCCTCCCATACTTTGTTTTTTCTTCTTCCTGAGCCTTTGAGGAGCCTTATGGGAGCAAAAGGCCCTCTCCAGAGGCTCCTCTGAGGCCCAGAAGGCTCAAAACATGGGTGGAGAAGTGGCTGCAAAAAAAGCCACGCCCACCCAGTCACATGGCCATGCCCACAGAACCGGTAGTAAAAATAATTTTGAATCCCACTACTGACTGGAGGCAAGTTATTCCACTGATTAATTGTTCTGTCAAAAAATTTCTCCTTAGTTCTCTATTGCTTCTCTCCTTAATTAGTTTCCATCCGTTGCTTCTTACCCTGCTTCAGGTTCATTTAGATTAGAAGAACCCAGATTGGGAAGGTTTTTGTAACAGATACACAGTAAAAGGATATGAACTGCAGTTCCTCAAATCCCTAGATTTACACAGAGCTCTTCTGGCTCCTGCTTCTCCAGGGCAAATCCTGATGAAGTTATGCATTCCCAAAGACAGCTTGATCATAGCAGCATTAAAATATAAACATTTCCCCCCACAAGGTTTGACAGCTTGGTAAACACACTTTTAGATCATTCTCGGTAACAGCAGCAACTTTGATAGGAAACCAACTACAGTCCTCTTTGCTCCAGAAAGGATGGGGAGGAGGAAAGTGACAGCAAGTGGCTGACCAATCACCAGAGCCACCCCCCAGCTGCAAGGGAAAGGAAAGGTCAGTAGGACAAGGTGGAGCCACTGCAAGCAAGCAAAGTTCAACAAATACAAGTAGGGTGATGGGCAGAGAGCTCAAAGAGGAGCAGTCATGGGGGAAAAAAGTCATTCCTTCTGCTGCCTCTTCACTCCCTTGCTCTTCCAAGTACAATATTCAAATAGTGAACTCAAGAGCTGTCAAGGAAAGTCAGACCCTCTTTTTATTTAAAAAAAAAAAATCACCTATTTTCATAGGGGTCTTGCTGCATCTCTCCTCATACCTTAGAACTACGTGGATGTTAGAAAGATGGAACATTATAACAATGAGACTGGGCAGGCAGGGAAAGCACTCGGAAGGCACCCACTTCATGAATCTTGACCTTGCAATGAGATAAAAGAAGTACCTTGACTTACTCCTCTTAATGTTGATTGCAAAGTCTGGGGAACTTGCAAGCTTGGCAGGAAAGGCATATATAACATCAGGCAGGCATGTCTTTTTTTATATATATATAAATTTTATTTGGGTTTTCACCCAAATAAATACAAGTAAAATTTCTGGTCCCGGGTTATCACTTCTCCATACAGACACAAATTCAATTTCATATTCATCTTAGTGTTCTATTCCCTATCTTATTACTGTTTTAACATTTTCTCAATAACTTTTCCCTTCCCTTAGTTTTCTCAATCTTACTTTTAATTATCTTGTTCCTTTCTAAATTCAATTATATATATCTTTTTCTAAGTTTCAATATCTTTCTAGTCATTATATTTATACTTTTGTCTGTCCTGTTTCAATTTCATATTTTCTTTTTTATTAAACAAAATTTTTCCCTGTAGTTACTAATTGGAGTATGACACCTTTGTATATTTTAATTTTTATCCATTCAACTCTTATTTAAACTTCAATTTATGCCTTTACAATT
Source organism: Notechis scutatus (assembly GCF_049901735.1). Classification (NCBI taxonomy): domain Eukaryota; kingdom Metazoa; phylum Chordata; class Lepidosauria; order Squamata; family Elapidae; genus Notechis; species Notechis scutatus. The sequence goes on along the minus strand of NC_142010.1, from coordinate 107,963,942 downwards.
ATAACATTCAATATAACACATAACTTCCAGTCAAATTCTGCTTGGTACATTCTTAAAATATGCACTAAGTTCTTAAAGAGAATATATTCTTTCATGTTCCTCTTCGCTTAAATTTTTATAACACATTTATAATAATTAAAATGTTTCCCTCCTTTCCTAATTTCATTCTCTTATTCTCTTTATTTCATTTATTTATTAAACATTCTATTACATTACAATGAGTATTTTATCTATCATTTTAATCACACTTGTTTCATATTTTCAAAGTTCATTTCTATTTCTAATATAACAATTCTATCTTATGCACCCTTGCAGAATCCCCCTTTCAATTAAGTTTTCACCCATTATCTCTGTGGCTTCTAAATAGGTGTATACCCTTAATCCTTGTACGTTTTCCCTGTTTCTCTATGTCCTGTTTCTGTCCTTTATAATTTCTTTTCCTTTCCCTCTTCCCCTCTTCTTCTCCCTTCCCTTTTTGACCCCTTCTCTCTCTAATTCTGTTTCTCTCTTCTGTAATCCTCTCTTCTGTTTCTTCCTAATGTTGTAATTACTTTTCAAACTATTCTTTTTTTGGGTTGTTTTTTCAGATCTTAATTTTTTCACTCTCTTTCCCCCCCCTTTCCTCTCTTTTCCCCACATAGAAATACTTGGTCATTGAAGATGGCTTCTTCTTTGTCCCGCCCTTCTTGTTCTACAGGCATTTCTTGTTGTTTCTCATAGTTCAGGATCTCCATTTCTAAAAATTGAAATACGAAGCCAAAAGAACCTCTTCTTTCTTGTGCATCTTCTTTCTGTTTTTTAAATTCCATTCTCAATTCTTCCAAGAGTGATACCATTTAAAAAACTTTTAAACAACCATCCAATTAATTTTAGTCCTTTAGATCCAATAGCCAAAAATCCAAAAATCACCAAGTAATCCAAATAATCCAAAGCTGTTTCTTCTTGCTTCTTTTTTCCACTTTATCTTCCTGGGGTTCTCTTATCTTGTTACAGAGTTTCAGTTAAAATGTATCTTTTAGGAATCTTGTTAAAGTTTCACTGTTAATTCCTTTCACTTCCAGGTGGTTTCCTCCATTTTTCCAGATCCCACTCTTTTGTTTTTTTTCCTTCTTTTAAAAGTTTTTGAGAATCCAGAAATCTTTATTATCCCTTTGACATTTTATTTTCAGCTTAAATACCTGTTAATGTCAAAGTGTTTTCTGCTGGTTTCTTGCTTAAATCTCTTAGTTGTCAATATAGGGAAGAAAAGAAAAAAAACAAATCCTTTCCCTTCCCTCTCTCATTCGCCACTTCAAAGTCTTCTTTGGGAACAATGTTGTTCTTTATAATTCAAATTCCAGGGTACCTTATATTGTTGCTTTTTCAGTTTGACCCGGTCAGCCAAAACTTTCTCTTCTTATCTTCCTCCTGCACATTCTTTTCCGGTTGAGTTCTTCTTTGAGGTGGCCATTTCTGACCACTGCTGCAACCTCCTTCGGGAAAGGGAGTAATGGCTAGCTGGGGAGGAGAGATGTGACTCTCCTCGACCCTGCTGGCAGTCTCCCCCCTCTTCACCACCTCTACGGGGTAGCTTAGCCCCGAAACCAGCCAGCTCGGGGCGCTCCAGCAGCAAGCACAGATCAAAACTGTGCACGATCGCAGATTTCGGTCTGTCGCCGAAGAAGCTCAAACCGGAAGCCAGGCAGGCATGTCTTTTGTTATCTCTTGTTTGGCTAAGTATAAATTTTCCTGGGTAATTTTCCAAGTAATACTTTTTCTGTAAAGGCATCTGGTCCAGCTAGAGCCCTTTTCAGCTGACTAAAGCTGGGAATGGCAACTAGGAACACGAGCTAGCTGAGTATATAAGGTTTGCAAGTAACTGGGGAGATACACTAGCAGCAGGAGGAGCACAAGCAAATCAAGCAAAAGACAAGCAACTAGCCCAGGGGTGTTAAACTTGCAATGACATGTCATCATGTGATGTATCAAAACTTTTTCCCCCTTTGCTAAACGGGGGGTGGGCATGGCCATTGCGTGACACACATCCGGCTTGCAGCTTGTGAGTTTGACACCCCTGAACTAGCCCCTAAAGTACTATTTGTTTTCAGAGTTTCTCAGTCACAGTGAATTCTGGTAGTGGAATGCCATCATGGATTTTGAAGATTTCAGGCTTAAGGAAGGCCCAAGCCCAGACCTTCAATATCTTTAGGCAATGAACTAAAGCAGAAATCCCCCAAGACACCATTTGATCCTAAACTACTATAGTTCTTCTCTCACCAGCTTGTCAGGCAGTTCTCTGCCACACATACAACCGACTTTTAGAACTACAAAATAAATTCAGTTACAAAGGAATATGTGACTAAAGAGGCAAGCACCATCTCCCTTTCATGAACTGCAAAGGAATCAAGAGAGCAAAGAATGCAAGACTTTAAAATATTTTGCATACTTCCAAAGGAAGCTTATATTGTGCAATTTATCCTGTCCCATTTGAAGATTTTTATAGGGCTGTCAGATGTCACTGTGATATTTCCATATTTTCTGATTGATTCTTCTTTCTTTTTAATTCCAGGGAAAAAAGTATTTATTTATTTTTTTAAAAAAAGATAATTTCGCTACGAGTTTTTGGTGATTGTGGTTGATGCCATCTGTATATTGCGAGCAGCCTTTTAATCAGATCCCCAGCACCTCACATAATTTATTCTAAGAGCCAAGCATTGATCTCTGAAAGTGAAAATATAATTACTGCAGAAAACTGAGTCATAACAATTCAGCAAAACAAAAGCTCATGATTCCATGTAAGGATTTTTGAGATCAAATCACGACTAAGTGGCTGTACTCTCTATCCCTTTTTTCCCCTTCAAGCTTCTTGCATTTTTGGAACATCAAAAAATGTCATCCACTACATTTGAACTTCAGAGAATAACTGCTAAATCGGGCTGTTGGCACTTCTATATGGGGATGGTGGTTAGACAGATTAGTTACAACTGAGCACATACAAATTTTGTAGCATTTATCCACCAAAATAAATATCCTCCCCTTCCCCCCCGCCTTTGGAACAGCACCACTTTAGGACAGTATTTCATGAAAAGGGGCATTGGGAAGGACAGTCTTTCTCAATCCACACAATTGTGTTGCATTATAACTTTCATAGTTCCTACTAGAACAACACAAGATTTTGGGGGCTACAGTGGAACACATTGGAGGCTGACAGGATGGAGAACACCAATGTAGGAAAAAATATGTGAAGATTCCACTGGATTAATCTGCACTATTGCTCTATTCCATTATATGTGGCTTGTAGTCCCTATCCTTCTTGTGTTTCTTAACACACTCACACTCACATATACATCTGTTTTTCCTCCTAACATGTGCAGAGCCAAAAAAACTTCAGGCCACTGCAGTTTCTTTTACATTATCATGTTATCATACACATTCCATGCTGGAAAAAATAATGTGTGAAATACCTCTTGGCTACCAGAAAGTAAAATTTAGTATGAATTAAATGTTTAGAAAAGTGGTTTTTTTTTTAAAAGATCTGTCACCCACCTCTAATCTAATAGGAAGAAGTTTAAATGTTTCCAACTATAGTACTAGTTGACTCTGTTTTCCTCAAAATATATCTGTATCAAAGGTATGTTTTAGGAATCATTCCTTTTTGTTGGAACCATATCTTTGAAAGGGGGCAGAAGGAATTCTTAGCAATCTAATCCAAGCCAAACTTCCAAAATGAATCCTGAAAGTAAATGGACATATAAGCATTGTGATGTTATAAATCTATATCAATTGGCAAATACTCCCAATGCCACTTCGTTTCTCTCCCGCTGAGTATTTCTATTAGTCCTATCTTCAATCCTTCTATTTCTTTTTCTTCCTTTCTCCCAACCCCAAAATTTCTTTTTTGATTGACTTGTGCAATTTAACTCAGACCAGATTAGAATCCTCTTTTGAATCTTAATTTACTAACTGAAGACAATGACAGGCAAAGCTATCATTAATTAAATAGCCAACAGTTTAATAGTATAAGAGAGCTGGACAGTAAAAATGAGTTAAAGTTTCTAACCACTATAGATACTTTGTAATAAACATTGTACGCTTTCCAATTTCACCATCATTTTTGCTGCCACAGGGTAACATATCTGTCCCTTTGGAAACTATGTATGTTCCTATTAGGTTAAGTCAGAGACTGGGAGATTCCTTCAAATACTGACTTAAGCAAACAGACATAACAAAGCAAAATAGACATATTTTGCAACACACATTCTTCAAACTGTTCCTTGGCACGTGCAGCTCAGTCCAGTTTTAATTCTCTTGCGATAAACAAAATGTTCCTTTCAGAGTGTTAGTTATGTTACTGTTATGGTTATTGCATTATAACACATGAGTCCCTTTCCAACTGTGGCAGAAAGGATTCCATCCCCTACTTTACGATACTTTAGAATTATGAGAGAAGTTAAGTGTTCGGAAGTTTCCATTGTGATCCAAGCTGTAGCTTGCATGCTTCACACTGAGGGCAAGAGTGGTGCTAGATTTTTTTTTTAACAAAAAACATGTAATGAAGACACACAGAACTCTGATTTCATCGAAAGGTGTAGGGCCAGAGCAGCTATTACAACCGCAAAACTGAGATATTAAATATTCCAACAAGCGGCCCCAAGTTCAAAAGAAAAGGAGCACGAAAGTGAAACATACCTCCTACAGGTGGTCGCAAACATTTTTCAGAATAATGAAAGCTCACCTCATCTCCATATAGGACTGATACAAGGGCTCGTGATTCACTTCATGGGGGGCTTATAAGTCTTGGGCAATGTTCCCTAACAGGGCAAGGCTACTCCCCCATAAGTGCCATACACCAATTCCCCAATTCCTTACTGGTCTTCTAATCAGGAAAGCTGACAGTTGTATCATGCCTTCTACCACCTAACCCACACTTCAAGAAGAGTATTAGGCCCTTCTGGCTGTTCACTGATGAATATGGGAAAGAATTACAAAGACATGGAGGCCAAGCCATCCAGGTGAGGTCTCTCCTCTCCTCTAAAGCAGCAGCATGATTGGGGCAGAAGCAGCGCCCAGAGAGATTCTCACACCTTTCTGTAGTTATCCGCATTCCCAAATGAAGGCCTGTAAAGAATAATTCTTATTCTTTCAGAGAAACATCTGGCAGTCCCTTCATGGTATGAAGCAGGAAAAGAGAAAAGAAATACAAAGAGAAAATAGCATAGCCTTCACAGGGTCTGTTTTTCCATCCCGCTGCAGGCATTCTGTCTCATGATTGCACTATCATTTATTTGGATAAATATTTGGAATGGTTCTGAGTCCCCCAAACTCCAATATTTTCTTTGAATTCATAGCATGCTCCCAATGAGCCTTTATATGTATTACCCAATTTAGATAGATAGATAGATAGATAGATAGATGATAGATAGATGATAGATAGATAGATAGATAGATAGATGATAGATTGATCGATAGATCGATAGATCGATAGATCGATAGACAGACAGATAGACAGATAGACAGACAGACAGACAGATAGATAGATGATACATAGATGATACATAGATATAGACAGGCAAACAGCCTGTCAGAGAGAGGGAGGGAGAGGAGAGGGAGAAATAAACCATTCTGGTTTATTAAAAAAACATTTTACTTTGTTTTATTTTTTATTTTATTTTATTATTTTTTAAATTTATATGCTGCCATCTCAAGAGCAGAGGTGGTATTCAGCAGGTTCTGAGCAGTTCTGGAGAGCCGGTAGTGGAAATTTTGAGTAGTTCGGAGAACCGGCAAACTCCACCTCTGACTGGAGATTTTACATTATCCTTCCCCTGCCATGCCCACCAAGCCATGCCCACAGAACCGGTAGTAAAAAAAAATTTTGGATCCCACCACTGCTCAAGAGGGACCTGCCCTTGAAATCCCCATAATACCATGCAATAGTATTACGAAAGCATGTAATGGTACTTCTGTTGATCTCAGAAAGTCACAGGTTAATTGCCTCAGTTCTTGCTTCAGAGGAAATGTTATGACCAAAGTTCTGTGGTGCTTCCTATGAAGACCCACCTCTTCCTGCCTCCCATTTTAAGGATTTCCAGAATGAGCTTCTTCCTCCCATGCTTCCCCTCAAAGAAAGGGAAGAGGAAGGCTGCTTGTTTGTGCAACAATGAGAAATTTATGCTTACAGTTAAGCCAGAGGTTATACGGAAAGAGAACTAGGTTTTCCAGTGATTCTTCCAGCATATTATTAGTGGTGGAGAAAATGACTCTCCACCCCCCCCCCCACAATTGCACAAAACTAACATGTTTCTGCACAGAAGAAATTTACAGAATTTGTTGTCAATGCTTTTAGACTGCTAACCTTTTTATCTTATAAATATACAATCAATTGTATGTTCTCCCTCCTCCTTGATCAAGATTTTCCATCCCCAAATATCCAATAGAATTCTGCAAGTCCCAGAAGCACATATAAGAAAGTGAAGGGAAGTCAAATCTCCATGCCCGAGTTCAAGGCTTGCATAAGTTGGTCTATTCTTTGAATCCTTTATCTGATGCATCCAAGGACACCAGAAGGGCTAGAAAAATTGGTTTAAAAGAGCAAGTTATAAACTCCAACCCAGCTTGTCTAGGATTGGGTGGGTTTTTTTGAACTTAGTATTTCATTATTTCCTTCATTGTGTATTTTTGTATTTTGGGGCTCTGTTAATCTTTTATAATCTTGCTATTTAAAAAAAAAGCAATAAAGTTGGAAGAAAAAGAAAACAACCTTCAAACTGACCTTGGCCATAGACAACACTCCTTTCCCATTTCAGACCACTCTCATTTGCTAGAAGGGTATGTTGTTGAGAGTTTTTATAAAGGCCACTCAAGAATTGTGTACCTGTTTTTGAACACTCAAGCCTGCTATCGCTTTGTCAAGAGGCATTAATGACTCGTTATTAAAATAACCCTTTAAAAAGATAAAGCAAACATGTCCTCCTTTGAGATTTCAGAATTTTAAATTATGAATGAAATTAATTTGGTTTGTCAAGGAGAGACCTGACAAAGTTGACTAAAGACCGCTCTAAAGACCGCTGATCGCTTGGCATCTGACCAAATTCAAAATACGTCATTGCACAACCCACTGAAGAAATCTGAATAAGTTTAGAAAGAGAAAACTCCTAAGAAGTCTTGCCCTCCTGAGAGCATGGCTGAACAGATGAGCATCAAAACCCATCACCTCCTGACTCCAAGACTTCTCAATAGCCGCCCATGGAGCTTTAGAATAGGCAACAAACATTTTCTCTCCTGCTTTATTACATACAGTAAAGCACGGGAGCATGGATCAGGATCCCTGCCAAAGCTCAACACCCGCTCCTCAAGACCCATCCCCAGACTGTGTGTCATGTTCAGCAGATGGTTTCATGTCTTTTTATGGCATCCACAAAGTGGGAGGACAGCAGGGGAAGAAGGCGGAGCCTCCTCGCCGACAGGCGGTAGATCGCAACTCTCTGCGGCTATCGCTCGCGCTCTTTCGTCGGAGAGCCCCAATCATTCTGATTAGGGGCTGAAACTGCCTTGGAGGGGCAGCGGAGTAAGAGGAAGTAGCAAGCCTGATTGTGGGGAGCCGCATCTCCCCCACCCGGGCTTGTTTTTTTTTCCTCCCGAAGACGACTGCAGCGGTGGTCTAAAATGGCCATCCCGAAGAGGATCACTTTGCTCTGTGCTAGAAAAAAATGGAAATGGCAATTGAAGAACAAGAAGAAAGATTCTCAGAGGAGGAGGAATCGACTCAAGGAGAAGACATTTTAAATAGACAATTAACACAAAGAACGCTACAAAGAACTGGGGAAAGGAGGAAGGTTAAAAAGTTGAGTTTTAAGAAAGCAATTAAAAAAGGGAATACCTGTGAAGTTAGGAAAGGCAGGAAGATTCAGCGGAAAAGGGAAAAGGAAGATATTAAGAAAGAGAGGGACATAAATTGGAATGAGAAAAGATATGGGGAAAAGAGGGGGAGGAGAAGCAGCAAGAAACAGGCATATGAAAGAAAGAAATACAGAAATAGTAAAATGTTGAAAGGAAATTGTTTCTTTACAACTAAAAGAAAGTGGGAGGGCAGCAAAGAGGAAGGGTTTCACTAGTTGCTTTGCACATCATGAAATCCAGACACCATGGACAACAAGCAACAAGCCAAACCTAAGACAGCAATTGCAGGATATGGATCAGGAATAGGGTACTGGGCATGATGCCAAAACAGTTTCTTCCAGTTCAAGGATGGGTATCTAGTCATTTAACTTGGCAACCCTGGAAATACTGAAGACCAGAACTTGTGGTCTATTCTTAGAGAAGATTGGGATTGATCTTAGAGTAGTCAAAATTCTCGCTACCCTTTTCACTACCCTTCAATGTTGCCATACCCTTCAATGATGTCTGGGCTACCAGAGGATGGGCAAGAGAAGTGGCTTGAAACGGACGGTCCTATTGTTTCTCTTATTCACACTTTTATTTTTCTTATATGCAAAGTTCCAACTATGTATACACTTGTACTTATTATCTTGTAAACAATTGACAAATCAAATAAATAAATAAATAAATAAATAAATAAATAAATAAATAAATAAGAGAAGTGGCTTGAAACGGTAAAAGGCAGGCGAAGTTCCCTTCTCTTTTCTTTTTTTTTTTCTTTAGTTCCCTCCTATTACAAACCATTTGGGGAGGCACTAATTTAAGGAAAACTGAAATGCAATCATGGTCCATTCAAAGATAGTTAGCAGGGAAGCAACAAATACTAGATCCAAGAAAGTGTGAAACCAGAGCTTGTCACTGCAACACTTAAAAACAGAGAAAGAGATGGGGGGAAAAAAGTTAACCTTGGCAATGTTTTGGGTGGAAACATCTGTTATCTCTGCAAAAATGCTGTCATTGGATTGTTACTGTTTAGAACTGAGTATAGAAATCAGCAGAGCAAACAGCATTGACCCAACATGGAAGCATACATGCATTTGTAAAACACTTTGGGGGGATGTCAGAGGAAAGGAGAAAACATTTACCTGACACTATATACTTCCTAACTTCACACTACATTCTGTGGGATATGGTACAGAAGGTTACGAGTTCAAATCATCTGTTTCCTTCCTTCCTTTCCATTATACCAATGTCCCATTGCTGAAACATACAATAGCTTCCCTGGACTAACAAACAAATAAGAAATATATGGGATATGACAGAGGGAAGAGCATGTGCCTGGCATGTGACAGGCTTACATGCCTAACTAATGGCTGGCCTAGCCTAGTGTCTCAGAAATTATGATTTTAACTCCTGTACTGCATCAGAATAGGGGAAGCTAAGGTTGTCTCTGCGTTGCAACAGAGGAAGCAGCCCTAGAAGACCCCAAGAAAGGAAACATACAGTGTGCCTGATACTGGAAGACTTTTAAAGTACAGATAGTCCTCAACTTATGACTGATAGTCCTCAACTTTAACAACTATTAGTAGAAGGCCAGGGAATAGGTTCTTTATAGCCCATAAATCACTTCTGGGTGAAATGTGCCGCCCTACCCTGGTTACATGGTGGTTACATGGCCACATTTTGGATGCTTGTTTGAATTTACTAATAAATGATCACTCTTTGCAATAGGTGGTCATGTGATCACCATCTGTAATCTTCTCTGCTGGCTTCCCAGAAAACAATTGCAAATGGAGGAGATGGAAGTTCTGAATCCATTTCCCCCTCCCTTCTGTGTAGAGAAGGGAAATCCTCCTGCGCATTGGGGGAATGGGCCTCCAACATGGTAAAAAATGCTAGCAAAGCCAACTTTCAGAAAGGCTTCAAGTCTCAGCATTTCAGAACACCAAGACTCATAGCCTTTCAGAATGCCAGCTTTGTCTTTGCTAGTCAGGGCCATGATTCTCCTGATGGTTTGGAAGGGTACTTCTCCAAATAATGTGATGTGGTGGGATGAAGAGAGGATTCCATGCACTGATAGGATCAGCCAGTCAATGCCTCCCAGCCTGCAATAGCTTTCTATATTCTGTTGGGCAATGGGTCCCACAGGGCCTCCCACACCCCATGAGGCACAACTACAAAGGAGAGAGCTTGGATTGTGGTCATTGAACAAGGCAATCATATGAACCCCTCACTTAATGACCACAATGACTTGTAATAAAAAGTCCTGAAAGACTTTAAAATGGAGACCATCTGGCCTTCATGTTGAACAGCATTCCTAAGGGAGGTTAAGTGATATTATATGCAGAGTATCAATTTCTATCTGAGAGAGCCCTAAAGAGGCCTCTGATTGTCGTAGATAAGACAACAATATGCACCTCTGACTTCTCAGCTGCCAGTCCTTTTTGTCCTGCATCTCAGAGATTAATATTTTATGCACGATGTTGCATCTCCTTTCAATTCTAACCCTCTCTTCTCATCGCTTCTCCCACATATACTGAATTTGGTTCTCTAAGGAAATATTTTATGTATGAATAAAAGAAGGAAGTGTACGAATAAAAGAAGGAAGTGAGGTACAACTTTTCTATTATTTTTCCTCCCTTCATTTGCACTGACCAGAGAAGTTCAGCCCAACCAAGTAATTATCAACCTTTTTTCCAAGGTACAATACTTCCTTTCCTCTTCCTTTGGCAAGTTGGTTCAGAGATTTTATTCTGCAACAGCATACTTATTTGGGGGAATGGGTGGTTTTAAGAATGATGCATTCTGCAGAACAGGGAGAGGAAATTTGTAGCCCAACAAAATGAGGGGGAGAGAAGCTTCCTCAAAATGGGGAAAGAAGTGTCATGTGCCATAACAATGGGACAAGGATTTTGAAGACTCACACTGAGCATGAAGTTCTGTAATGGCTCCTTCCTACCAACTCATAATGTAGGCAGGAAGTGCATAAGGAATGGCACAGACAGACTGGTTCAACCATTTTTGAAGCCTCAGAAGACCAAATGAGCAAGTGTTGAATAGCATGAATATTCTGAACAGTATCCAAGATGTTGCACTGCTTGCAACAGGACCTCTAGACTCTTGTGCGTGCAGTTTATATCATACATATTAACTGTGAACAGCTGCTCATACCAGACCAAATTAGTACATCAGCCTTTTGCCATTGATGGCAGTGACTAAGGGCAGCTTCAACTTAATGATATGTAATGCAGTCAGAGGCAGAAAGTGTGCAGGTGATCATTGTAAGTTGGGAAATCTAAGTTCCCACAGCAACTAAGGGAAGCATGATTGCTGGTACAGACCTTTGAAGGCAGGAATGATATCCACAGATCATCATTACAGTGATGTACAGGAAATTCAGTTCCTATGTCACGCAGAACAATGACTATTTTCAACTGACTAACCCATGCTTTGTTAAATAAGACACAGTGATGGAGTGCATATCCTGCTCAGCCACCAAACATGAGCTACAAAACAAAATGATAAAGTGTACACAGTATCTAAGATAAAACCGAATAGTTCATAACATGACTAAGTGTAATGCACAAATTCAAGCAGTGTGACGAATCAATCCTAATCTTCCAGCCTTTGCAACATCACATTTGGATTATTGAGATCAAAAGGAGTGAGCGTACTTTGGATCTGAAAGGAGGACTTTGTAAAATTAACCCCTACTTTCTAGATAAAGTGGCACAAACAAAAAGCAAGGGACAACTATAGTTGATCAAATCTGGAATAAAATCTCCATTCTGCAATGAAGATAAATTTCTTAAACCAGAAGACTCAAGGTTATTTCTAAAGTGTTATCTTAACTATGGTGTGATATATATGCATAGTATGTGTTTTTCAGAAATAACTAACCATAAAACTATAGTTACAGTTAATGCAACATGAAATGTAATCCTTATTATCATTTCATGGTCTTGCCATCTTGTATTTGGATATATAATCTCCTTAATCTTGCTTCTCTAATCTTCTAGAGCAAATAGTGAAAATTCCATCCCTCCTGTGTTTTCTGCATATCAGATTGTGTAACTTACTGCATTCAGAGGCTGACAAAATATATGACAGTGTGTTTAGTCAAGTGAAAACTTATACAATTGCCTATATTTTAAATTATTTAGTAGTATTTTAGGCAAGGCAGACTTAAGCAGGAGAGTGAAAGCCACATGGAATTGAATTGATTAAGTGGGCAGTCATATAAATTGAAGAGGAGAAATAAATAACTCAAGAATGTAATGTTTCATTATCAAGAAACCCAAGGATGTCCTTATGGCATTCCATCCAAGTTTTAAACAGGTCTATTTGTCATTCTTGTTCCTTCAAATCAGTTTGGACTCCTATCTGAACAAGTCAATTGCAATCTTGTTGGCAAAATTTATGGACATGGCTTGTTCATGCTGTTTTCCAAGGACTGTGAAAATGTAAATGCCCCAAGCTGACTTCATTCCTAAGGTAGAGCTAGAACTTCATTTCCCCAATTATCTTTAGCATTTTGAAATTAATATGCAGTAAAAAGGAGAAAGAAGACGGGGGAAAGAGAAATGGTTTGCACACTACATATTACTTCTTCCTGATGTCTGGCTCTCCCAATTTCAACTGCAGAAAAACTATTTGCATCACACCTCTAAAATAACACAGCCTGATGGTACCAGGAAAGTGAAGAAAACGAATCCTGCCTTTTTCAAAACACTTTCTGCTGAAAAGCTGTAATGCTGAAATCAATTTATTAGTATGCAAGGAATGTCCCATTTCCTTTTCCAAGAATGATAAGTCTCTTCCGTTCTATATATGCATATTGACTCTGTAGGAGTGAAATTATTCAAAATTTTGGGTAGTTTTCACTTCCTTTCTTAACATTTGTGTCATAGCAAATTCACGTCCTACTGTCTACCTAAACAATATACATTCCCCACAGCATTGAAATTACTAATTTTAGCACATGGATGATATATAGAACCTAAAGCACTGAATAAGCTGCTGTTTTCTTCATAGAGCAGAGATGTGGGAAGAGAATTCCAAGGAAGATCTGTGTATCTTCAATAAAACTCCAGATGATTTGAAACACATTTTAAAGAAATGTGGGTGGGAAGTAAAGCAGGATTCATGGTCCTGAAAATAATATATATACTGTATGGTTATTGACTCTCATGGTCAATGGTTAAGCCTGGAGTATCCCATTTCCTTTGGACATTCCTAGCTTCTGTGTAAAAATCTGCATATGCAGATACTTGTGTTCCTCCTATACTTTATTATAAGACTTTAATTTTTGTTGAAACTATACATAAGCACTCCGCAAATATTACACCTACCTTTGAGAGATGCTAAGTCAGGGCTAGTTTCAGGATCAACTTTATCAGAGACCCACAAAGATCCAAGCCCTTATTCGGTTTTTACTATAGGACTTTAGCTCAGCTACCCTTGGACAGTTTTCTCTCCTATCTTTTCCCTCTTTGTGGAGAGGGGTGTATATGTTATGATGGGAAGATGTTAGGAAATGTTCCTTAATTACCCAATTTCCTGAATGACCTCCAGGAATATTCCTAAAGTTGTCAGGATACTGACTCGTGTGGGATTGTAGGAACTGTAGGCCATATCTGGATGGTTTGTAGGTTGGGGAAGACTACTATTTGTGAACTCTTATGTGTCAACAGCAGTTCTTCCATCCCAGATTATTTACTCCCATTGGGTTTAAGATAAAGATAATTTGAAGGAAGATACATAAACTATGGCTGCTCTTCCTCCTTAAATCTACTTGGCTGATACAGAGAGACAAAAGTAGAAACACTAGTATGGACTCTGGCTGAACTGCAAAAATAAAATTGGCACAGGAAGGTTGGGCCCCACTGCACAGTTGAATGACGCCAGAATGACACATGTATAATGGCATTAACACAAAAATATTGCAATAATACACTTGCATCATTTATGGGTCATCATTTGTGCCCCTCACAGGATGTCCATGGGGTTTCAGGTAGCCTAATTGCCCACCCACCAGCTGTGTGTGAACACTGGAAGGTAGATAGTAGATTTAGTAGATTTACTGCCTGGGACCTATAAAATTAACCAGTTAATGGCTGGGTTCATAATGTTACACCAGTGGTTTTTGAACCATTGTTCTTGAACTGCTGACACATCCACTAAGCCAAGACCAGAACAAATTATAAATTCATAATAACAATTATTTTTAAGTTATACAAGTAAATTTCTAGAATTCCTAATCTGAAGACCTCAAAGATAAATTTATGTGTGTATATTTTCCCAAAGTACGATTCATCAGTAAAGCTGTAGACAGTCAGTTTCTATTTGCCCCTATTTGGTGGATACTCATGTATTATCATGAGTATTACCTCACAATCATGTATTACCTTCTATCACTAATCCAAAATTTTAGCAGTTCATACACATGATTTATTTACTTGAGAATAACAGAGAAGAAAGAGAAGACACACAGTCTTAGAGATCATCTTTCATGAGCAATATGCATTCCCCTGTGCCAATGGACAAGAATGAATCAGTGCTGAACAAGAGTATACCTGATAAATCTTTTAATTATAAACTTTGCCTAGGAGAAATATATCAGAATACAATCAGAATTGCAAGGTTACTCAGAAATTCTAGTTTACCTAAGTATGAACAAATCTTAACATATTGTAATAGGTCTGTATGAACTTATTCGTGCAACAAAACTTGACAAATATTTGTATTCCAGGAGGAAGCTGCAGCAGTTCCTTACCCTCCTGCTTTGCAAAGAAATGAAATTATGCCAGTGCGAGACACACTATCTAAATAAAACTCCATGTCATGCTGTCACAGAACTTTCCCATGCCATGGTGTAACTTATTTTGAAAATGTGGTTGTCTCCTATATTTCCTGTTTGGTGCTTAATAAAAATGGAACCAGAAGGCAAAAAGTTTCCACAGAGATAGAATCATTAGACTCACATACATTTGTCCCAAATGACTAAGAATCCGGGAAACAAATCAAGACCATCAATCTTTGCTTTATTACCCTGGTGTTTTTCTCTCTCTCCTATTTCTGATCTTCATCTGCACAGAAACTATGATGCTGAAGTGGACACATTTAATTGGGATTCCACTCATCTCATTACATTAACTGTTATTCAGGTTGACTGCTTTCTGGGGCATCATCAGAAAATGTGCATTGTTACAAATCCAGATGAACTATGCTTTATAGCAGGGGTCCCCAACCACCGGTCCACGGACCGGTACCGGTCTGTGGAACAAGTCCTACCGGGCCGCTGGTTTGCTGGGCGCTGCCATCTTTTTTTTTGATGAAAAAGTGCTTCCGGTGAGCTTTTCCGGGTAGAAAGCTCACCGGAAGCACTTTTTCATCAAAAAAAGATGGTGGCGCCCAGCTGATGCCGGTACCGGGCCGCGCCATAAAAAAAGTTGGGTATACCGGGCCGCGGCATAAGAAAGGTTGGGGATCACTGCTTTATAGGACCAGTAGTTTCTCAGACACTCTCAAAGTAGATATTGGCTATCGGAAACCCTCACTGCACATCTTTTAACCTTGGATCAAAGGTGTGGCTGTGGCATAAACCTTGGATTGAATTATCCCTCCAGCTGGCAATTCTTAATAAACAAAATGGCATTATATTTACTATATATTGTTTACAATATTTCTATCTATATCGGTTCAGTGTTCTAATATGAAATTATTATAAGATTATATATCTATGTGTGTTAACAAGATTTGCCAGGGTTGATACTCTGCATAAACTGGTTCTCCCTCATTGACAGGATGCTGCAATATATATTAAAAGGAATAAGGAAACTCATTCACATCCTTGATAAAAATATTAAGCAACCCAATTTCCCCTAGACATCTTCTCCAACTTTGCTATTAATATGTAAGTGGACCTACACTTAGACCTAGCTTACCCTACCTCTAATACCATTATAGAAGAAAATCAAAATATTAATGCATTTCACACATTACAAATTGGTTACTTTGACATTTAGTTTAGAATATTTGTTTTTGATAAATGGACATTGGAGTTGAGCCTGTCATTCTCAAGCACCCAACTGGGACTAATATGATTTTGCTGTATTTATAACGAAGAGTCAATTAATAGGCAATCATGAATTTCAGTCCAGAAAAGCCTCAGCCTATGACTTCAGGAAGAAAGAGGATAAAGAAATGTTCAAACAAATGAAGGTTTGTTTGTTTGTTTGTTTGTTTATTTAATAGCCACCCATCTCAATCAATGATCCTGGGTGGCTTGCAAAGTTGCTATGCTGCTACTCGGGGGAGTGAGGAAGGTGAGGATGGGGAAGTCTGACATGTTTTTCAAAAACATAAGGATCCTTCAGCAATGAAATATCTGAAATGAGCATCTGTTACTTTTCATGGAACATGAACGAAGTTCCTGGAATCTCTATGCACATCCCAAACACTTAACAATATACAGTATCTCTTCATGCTAAGCCAGTTGTAGAGACTGAATTTCGGTTTTCCCCAGGGCTTGACTAGAACAGAAAAGAACAGCATTCTGGCATGATGTGGCAATGGCTTTTGGATCAGGAGCTTGGATTTCTTTGCTGTTGTGTCCAGCCAATCTAACAGAGCTTGTGAATACCAGCACAGGGAAAAGCTGAGCTAATGTGAAAGTAAATTCAAAGCCTTGCCATGTCCTATGACTACAGAAAGTGGGAGGAAAAGAGAGATGCCCATTCTTATAAATCCAAGATGGGAAAAGAGAGTCCATTTAGCCTTCCTCAATTCAGGGATCTACAAATGTGCTGGTCTACTACTCTAACTAATATTTTTTATCAGGTTTAATGGTTGGGAATGACAGAGTCCAGCACTAAAGATTCTGGATTGAGAATAACAGTTCAACCTAATCAGAATAAACAATAGCTATTCAATAACAAGATATTACCACATGAGGGCAATTGATCAACTAAAGTGTGGAAGTCTTAATACACATCAAACAACTCAGTTCTCAACCTAAGTCAAGTTCTAAGCAATAAGCACATACTTCAGAGACCAATTGACTGAGAGCATAAGAGAAAGAGTTTTTAATTCCAGTTTAATCCCCTATTAACTAGTTTTATTTATTTACTTACTTACTCGGTTAATACACTGTTTCATTTCCAAAGACTGATAGGATTAGGATGGCTGCTTCTGAAAAAACTGAGAAAAATATTCTTATACTTCAAATACAGCATAACAGCCAAATGCTACTGCAGGAAATTGTGGAAACAAGATTAATTTTCTCCAGTAATGTGTGTTGTTGTTCCTTAAATTCCCGTCAAGCTGTTTTGAGGATATCTTTATATTGCATGTGAAGAAACAGCGACATTTTTATGGCTAGTCAACTGTTCAGTTTTACATGTAGAGGGAGGGAGGGAAGAAGGGAGGGAGGGAGAATAGTATTGATAAATGCTGGGGAATAAGAGTGACAGAGACATCCTATGAGCTATTCTAATTTCCATGGAAAAAAATCTACAACTCTCCCAAAAACAATTTACAGCATCCCTTACCACTACAGTATACACACTGGCTAGGGATGCTGGGAGTCACAGCATGTAAACATCTATACAATTTATTTCTGGGCTAGACTTTAAGATTATAAAAACATATGAAGATAATAACATGTTATCCACTGATTCAAGTTTAGCATTCAGTCTATTCCTATATTGAGCAATTAGTATAAACACAACACAAAAGTTGGCCACAGAGTCCTGAATCAGAATATATAACTGAAGTGAGTAGTCAGCACTGGATAAAATCGTGCTGTTCTAGGTTAAGAAAATAATAACATAATACAGTTCTGATTGTATCTAAATGGAAAATAAAACGCCCTGAACTCTGCTGAGTTGCCAAAGGGATGTGAGGCGGTGGCCAACCATCTCAATTTTTCCAGCTTCCCTCACTTCTGCTCCCATCCTCCAGTTCAATGTAACAAAAGGAATGGTGGATCTCTTGGACTCCCAAGACAAAGGTCAAATCCTACTCACACCTGCCCACTGAACTTCTGAGGAAGAGAGCCCCAGTTGTGGCCAGAAGCCATGCTTCAATGAAGACGCAGCTGTTTCCATACTTCAATAATCTCCCATTGTGTAGATGAAGTTACAAAAAAAAATCTGTTCCACTCTTCTGAGAAGAGAGCATACCGTAGTTATAGCAGAAAAAATGGCGGGGGTTGGGCCAAAGTTTGTGACCCAGTACACCTTGTGTTTTGCTTCCAAGGACAAAAACAACAGAATCCTGAAGAGCTTCCAATCAATGCTGTATAATAAACCATTCAACCGCTTTGCACTTTTGATCATCCCACTTCATGATGGAGCTTGTCACTGCTAGGATTTTGTTTTCTGTTCTTTACAGGCAGAGAGAAGCCTACCAATTTGTATGTAAGGAAATACAAAGTCAAAATCTTCCAAATACAATCCCCTCAATGAGATAAGCCCCCAATCCTACCCCAGCAGTTCAGAAGCATGCAAATGCAAGTAGATTAATAGGTACTACTTCGGTGGGAAGGGAATAGTGTTGTGTGTGTCTTTGGCGTACAGCCCTGCTGGCCACATGACCACAGAAAATGTCTTCAGGCAATGCTGGCTCCCTTGGCTAAGAAACAGAGATGAGCACTGCACCCTAGAGTCGGTCAGGACTGGACAGGGAAACCTTTACCTTTTTACTATTTCCTCATCCAAACAAATTTTGCAATAGTAAAACTAAAGAAAGGGGGGGGGAGGATCAGAGGCTATGACCTATCCCCTGACTTCCTGAGTGAGGCCCAACTTTACAATTTTGCAACTTAAAATATTAGTTGTAGCACAGAGAATGAGAGAGTCCTACCAATGCCCTTCACTGAATTTCTTTGTAACTTCACAAAATAGGAATGAATTAGTAATCTTCACATGTTTCTGAGAGAGAGACAGAGAGAGAGAGACAGAGAGAGACAGAGAGAGAGGGAGAGGGGGGGAGAGGGGGAGAGGGGGAGAGAGGAGAGAGAGAGAGAGAGAGAGAGAGAGAGAGAGAGAGAGAGAGAGAGAGAGAGAGAGAGAGAGAGAGAGAGAAGCTAAAGTAACAGGCCATTTATCTACCCAGGACATAATTGGATTTCTTGATCTTTCATAATTCTCAGCTGCAATCTGTGCTGATTCACCCATTGTACTTTGTTTGATTTGACTAAATGTGATGTTTGGTTTGTAAACCTCAGTTTAGAACTTAATCCCAATCAGCTGTAGATTTAATAAACATGCAGTAGATCAGTGGTCTCCAACATTTGTGGTTTGGTGGCCCAGCTGGTGAGGGGCGGGGAGGAGAGAGGAACCAGGCTGTATGAGTAGCAGGCCGGTACATATGTGCATATGCAGCTCGACTTGTGCAAGTAGTAGGCTAGCACACTTCCTCCTACACACTCAGTTTGACTAGTGGTGCTGTGAAAGCATGCGCATGTGCACCAGCCCACTGATGCGCAAGTCAAGCTGCGTGTGCCCACCGCTCACACAGCCCAGTTGCGAATAGGCCCAGGGATTGGGGATCCCTGCAGTATATAGATAGCTGGATAGACAGATGTTATTTATTATACCCATCGATCATTGCAAAGTAAATTAGGTAGGCAATAAGGTACCATCTACTCAGGCTTTGGCTTATTTACTTTCGCTAAATTTTACAGTCTATAAAACAAAACTTTGTAACATTTATGGAAAGGGATGGATTTCTGTTGGAAAATAAATAATAAAAAAAAATCTGAGGCTTTTGAGAATTTTGTTATTAAAGATTATGAGGTGGAAGGAGATATTCCTTAAAACTGACAATATACAAGAACTGTGGTCTCCAATAGTACAAGAGCAAAGGTGAATTGCATATGACGTTTTCTTAAACTTCATCTCTATGATGGTTGTGAGCTAAGTTTTAAAGCAGCCATAGAATAAGACTCTTCTAAATTGTGGAACTATAATTGGATATAAATATTAAGTTGATCTAATTTATGCAGATTAATTATTTTCAAAAATATCTCCAATCAGGGATGTCTATTCCATTTCACTTTCCGTATCGGTTGTCTGAGAAAGTGGTGTTTCTGAGGGAATTAAAAGTCAAAATAGTGGTTATGTGAGGAAACCCCATTCCTAGATGTGTTGCAACTATGAAAGGTTTCAACCATATAGCCATGATACCATCTTAAGTCTTTTCAACTCATCTTTATCTCTCCCTCTTTCACAAATGCTGTAATGGGCCAAATCCATTGTGTGCCAAGCCTCACGTGAGCAACCTCAATGGTTCCGGTGCATGCTAGGTCTCACGTAGGCTGAAAACAGACACCAGGAACAAGACCATAAAACACGTCACAAGGGCAGTTAACTGGAATGCAGCTTGGTTTGCTAGTTTAAATTTACCATGGCATGGTTATTGGAAGATGCGATGCATCCACTAACATTCCTACGCATGTAACATAATGATTGGATAAACTCACCCCCTTTGTGTGTTCCCAATAAAAGGAGTTCCCCAAACCCTGATCGGGGCAGCTCACCCAAGATAGAACCTGTGTTGGTGTCTTTCTTGATGCATTCGACCACCCAGTGAGAAGCCTTCCATATGCGGAGCAAAACCGCATTTGGTGAACCCCGACGTGATCCACTAAAAGGAACGGGTGCGTCTCTCTTCGACTGCCTATCTCACCCGGCCGGGCGAGCCAGTTGCAACTCAGGGAAGCCGTCTCGTGTCACGGATCCCTCCCCAGGAATCTTCATCAAAGAAGACATCCTCCTTTCAGGTGAGTATGGGCGGAAAATTCTCCAAAGGGCAGATGGCACATTTGCAGGAATTGGAAGAATTAACGAAGAGTTCAATTCGTATTCTTGGAAGTCAGGGCAAAACGCTCCTGATTCCAACTAAGAAGGACCTTATTACCCTTTTGACTTACATTCATACGCAATGCCCGGCTTATCCGGATAAAGGGTCCTTGAAAGTTTCCACATGGCAGCGTTTGGGTGACTATCTTCATAGCAATCCCAGGGCTCCACCAAAAATTCTGACCACGTGGAGGACAGTCCTGGAATGCTTAACAATCCATGGCTCAGCGCTGACCAAGACCCCCTCCTCTGAGGGGGATCCTCCTCCTCCCTATACAGCTGAAACCAAGACAAAGGACGCTTTCCCTTTAGAAACTCCCCCCCCCACTGCTCCTGAACCCACGAGTTCTCCTAACTCAAATCCAGCGAGGGATCAGACACCCATGGGAGCATTCGCACAAGCCATGATGCAGGGACGCAGAGAAGGCTCTCTTACTCTAGAGGAGCTCTCTCTCTGTCCCGTTGAATATGAGGGGGATGAAGCCGGAAATATGGTGCCTAGACTTGAACCTTTATCTATGAAATTAATTAGAGATTTAAAACAAGCCGTGGCCATGTACGGCATCCAGGCACCATATGTCAGAGGCTTCATTAACACCATCAGCACCTCCTTTTTCATGTTACCCCAAGATTGGAAGGATCTTTTTCGCATGATACTGACAGGACCACAGTACGTTGTTTGGGAATCAGACTTTCGCGCCGAAGCTGAAAAATTTGCCCTCGATCATGGTAGGGTCGTGAGAGCAGATCAAATTTGTGGTATGGGTCAATTTAGGGACTTAGCAACTCAGGCGACACTCCCACAACGTACCCTTACCTTTGCCAATATTATTGCAATCAGAGCCCTTGACAAAGTTGATGATCCTACCTCTGGCATCGTAGGATCTTTTTCAAAAATCATTCAAGGCTCAAATCAGCCGTATGCCGAGTTCGTAGAGGAACTTCAGAAAGCCATTCATAGGCAAATCTCTAATGTAGAGGCCCGTAAGGAGCTTCTGTTAAAACTGGCTGTTGAAAATGCTAATGAGGATTGCAAAAGGATTTTGCAGCCTCTATCTGCCCGAGGGGGGGCCTCCCTCTCGGACTATCTAAAGGCTTGCAGAATCGTGGGGACTGTCTCCTACAATATGGAGCATCTGGCTATGGCTTTGCAGCAAGCAAACTCTCAGAACAGGCCGGCCGGAAACTGCTTCAATTGTGGGAAACCTGGCCATTTTAAGGCACAATGCAGAGCCAGAGACAATACACAAAACAACACCAAGCCTAAGACAATATGCCCCAGGTGTAAGAAAGGGTACCACTGGGCAAGTCAGTGTCGCAACAACAATTCTCAGCCACAGGGAAACTAGAGGAGGGCGATCAGCCAGCCCCACTCCCAAGGCTGACTCCATATCTTTCCACCTAATTGCCTCTGAAGATATGGAAATTGACATCCCAGGCACTGTTTACTTTCTCCCCACATGCCTGAAAACGATCCCCCTGCCATGACACCCCTCATAATCTATCCCATCCGAGACCTCATGGCAAGGGGAATCATTGCTTCTCCGTTTTTGAGAGACTCCGATGACTTTTCCTCAGTAGCCATGGCAGTAATTGGAAACACTCCCACAAAAATTAGCAAGGGAGAATTAGTAGCAACCGCTATTCCAGTACCTGTTAAAACAGATGATGCATGGGCATTTACTGTCCATCAGACAGTAGAACAAGCCAGGCCTGTGTTACAATTTACAATCCATAACAAGGTCTTCTCGGGTCTCTTAGATACTGGAGCTGATGTAAGTGTCATCCGAACGGCTGAGTGGCCGGACGATTGGCCTTTGGAAACTGCCCCAGCCGTTCGGGAGTGGGAGGAGTTCAGCACGCCCACCGTAGCAAACAGTGGCTACCGGTGAGTTCTTCTGATATTTCTCGCACTGCCTACCTCCAACCTTTGGTCCTTCCACTGCATACTAACCTGTGGGGCCGTGATCTTATGTCTCAACTTAATGCGAGACTCATTATTGATTAATGGAATCTTTTGCTAGAAATCCACTACGGTTGCAATTAAAAACCACAGAACCTGTGTGGGTAGATCAATGGCCCCTCACTATAGACAAACTAGAAGCCCTGCACTCACTTGTTCAGGACCAAATTGTCAAAGGGCACGTTGAACCATCTGTCAGTCCATATAACACCCCCATATTTGTTATAAAGAAAAAGTCAGGAAAATTCAGGATATTATGTGATCTGAGAGCTGTAAATGCTATTATAAAACCAATGGGGGCATTACAATGTGGTCTGCCAAATCCCAACATCATCCCTGAGAAATTTGATTTAATGGTCATTGATTTAAAAGACTGTTTTTTTTCTATCCCTCTGCATGAACAAGATCGTGCCTTATTCGCTTTTACACTACCTCGTTTAAACAACTCCTCTCCCTCCTCCCGCTTTCAGTGGAAAGTCCTACCTCAAGGCATGCTTAATAGTCCCACCATGTGTCAACACTATGTCAACAATGTCTTGCTACCCTATCGTTCAGCTTTCCCACAATTTCTGGTGTATCACTACATGGATGATATCCTTGTTGCAGCTCCTGGACCACCGGGTACGGTGTTCACTTCATTCTCTTTCCTGAAAGCCGTTCTTGCAGAAGGAGGTTTGTACATAGCACCTGAAAAGGTGCAAGTACTAACTCCATACGCATATCTGGGCTATAAAATGCTTTCTGCTACTGCCTATCCTTCACTTCCCTCTTTGTCTCTACCTTCTCAACCCACCTTGGTTCAACTTCAGCAATATCTGGGTACCATAAATTGGGCCAGACCTTTCCTGTCTTTAACCACTGATATTCTCTCTCCATTGTTTGAAGCCCTTACCTGGGGAAAAAGCCTGCTGACATAATATCCTTGCAGCAACCTCAACTTCAAGCAATAACTCTCATAGAAGAGAATATCCGAAAAATATGGGTAGACAGAGCTGCTGCCAATACTCCTTTAGATATGGTCATTTTGGCCACCCCGAGGCTTATGACCGCAGCAGTAACTCAAAAGGACCAAAAACTCCACATCATAGAGTGGATCCATCTTTCCCATACGCCACGATGCTCCATCACTTCCAAATCAGCTCAATTGGCTCAATTGATCATAAAAGGTAGGAGTCGTGCAAAATTACTTATGGGAATAGATGTCTCCACACTTTTCATCCCTTTTTCACTGCAAATATGGGAACCTCTATTCCAGAACTCCCAAGAAATCCAGTTTGCCTTAGCTGACTGGCCTGGACTAGTTTCCTGCCACCCGCCCGCTGATCCACGTTTTCAAATCATTCGGACAATACCCATTTCTTTCTCCTCTCCCATCAGCAAAAGGCCTTTGGTCAACGCCTTGACTATTTTTGCTGATGGCAGTAGGGAAAGAGGAGCATGCGCTTGGCAAAGGAATGGGGTGTGGCACACTAAAACCACCCCTGTGCAAACATCACCACAAAGAGCTGAACTTGCTGCAACCATATTAGTCTTCCAGAATTTTAATGAACCCATCAACTTGATTTTAGACAGCCTATATGTTACTCAAATAGTCTCTACTATCCATGACTCTTACCTCTCTCCTGCAATTGATAAAAACCTCCTCTCTCTTTTTGTTACATTACAACACCTTGTTGCACAGCGTCAACATCCTTTCTTTGTAGCACACATTCGTAGCCACCAACCCTTCCCAGGAATCCTCCAGGAAGGCAATGATGTGGCGGATCAAGCAGCTGCAGGCATCATGACATCACACACATTGACTCCTTGGGAGAGTCATTCATATTTCCATCAAAACACCAAAGCTCTCATGAAACATTTCAACCTCACGATGGCTGAAGCCTCAGCCATTAGGCAACAATGCCCCACCTGTAGTAAACAAGCCCATTCCATTCCCATAGGGGTAAATCCCCGCGGGTTGAAAGCCTGCGAAATATGGCAAATGGATGTTACTCAATTTCCTTCATTTGCCCCCTGGAAGTATCTGCATGTTACAATTGATACTTATTCAGGGTTCATAATGGCAACTCCGCAAAGAGGAGAAGCCTCCAAACATGTCATCAATCATTGCATTCGCACTTTTGCATCGTTGGGACGCCCAAATGAAATAAAAACAGATAATGGTCCTGCATACACTAGCACAGCTATGTCAGAATTTTGCGCTAAGTGGCAAATTACCCACAAGTTTGGTATTCCTCATAACAGCCAGGGACAAGCCCTGGCAGAGAGAGCTAACTTGACGCTAAAAACAGCGTTAGAACGACATTTGATCAAAGGGAAAAGAACCCTTGGCCTCCCGGCGATGCAAGACACTCTTAATCTCTGTCTTTATACACTCAACTTCCTCAACCTCTCTGGCACCCCTGCTATGACAGCAGCGGAGCGGCATTTTTCCTCCCCCCCCCCCTGATTCTCCCAAACCACAGGTATACTACCGCCAACTGCCAGACCCTACTTGGAAGGGTCCTGCTGCTCTCCTCACCTGGGGTCGTGGCTACGCAGCTATCCAGCTTCCAGATCGTGTCCTGTGGGTTCCTGGACGGCACATCAGACCATACCACCCCAAAGTAGAAAAGTCACCACCTGCAGACATATCAACATGATTCGTCTCGTTGCCTTGCCAACCCTCTTCCTCTTTCTTGCTGCACATGCCTCCAAGGTCTCCATTCCATCTCGAGTGACATACTTCACGCCAGGTACTCCCCTCTTGCTGACCTGCACTGCATCTGGGGACATCTTTCCCCCTTACCTCAGATGGTCAACGCTCCCTAAGCCGTGGCCCCACATCTCCAGCAATGCTTCCTTCCAGATCAACACTTTTGAACATCCCCCTCGAACTACACTCCTCATACTTCGCCCCACTGCCACCACCTATTATTGCTCTGGTCGACGCCTCTATGATTCCATAAGCAACATTTATGAATCCTGGACAGTCCTTAGACCCCGTTCATCTCGTCATTATCACAGACAATTCGCAAGTCAGCCTGACATTTATGCTCAGGCCACCCCTTTTCTACATCGGATTAAGAGATCGCAGAACTCTGCCAGCGCATCAGATGGTTGCACCCCCTGCCTGACCAAAACCACGCAGGCAGGTTCCACTCAAATAACTCTCATCTACCATACCCAACAACCGCAGAAGTGCCTTCCTACGGGAAAAACTTGCCAAAACAATGGGACCATGTACCATCTATGCAAGATGAACTCAAAAACCATTTGCTACGATCCCAAGGCAGCTGTACGTCTCAACATCACCTTATGGGCAGGACTTCCAAAAACCTCTGGCAGATCCGATCCTGAAGGGGAAGGAAAACTTTATTACCTAAACCACACCACCGTGCTCAAGGACGGTACTAACCCAATTGTTTTAATCTTTGATGTTTGTGTTGCTTGTTCTAAACCAGGGGGACATTCATGTGGGTCGGATGACTGGAAATCAACGTACGCCCACAGTCATAAATACTTGTGTCATACACCCATTAACTGGGCCATGGGGAACCCCAACCACTGGACCCCTTGTGGAGGTTCTGTTGAGTGCTCGGGTTGGTCTTGTGTCTGTGATTATACCGGGGGAGGGTACTCAGGTTGCAATCATCTGTCACATTTCAAACGAATATCAGGGTCTACCACAGACAATAAGGTAGAAATCACTATCTCCAGGCAACACCCTGCCTTGGAAACTTATGGTATAGGGATTGATGGCACAGGAATAGACCCAAATACTTACATTACCATAAAAACTGAAATAATTTATGAGGGCGAGGAAACATCATTAGGCTGGTCAGTATATAATAATTTAAGGAAATTAGAAGAAGCCCCTGATACCAGCATTATTGCAAAAAACTTGTTCATGGATATGGCAGAAAAAATTGCAAAACAACTTGCAGTAACCAATTGTTTTGTCTGTGGGGGAACTACCACAGGAGAACAATGGCCATGGCAAGCCTTAGAAGCCTCGCCATCTCTGTTTAATAACATGTCTTCTGTAGGAAACATAACAGCTAGAATAGCTTCCGATCCACTTATCTGGACAATTACCACTAACTTAATTGGTAGAAACTGTTTTTCCCGAAATGGATCCACTCCAGTAGGACACCTCCTTTGCTTAGGTACATGGGATAACTCCTACCAGACTTGGACAGCACCTGACAATGCTACCACCACACCTGCCAAATTCAACACTTCCCTCCTACCTTATCTCTATGACACAACATCCTCTCAAATTTGGACAGCTCCAAATAACATGTATTGGATTTGTGGTAACCTAGCCTATCCGTCCCTTCCAGCAGATTGGCAAGGGTCATGTGTATTGGGGTGGATAAGACCTTCCTTTTTCCTCCTACCGATCTCCATCAAGCAAGAACTGGGCATCCCTGTGTATGATACATTATCCCACAAGAAAAGAGACACCGATAATACCTTTGCAGGTTTCCCCTGTCAATCAGAATATGAAGGGGACACCTGGACCTCAGAAAGAATCGTCTGCACCTTCAGCATTGCTAGTTGGGCCCAAGACGGCTCCTGGGGGTACAGAACCCCCATATACATGATTAATAGAATTATGCGTTTACAAGCTGTTTTAGATTTAGCAGGACAACGTATAGACAAGGCTCTAAACACTCTAGCAACTGCTACGGACAAATTACGCACAGCTGTCTACCAAAATCGTTTAGCTTTAGACTACATACTAGCCAAAGAAGGAGGGGTATGTGGTAGGTTCAATCTTACGAACTGTTGTCTTCAAATTGACAAAGTTGGCAAAGTAGTAGCACAATTAACAACTGAGATGCGACAATTAACCTACAATCCTAATCAAGTATGGCAAGGTATTGATTTTAAGAATATTTTTAGTTCTTGGTTCCCTAAACTACCAGGATTACAAGCCATAGTAGCTCTCATAGGTATGATTGCTGCAGGATGCGTTATTCTTCCATGTGTATTACCAATATTTGTTCGTACCATCTCCAATAGTCTGTCTTTATTAGCTGAAAAGCGTGCCATTGCACAGGTTAATGCCCTCTGGGAAAAAGAACCTCTGTACAAAGTCATACCCTCAGAAGACCCTGATGCGTGCGCTCGCACAAGTTTTTGCATGGGTAGTGATGAAGATCCAGAAGAAATTCCTCCATATAAAACTAAAACAGAGGAGATGCTGTAATGGGCCAAATCCATTGTGTGCCAAGCCTCACGTGAGCAACCTCAATGGTTCCGGTGCATGCTAGGTCTCACGTAGGCTGAAAACAGACACCAGGAACAAGACCATAAAACACGTCACAAGGGCAGTTAACTGGAATGCAGCTTGGTTTGCTAGTTTAAATTTACCATGGCATGGTTATTGGAAGATGCGATGCATCCACTAACATTCCTACGCATGTAACATAATGATTGGATAAACTCACCCCCTTTGTGTGTTCCCAATAAAAGGAGTTCCCCAAACCCTGATCGGGGCAGCTCACCCAAGATAGAACCTGTGTTGGTGTCTTTCTTGATGCATTCGACCACCCAGTGAGAAGCCTTCCATATGCGGAGCAAAACCGCACACAAAAGCCCTGGTATTTCCCAAAACTAGAGAAACTATTGTACTTCAATTTCTGAAAGGATAATCTTTTCCATTTTGAGATGAAGTTGTTGATTAATGTCACATATCTGATTCATTTGGGCTATGGATAATCTTAATTAATAAGCAAATGTATTTCACCAAAACTGCTCTCCATCTTAGTGATGCCAACTCCTTTACTAGTTTTTGGTAAATAAATTGGGAAATACTATGCAGAAACATGGGCTGCATGCCCTCTAAACTGGCTCTGTTGCTATGTGAACTCCACATGTATGAGCTTTGGATGTGAATAATTTTAATATGCCAGTTAAAAACATACCATAAAAGAATGTATTTTACGGGCTCAGATTTGGACCTGATTATATTCAGTTCAGAGATCTGTTGCAGATAATGTAACAGTGCTGACATGTGAGGTATATGGCTTTAAGTCCAAACTGTCCCATGGAGAATTCCCAATCTTGGTGCCCATTAAGTGTGACTGTGTTTGCTGTAAATTCTGGAAGATGATTTTAACTCCCAGTCAAGGTTCAGAATTCCAGCACTGAAGCGCATGACTGAATGATGCCCAAGTCTGTCTTATAGCTCACTATCTTGTTCCCCAGATCTTCCCATTCTTAGACTTTGTCCTTGTCCTTGGATCCACCCTGATTTCATGTATAGGCCTAGAAAAGAGAAAGCTTATTACTGATCAGCAGCTTTTTGAATGTGAGTTGTTCTTGCCTTTCAATTTATGTCAGTGCATGTGGTTTTAAGTACTCATAGCAGACAGGGAAAAGATTTTTTTTAACAAAGAAAGATCATTTCTGGAAAGGAATAAGACTGCCACCCTCAGTTTGTCAATCCTCCTTAAAAAAATCTCCATGTACTTTTAACAAAGCCATGCAACAACTAATATCAGTGGAAGCTATTTTAAAATCTCATTGCCGTGTAGAACTGTTTTCAAAGGTGAGTCAATGCTACCAACAAAAAGGCCTACTCTTCTTTCTCATGAAGTTGCTCCTTTTTAAAAAAATCACTTTGGCAAACTTCAGCAAGGCTTTAAAATAACTTCTAAGATCCTGATAGAGGCCATTTTTAAACTTCACAATAATGTTTTTGTTTCAACCAATGAAAGGAAGTAGCAAAAGATCAAGGCAATAAATAGCAATAGCACTTAGAGTTATATACCGCTTTATAGTGCTTTATAGCTCTCTCAAAGCGGTTTGCAAGGTCAGCATATTGCCCCCAGCAATCTGGGTCCTCATTTTACCCACCTCGGAAGGATGGGTCAACCTTGAGCCTGGTGGGATTCGATCTGCCAAATTGCAGTTGGAGTAGCTTGCAGTACTGCACTCTTAACCACTGCGCCACCGAGGCTCCTAAATGTAGTATCTAGGGAAAATTGTACACAGTAGGCAACTTCTCTGTCCTCTCTTGGTGTGCAATGCCTCCCTCAAAATATTTCCATGGGTTGAAATACATTTCCAATTCCTTATATACTATAATTTACTATACATGGAACTGAGATATTACTATACAGAAATCTGCTGGAAATTGGACCTTTCTGATCAGATTTACTTGCATTACAACTATGCTTCCTTCCTCCCTCCCCCAATCCTAAATACCTTCATTGACTTCATATTTGCTTTGTAGTCCAATTAAAATGTTAGTAAATAGGACCAACTGCCTTTAGATACAAGAACGAATGGCTTACTTTTTTTTTTAAAGCAGTGCCTCCTTAGAGACAATCATCTAGCACCTCTGTTGCACTTCTTTTGGTACTGGCTGCAAGCATTTTTATTGACTAAAGGCACTTTCAATTCCTTAGTTAACTCTTGGCTTACACACTGCTTTTAATTGGTGTCTTTTCTCTATCGCATTATTGATATTGTTATATATTGCATAAAACTTCATTATTATGCAGAAGGGCCAAGGAAATGAAAGATGTTATATACATTATTTACATTACGGACGAGGAATCTATGCTTACCAAAGGCCAAACTGGAACCATTTCAGATTCCAAGGTTAGTACAGAAGATGTTGTACTTAAAGTTCAGCAATGCCTGGAAGATCACTCGTTGCCCTCTCCTGGTTTACATAAACCACAAGCCAGTAAGCTTTGACTAATAGCAGTTTTTTGAGTTCTCATTGGAAAAGCCTCCCTCATTATCTGCTACTTCAGCTTCTATTCACTGGAAATGATGAAGGTTTTGAATGCTGGGCCATCGTGTGAAGAAGGGCTGCACCCAAAGTTGCAGCATCAGAAATGGTAGCATCAATGCATTTTTTTTCAGATCAGTTCTATGGTTTAAACTCTCTCTTTCAAAGCTGAAGTTTTCAAGATACCAAATACCATATCCTCTGCAGGAACAGCAGAGGCCCTGAAATTTGTATAATCAGCTTTTTACAATCAAAAGGGGGGGTGATGCGTTTCCCCCTCCTCTTCCTTCTGTAGTTTGATTCTCAAGTTACCACAACAGTGTGAAAGCAACCGTGTAAAAGAGTACCAGGAAGACCTGACATGGCTCCCTGCAGACAGTAAACAAAAGAGGCCATTTCTGGGATTGGGATACATAGAATTTTAAAAAAACAAAAACCTTTGAGGATCAAAAAGAGAAAGGAAACGTTTACATGGCTGCACTAGTCACAATAATGCAGCAGAACACTGGATCGAAGCCAGGACACCACCAGATTTTACGTTCTGATTAACAACCCAACAACTTACCTCCAAAGGACCCAAAAGACAGACAGATATACACAAACTTTCTACAGGCCTTTCTGATTCTCTGCCTTGGAAAATCAGAAGCCATTGGACAGAACAGAGAAAAGTGTATACACACACACAAAAAAAAAAAAATTTTGAGCCTTGGATTTTCAGAATGGGTGGGCATGCAACTAAAGCCAAGCAAAACAAAACAAATGGGAAGGGAGAAGGAGAGAGAAGGGACCTTTCAGCCTCATTTTGGTCTGGACCACAACAAATTACAAGGCGCTGCCCTAGCTACAGTTAGAAGGTGGGGCTGGGGGCTCCTTGTCCTCACACACACCCTGAAACAGGCGCTAGGATCTCAAGAAGTTCATGCGCAGCACACACACACTCTTTCAAAGCCAAATGAACATTTACCAGGTGAGATACGGGGACAAGCATCTCAGGACAAGGATACTTCATTTTGCTCTCTGTATAACAGGCACGGGCTGTGGTTGGAATGGACGAAGTTAGAAAACAGGACTTTTCCTGATGAACAAATCGCTTTTTCCCCCCCAGCTGCAACACTGAGAAAGTGGAAGCCAACGCGAGGCCCTGGTCTTCCCTGCGCGAACAAGACCCAACAGCTTTCTTCCGAAGAGGGGGGTGGGGAAGTGCCCATATTTATATATCTTTAAATTAAAACTCCACTTTAAAATGGGAGCATTTACCTGGCCAAAATAGAACCAGGCAACTCACACGCCTTTTATGCCTCACCAACCCGCATCTCCGTCTATTTTACCAGAGTTCCCCCTTCGTGCCGCAATCCAGTGCGGACTGATCGCATCCCGCCGGGGGATCGGTTCTGCGATCCGACCCACCATCCCAAGCATAACATCGGCCTCTGCTCCGGGTGTTTCCCGCTGGCTTGTAGCTACCGCGAGTGAGGGGGATGTCGGCTTGGCTCGCGGAAAGGAGCGGAAAACGGCGCCTGAGTAGCCGCGGGAAGGGGGACTCTGGGGTCGATCCCGCTTCCTCCTCTTCCCTCTCCCTCCCTGCCTTCGCGATCTAACCTACCCTCGAAGTCGGAGATGATCCCTTCCAGGTGCGCGTTGACCGCCGGGTCGGACATTGCCTCGCTCAGCCGTCGCCGTGCGCTTGGTAATGCCGCCCTCTCCTCCCCCGGAGGTTCTCGGCAAAGGCCGGAGCGTGGACGGAGAGCAGGGCGCCCTAGGAAGGCCGCCCCCCCTAACAGCGAGAGGGGAGGTCGAGAGTCGGCCGCCAGGCGCTCGCAGGCAAGAGCCCCACCCCACCCCCCCCAAGCCGCTCCGTGGCTCCGTCCCGCTGAAGAGAGTCGAATGAATGGAGGAAGGAAGGGGAGCCGCGGCCCTCCCCTCCCCTCCGCACTTGGCAGCCCCGCTTGCGCACAGGCGGCGGCGCACGCCAGTCAAGACGAACTGGAGCAGGGCAACGCCGACCAGAGGCTGGCGAGGCGGCGGCTCGGCTCTTTGGCCCGGAGGGAGGGAACGACCTCACTCCGTCCTAAAACGTTGCCAGTTACAGTCCGGTCCGTAAAAAAAAACACACCAAAATAAAATAAAAATAAAAAAACACCAGCCCGGGGGAGGGGACTGTCGTCCTGCCTCCGAAGAGCCGCTTGGCATCAAGGAACAAAACCGGGTCACTCCAGCCGACAGCGCTGCGGCAAGTTTCTGAGAATACGCAGACTTCTCTAGCCTCCCCCGTTAACAAACTCCGGAAAGAAATTGTACGTTGGGCGGGTGGGTTGGGTTGGGTTGTTTTTTAATTACAGTAGAGTACAATCATAAAACCCATTCTCCATTTCCTTTCTCTACAGGTAAACTTGACACCTATTGTGCAGCTGAAAAGTTCAGCCAAGGCGTAAGCAGAAGGGAATATTTACAAGTCATCTCCTCGTAGCCCCAGGATCAAATTCGACACCGGGCCCGCCAACAGACCAGCGCCCGTTTTGTTTCTCAAGGAAACCGTCCGTCTTCTTTTCATCTCACGTTGCCTTCAAGGAAATCAAAGTAGCATTACCGGGAGCAAAAGCAATCCAATGTTAACCATTAAAACAATCCCGGGGGGTTTGAACTGGAAAGTCTGGAAAAGCAAAGAGGGGCAAAGGAAAGTGGGGGGAGTAAAACTCAAGTTAACAGTCTGAGCGAGGGATAATTTAAAGGACCTTCAGGCCGATGCATGAAGACAACTGAGCTAGTAATTAGGAGTGACTGCAGCAGTCTATCACCCTCCCCCAACATACAAGTGTGGTGCCCTTCAGGGCCATTGAGCTACACTTTCCAGACAGACTGGCTACCCCAGAGGAATTCTAAGGACGGACCCAGGTAATAAGTGACTTTTGTTAGATTAAAAATCTAATAAATAAATAAGAGCTTTGTAACACTCCTATTGGGTAACCCTCCTATTGGGTGACCCTCCCACCTGTGTTAAAGACTTCTGGCCACTGAAAGGGTAGGTGGATGGAGTTAGGGTAGGGTGGCGATAGTGGGACACTGCATTTCGCTATTCTGTTCTTATCATTCCTCTTCTGTCCAATGAATTTCCCAGGCGTCTTTTTATTTTACACAAAAGATCTCTGCTTCCTACTGTAAATCGACAATCACTGTTGATCAAGCTCAGCTCCTGGCGATTCCAATGAAACATCCATGCTTTTTGCCCTAACAATAACACAAAAGTATATGTAGCTCTATTCCTCATTCATGCCCTTAGCTCAAACTACCCCTTCCCCATCTTTAACCATCAGTTTGCTATTTTTGCTTTCGTGTATAAGAAAGTCATTTGTTTTTTTGTCACCGTGGTTACCAATTAATGAAAAGAGTAGTAAAAGTAGCAACTTATTTCTGAAGAGTTTTAAAAGGATGTCACATGGATGTAAGATGCTCATAAAAGACAACCCTTTTCAAGTGTTTAGAGTGACTGGACTACAGCTGGGGAAATTCAGCTGCAAACCTGCCTTCAGCCATTAAATCTGCACGATGACACTTTCTCTTATCCTAGTCTATTTCAAAGGAGATGGTACATTGCCTTGAGCTCCCTGGAGGAAATGTGACTGTGAATGTAGCAAATACATAAAAGGAAGTTAAATCTCTTTGCGTTTAAAGCGCCACTGCGAATGGTCCTTTAAATAGAAAAATAAGATAAATATTTTAAATAGTTGCAGAATTTAAGAAGATATTTAGGTGGCTTTTCCTCATGCACTCGCTGAGGAAAGTTTCTCCTGATAGGGCAATGAGTTTCTATTACATGCTTACACATGTTTCCAACATACTAAGAACATATGTTCATTATTTATAAATTACACATTAATGTTAACTGAATGTGGGTCTAAGCTCTCTATGGTGACACAATCTTTCCTGCACTGGTGAAACTTTTCCATGTTTAACGTCTGTTTTTATTTACAGCACGACATAAAGGACATTCTAGATGAGACAAAATTCTTTTAGTTTTTAAAAGAAAAGCTATCGGAATAGTGCCCTCAGCAGGATACTGTTTAATCTAAGGTAGGGAAAAATGTGCCTGCCATACTTTATAAGATCAAAAAGAGCAATAAGGGAACTTTGCCTGCCTTGAATGTTTCAAGCTGTTTCCCAGCTTAATTTTGGGACTGCTGAACTGTAACGTGCTGAATAGCTTCTTGCCATCCAGCTCTGTTTGCAGTCAGTGTTTGTGAAATGCATAGTCCCCATTTATATTAACAGTAGGTAACTATTTGAAAACAGGTAAGAGCCAGATTTCTCTCCAATGAACCCTGTGGTGTATTTTAGAACAAAATCAGGCTTAGGCCACCGTAGTTTTCTAACCAACAGCGTTACTCTGAGTTCAAAACTGGCATCGCTTCCTTAATTCTAAAGAAATGTTGTGATTAGCATCTCTTTATCCCGGTGAATCAACCAGGGGATGATATAAAGATGCCTACTGGTTGGCAAATACCAAATGCTGCCTCAGTGCTGGGGCCGAAAAGAACCCTGCTTTTCCTTCTCCTGCAGTGCTAAAGAGAAGCCACACAATCCCTTTCGGATGCTGTTTTTCACTTTGTACGCTTAGCCAAAAGAATGAATGGAATGGAAGAAAGAACCTGAAAGCAAGCTATTTGGATATTAATTTAGTCTAAGGTGTTATATTAGTCCCCTCCCCCCAATCTTAAAAAGGTTCCCCACGCACATACGTGGTAGTCGTTTCTGGTTCTAGGGGGTGGTGCTCATCTCCATTACAAAGGAGAAGACCAGCGCTGTCTGAAGACGTCTCCATGGTCATGTGGCCAGCGTGACTAAATGCCGAAGGCAAATGGAATGCTGCTACCTTCCCACCAAAATGATCCCTATTTTTCTATTTGCATTTTTACATGCTTTCGAACTGTTAGGTTGCCAGAAGCTGGGACAAGCTCACTCCGTTATGCGGTGCTAGGGATTCGAACCACCAAACTGCCGACCTTTCTGATGGACAAGCTCAGTGTCTTAGCCACTGAGCCACGAGCTTAATGCCTACTTAATGTAGTGGATTATAATTCCATCATTCCCCAGGTCAACATGGCAAGTAGGGGTAAGAATACCCATAGATCAACATAGTGGCAATAGTACCATGTTTCTCATATAATAAGGCCGGGTCTTATTTTTTTTGAGCCCCGAAAAATGGCTAGGTCGTCTTTTCGGGGTGACTTAATTCCCCCCTTGCATCTTTGGGCGGGCAGGCGGCAATGGCTTGGATGTTGACCTCGGCATTGGTGAGGCACTTAGTATCGAGGTCAACGCAGGCAGCACCATATCCAGGTGTGCAACAAAAGTACTTCCTAATGGCAAGCCCCCCCCCCCACCATTCCCTCCCCAGTTCGCATGTTTTAATATAGGCCTTAATTTGGGGGGAGGGGCTTAATTTCATGCCTATAAAACATGCTGGGACTTCCTATTGGGGGAGGCGTATTGTTAGAGAAACAGGGTAGGATAGATAACGGGAATGGCTCCTGAGTTTTATTTCAGAAGATAGTCCTACATTTTTGTGTTCTTAAACTCTGTCCCAGCCCATGATTAAAAAATAGTCCTCAACATGTGAACATTTGTTTAGCGACCATTTGAAGTTATGATGGTGCTGAGAAAAGTAACTTACAAGTGACCCTCACACTTACAACTGTCCCAACGTCCTGTGGTCACAGATCAAAATGTGGGTGCTTGGCATTATATTTCTGTGATTTACATTGCAATCACATGATTGCCATTTGTCAACTTCCCCAGCCAGCTTCTGAAAAGCAAAGTCAATGGAGAAAGATGGGTTCACTTAACCATGGCATTCTTTGCTTAATGACTGCATGATTCACTGAAGAACCATAGCAAAAAAAAGATTGCAAAATCAGGTGTGATTCACTTAATGACTGTATAGCTTAGCAATTAGAAGTTCTGGTTACAATTGCAATCCTAAATCAAGGACTACCTGTAATTCTGACCTATTGGGCCAGTGCGTTGCCACTGTCCCTCCCCTCCTAATACACCTATTGATTACTCCTTTCCCTTAAATTTAAAAGGCCCATGAAATTAATAAACATGTCCTCATTTCAATTGCATTCTGAAGAGCAACTGTGGGATAAGAGTTAATTTGTACATGTTATTGGTGCTCCTCTTTCTCCTTCTCTTTTTTTTTTTTAAAAAAGAACCCTGCTTGTTATTTTGTAAAAACAAAGGAAATCCTAGTTTGTATTGAAACCTTGTGCTGCTTTTTAGACATCAGTCCAACTCCCTGCTACTTTGCGCCTTCAAGGAGAAAGAGGCCAGGTAAGGATGGACAGAATTATCAATAGAAAATTGATGGAGGACTCCAGACCACACTGAAAACATAATGCCAGGTTAAGAGCCTCGCAACACTTTTTCCTTCAAACTAATAATTTTTTTAAAAGGCCCATGCCTTTAAGTGCCTATGTGGGGTGTGTGGGAGGGAGCAAGGAGCCCTGTTTATTTCAAGACCACATTGTTTCCTTCCTTGCTGATTTATCTGTAATGTGTAATTTATGCTGCACTGCAATGCTGCCATGCAGAACTAGTCCCCAGCCACCTACTGTGAAGAACATGATAGTCAAGGGACAGGAATGAAGAATCTCTGGAGGGTGTCTGACATGACATTTTCAAAAAAGCCAAATCACAAATAGGGTGAAACAATAGTGCAAAGCGGGGTGCAGCATATCATACACAGGTTAGGGACACAGATTCTACCCCTTCCTACCCGACCTCTTTTTTTTTTTTTAATTGTTGCTTGAGCTAATTTCTAAAGTCATGCTAAGCTGCTTTTAGCATCTGTACAAAAAGACAGGAAACCACACTGTCTGATTTTGGTGACTGTGCAGATAAAATTCAACAACCTGGGCAAAGGAAGTGGGAAGGACTCCCAGAGGGCTGGGCTGCATATGGCAGTTGGGCCACATGTTGATCAACCTTGATCTAAAGGAAGAGTCTCCAAACTTGGCAACTTGACGACTTATGGAGTTCAACTCCCAGAATTCCCCAGCCAGCCATGGAGAACACGTTAACTTAAAGTCTCACGGTACTAATTTCACCTCCTCCGAAAGGGAAAAGAGAATGGAAAAGTGATTTGAGGAGGCAAGAACAGGACGGAAAAGTTTAGTTACTTATCTATTTTAATAATTTACATAACCATCCAATTTAAACTTGTAACTCTGGACAGCTAACAATTCAAAAACTCTTTTCTAAAGCCAATATAAACATAAATTCAAAATAATTATATCACAATCAGGGTACCACACAAATAATTCACAATATACATGTTGGGCTTCAGTAATAACCTGGCCCTAACATATGAAGGACAGGTTAGATATTCAGAGCCTAACAGAAGACCAATAGAAGCAGGAAAACCCAGATCTCCGATGGAAGGCTGTTTCCAACAAAGGTAGGGTACCCCTATTGTATGGTACCCTAGGAGAAGATAGATCTTCTAAGTCCTATCAGATGAGATTATTTTAGAGAACAAATCCAGAGCATTCTCATCCTGCCAGATTTGGTGGGATAGGCTGAGACCATTAGAGACAGGTGATCCTTCAAATTGATGGGCATGACTTACTTTTCCTTAGCAAATCATTTTCTCTTAGGACAACACTTTGGGCTTTCAAATATCAAGACTTTAAAACTAGGCTGTGAAAATACTGTTTCTCCTCCACCTTCACAATATTTATTCCCCTAGACAAAAAATATCTTGCTTTGAAGCCAAGGATTCCAGTTCTCTGAAGTACTGTTCTGTCCATTGTTGCCAAAAACCTCATTATCTTTATGAATGCATTTTCTGAAGGTAGGTAGAGCTGGTAGTTATTTTGGGTCAGGAAAGTCCATAAATTGAGGCAGAATGCATTTTTTTTATTTGTTCTGAGTGAGACACAGTTTTCCATTCAATTTTCCCTCACTGCTCTACTGTGTTTGTTCATCATCATTTTTTTTCTACGTAAAGGGTTATTGTTCATGACTTTGGTCTCTTCTGGTAGCAAGAACCCAAACTTCCTGCTCCTTTCCAGACCTTCCCCAGATCTCTAGTTGCCAAGCACTAAGAACTTCAAATTGCGAGACATGCATTTTCTGGATGTCTTGAAGCAAAAATTCACCTCTATCCTTTCCACCTGCTTTCTCCTTAAAAAGGGGCCAGACATTGATTAGTGCTGTTTACATTGATTAATGCTGTTCTTAGTTCTCCAGGATTGAGGCTGGAAAAAGCTTGTTCACTAACCAAAGATGCTGCTACTCCTAGACTTTCTCTTGTTGGAGGTATTTAAACAAACACCACACTGCCATCTGTCAAGGATGCTATAAGAATGGATTTTAAGAAGTTGGACCAGATCAGGGGTGTCAAACTCGGTGTTGTCACATGACATATTGTGACTTTTTCCCCCTTCGCTAAACTGGGCATTGGCGTGGTCAGTGTGTGACACCACTGGCCTGTGGGCCGCGAGTTTGACAGCCCTGGACTAGATGATTTCCAAAATCCAAGCCTTTCCAATGCTACCTGAAGATTGCTGGGATTGGATTTAGGAGCTTCTTGGAAAGCATGTGCTCTACCACTAAGCCACATGAGTAGGATGATGTAATAACACATCTGATCTCTATAAAAGAGAGACAGCCATGTGGAACTTATAAATACGTAATTTTGGTCAAATCCTGTGTCTTTTATTGTTTTGTGAGATCGATCTTCCACAGTAACCAAAAAGAAAAAGAAAAAAAAGGTACAGTGCAACATCCTGCTAATTTCATAATTGAAAGGGATGAACAGGCAAGATGAAAAGGAAATTAAAATTACAGTTTCTGTATATGTTCATTTGTGAAAATGACATTTTTGTTTGCAAGACATCAGAAAGGGAGAAAATAGAAAAAAATCCTAAATCTTTTAGAGCCCAGAATTTTAAAAAA
Organism: Notechis scutatus; assembly: GCF_049901735.1. NCBI lineage: Eukaryota > Metazoa > Chordata > Lepidosauria > Squamata > Elapidae > Notechis > Notechis scutatus. The sequence goes on along the minus strand of NC_142010.1, from coordinate 107,924,566 downwards.
GGGAGATGGAGGAAGAGAAGGGATTTTTAAAGAAAAAAGTTTTGCTCTCCAGATGATACTCTGGAAATGTATTTTGGAAGAGAGCATATGAGGGAGTTTGTTAATTATCACCTTGTTCTCAACAATTTGTATTTAATAGAGTATTAGCAGGCAATAGAGAAATATTTCATAAGATAAGCAATGGTGTTGGTGGACCATAACTCCCAACCTCCTGCACCATTGACTATGCAGAGCTCCTGGGAATTAGCATTCAAGCAAATTGGGAGAGTCACAGATTTCCCAACCCCAGATTTGGACAAGTATATAATACCTTAGATAACATCTCTGCAACACTGTTTCATTTTCTTTGTGGAAAAGAAAAAAAGACCACAGCAGCTATTTAATTGAGTTTTCTTCCTGGAAACCATAATTAATCTCAGAGCCAACATGATTCAACTTCATGATTATGTCATTCAGCACAAACAAAGCAAATGTCTATGATGGCAATTCCAGTACTGCTTCCTTGGTGACTTTATTTCAGAGTCCAATTCTGGCTCATTTTCTAAAGAAAAGAGTGAGTGATGGAGGTTATGATTTTGGCAAGCATATAGTTTATAAGTCTAAAGATTTTTGTACATCCCAAGATGCAGCAATTAAGATGGATTTTCTAATGAGTAATTGTCAAGATTTAAATATGCAAGAACCTTAATTTACAGTGTTATTGGACACACACACTATTATCTTGTAAAGTTAAACTGCATCATTACCAAAGTCTAACATTGTTCCTGGTGATTCTTCACTAAACAATGGCATGTCATAATAGAAACCAAAACCAGAATACCTGTAACTACAACAAAAATCCATCCACTAAAAAGTCTTGGGGGTTCGTAGAGCTGATTAAGTCTCCAGGCCATGAAAGAAATCTCACTGAGGCCTTAGGCAAATCCTGCTCTCTATATTCTCCACTTGCCAATATGTAGATAAGTGCCACAGAACCACCTTAAAGATTCCCTGAAGAGTCACATGGAAGTGATACCTTATATAAATAAATAAATAAATTAATTAATTAATTAATACATACATACATACATACATACATACATAGTACATAACCAACCCACCAACCCACCATAAAATGACATGGCAGAATTCTGGACTACAAGGTACCTATGTTGCATTCAACTTGCTTTTATGTTTCTCTTCATATATTTAATTCTCATTCCCACGTAACAATGCATCTGGAAACGTACTTTTTTGCACAACCACTTTCATTTCTTTCCACAGTCATTTCACATAACAGATAACAATTACCTTGTACTTTTCACCTAGTGTTTCTATTCTATGGTTCAAAATTTCTCCAATCATTTCCCCCACCTTTAGAAAACATTCCACCAAGCTTGATGAATCTAGTTATTTCTCCTTTTTTTGCCATTTAAGTCTAGCAAATAGGCTGGATTCTTAACTTCCATGGAATTACTCCCAGAATATCTTCGGTGCATTGCACCAAAACAAATTCAATGCAATTAAATTTGTTTAGATTTTATGCAAGTGGAAATAAAGTACATTCTTTCATTGTTTGGAATCCTCAGATGGATTCCTGCTGATATTTCCTGAGGACAATGTTATATAGAAATAGAAAAGCTATGGCTCTCCCAATTTTGCTAAACACCATGCCGGCTGGATCTGCTGGAAGTTGTAGTTCAACATTTCTTTCTCTACATGGATTCCTCTGTTTGATACTTGTGACAGGTGCATTTTTAATTTCTGGAATGTTTGAGAGGCTAAGGGTCTTATATTAGGTTTAAGTAAAGATTATTAGAAATGGAAATAAACACGCTAATCTAAAATAGACTACTAGCACATGAGAAGAGCAAGTATCCCCTAATGTCCATGATTAAGTAGACACCATAATGACAGAAAGACAATCTCCAAAAATGGTGGTCAAAAATTAGCTTGCAGTGATCAAAGCTGATATAAACACTTTGCATTAATTGCTCATTTCCTAATACCTTTAGCAAAGATGTAGCACACTGGCTTTCTTCCTCACTGAGTTTTTCCACATGTATGTAAGATTTAGCCAACTCTTATTTCAAATTAGTTTCAAGTATTGTAAGAGAGAGGGGGGGAGGAGGGAGGGAGAGAGAGAGAGAAAAAAACATGCACAAGCAAAGCCTTGGCATTTTCATGGGAACCACAGAATGAAAAGAAACCCATTTTAGGATATCGAGTTCAACCCTCTCTTCTTCATAAAAATCCAAATTAAAGCATTCTTTTAGAGAGTTGTCCAGCCTCTACTTGAACATACCAGAGAAATTTGATTCTGATTTTAAAGCTCCTCTGTCTGCCATATTCACGCCATCCTGTTGTTGTTGTTTTAACTCCCACCAGAATGCTGTCAATATGGTAAGCAGCAGAAAGAAATGCAGATGAAAACCAGCCCTCATGGTTAATTGGGAAAAGAAATTAGTCAAGGTCAGTGGTGGGATTCAATTTTTTTTTTTACTACCGGTTCTGTGGGCGTGGCTTGGTGGGCGTGGCAGGGGAAGAATACTGTAAAATATCTAGTCAGAGATGGTATTTGCTGGTTCTCCAAACTACTCAAAATTTCCACTACCAGTTCTCCAGAACTGGTCAGAACCTGCTGAATACCACCTCTGGTCAAGGTTCTGCAATGTGACTTTTCATTGTCAGCATTAGAGACTTGAAAATTTGTTTATCTCTGGAGGAGGGAGAGCTGGAGAGGAAAAAAACCTTTCTTTCTATAAATAGTGGTTTATGTTCTTGCTGCTTGCCTTCTTTGATAAACAGGTGCATCTTCTGTTCATGCTGACCCAAATTTCTTTCCCTTCTCTGAACTGTTTTGGAGTGTTCAAGGTAGGGTTATCCCATCGTATGAATGCCATGGCCATCAATATATCCACAGGCACTTTGATTGGTACTTCCCAAGCACCTTTTTTATTTATTTTTTTAAACTTTTTAAAAAAAAATCTTTATCTTTTTAATTTAAAAAAAAATCTTTTTTAATTAAAAAAAAGAAAGAAATACAGATGGGAAACTTCTGTCCTAAAAAAAAAAAGTCAGGCATTATTTTATTGGCATTAGCACTTCTGGGGCTCTTAGTATTCTTATAATTTTTTTAAAAAAAATGGTATGTGGATCCTGGGTGCCCAACAAGTCAGAGAAAAGTCCAGTAACTAGGACTGTGTCCAGTGGCACCAAAGCAGTTGTCCACCTGTGATGGAAGATGATGTTGGGCCAAGGGTGGGATTTTACCGGTTTGGACTGGTTCGGGTGAAATCCAATCCTACAGAATGGTTGCCCAAGTGTGGAAGAGAAGCAGTAAGAAACATGAGTCCCATCATGTGAAACTGGGACACTAGAGGAGTGATTCTCAACCTTGGACATTTTAAGAAGTATGGACTTTGATTCCCAGCCTTTCTCAGGTAAGCCATGCTGTCTTGCCTGAATTCTGGCAGTTGAAGTGCACACACCTTTCAGTGGCCAAAGTTGAGAAACACTGTACTAGAGTGCCATCTATAAGCCCCCTTACCTTAACCCTGAGACCCTGCTTTCTAGGCACTGAAGCTATATTCTCCTGATAGTGCTTCCATCTTGGGTTAATGAGACTATGGCAGGCAGAAATTGGATCGAGATGATACGGTAGGAGAAAATTAAGGAAAACAAAGCAAGTTCTTCTCTCTGTGAACATAGGTCAGGTGAAAGATGAGCCTGAGAGAAACCAGCAATCTACAGGACTCCACAACTAGCTCACTATAGACTGCCCCCTCCATGGCATTTCTCCCTTGGCTAATGGAGAGACCAGAAGAACTCCTTAGCAAGTATTACTTGTCTAGGGTCAGGGAACTATCAGCCACAATGAAGTATTTTTTCAAAAGGTTATTACTCCAATCACCACTAGCTCCCATGCAACCTGCCACCATCTCATCCTGCGATGCTTTTCCCACTATTGATTTGTGTTTCCTTTTTCTTCTGCTGTCCTACCAAGTGCAGCTGCTTTGTCTTCCCTGCTCATTGAAGAGAACAGAGCTGCAGCGATGGCAGAAGAGCTACACTTTGACTGGGTGGGTGGGGAGAGATGGCAAGTAGAAAATCCCCACTTCTTGCTCCACTAGTAGCAGCAGCAATAAATTATTTCTTTCCACCTGGTACTTTTCTGGGGTTCAGCAACAGAAATGTGGAGGGGGGAAGAAAAAGCAGCAGTTTTCCAGGTGAAACACTTTTTCTGTCACAAGATAAGAAGCAAAGCACATTGCTGGAGATGTGGGGAAAAGCTCTAGGAAAACTGTTATGTATAAATGGAGTAATAATCACCAACATAGTAATCTTTCACCAATAACATCAGGTAGACCCTTACAATGCCTTCATGCATTGCTCCTTCCTGGAATCTCTATTTCTTTTTGTTTTCCAAATTAATGAAAACTTCCCAGTTTCTTTTAGGGTCTCCCAAATCTGGAGCCGATGGAGCAAGTAAGTTCCCATATTCCATCATAAGCGCCAAGAAATTTGACAACGCCTGAATAAATGTACAGAATTGATTTAAGCCAAATCTCTTATCTTTGAATAAGTCATCATAGATCTCTCTCTCTCTCTCTCTCTCTCTCTCTCTCTCTCTGTGTGTGTGTGTGTGTGTGTCCCTTCCCACATTTTAAAACAATGCCTGGTGCCATCCTCATGTTGCTAAGTCCTCTTCAACGCCTGAAGACTCCACCTAAGAAATCCCAGGGCAACTGAAAAGATAATTTAAATTCTGCCCTTCAGTTGAATAACTATAGCCCTTCAGGAGCAATTTCCATCACAGATTAAAATCATTCACCATGCGATGTAGCATTTGAATACTAAGCAACTGAGTGCTAAATGACATCTTAGAAATCACACAGAAACCACTTTGAGATGCTCCACTAACTGCAACCATATTCTGAAGCTCACCTAGCAGTTTAGATAGTTTTCAATCTCACAGTTAAAAGAGAGACATGAAGTCCCAAGATGCTAACAAATAATCAGTTATTAACCAAACTTTGACGTTTATGAATCTAATCACATAAAAGTGATGGAATAAGTCCTGAGTCAAGTCATTGCAGATGTTTCTGGGTCCATAATGCTATTTAGTAACATCAGAGGACACAAAGCAATGGTGTGATTAGCTAGCAAATCATAGGGTTGTCAACAGACCAGAATCAATGGCCTTGTTATAGTCATGAAGACAATGTCAGTACTTTTCTCCTCTGACTGTGCGTCTGTGGACTGAACAGTACACAATGAATGACCAATCGTAGTCTGTGCCCAAAATTCACTGAAAGCTACAGAATAAAAATCTATTCCAATTTATAATGTTCTTCTTGTACGAAACACAACTGTATGTATATTTCTTTAGATCAATCCTTCCCAGCCTCATGTTTGCAAATCTGTTGGACTGAATTTATCATTGGAGAATATGGCTGGTTACCAAGCTAGGGGAGGTTGTATTAGAACCCTACAGGAACTTATTTCAATAAATAAAGAGCAAAATATTGAAGCATTAAAGTTGGGATCATGGTGCTCACAGGAATTAGAGTTTTCCCCATCCCCCTTTTCTTTAAAGAAATTATTACCGATTGAAATTTCACAAAATGTTAGTGTTATTACACGTGAGTTTGTGAGATCTCATAAAGAACTTGCATAGATAGATACACATAGAGTTTCTATGTGAGACTGTATAAATTTTCATGAGATTTTGGATTTGTAGGAGGACATCTGGATCATCATAAGCTCACAAAAATCTATATGGCATCTAAAAAATTGGTCGGTCTCTGATTAAGACCTAAAATTTCCATATAAAATGTTATATAAACAGGCAATAGGAGTGAACTAGCCATCTTTTTAATATATACAACATGTTTCTTCTTCTACCCCTGATTGTTGGTAGTTGCTAAAACTGCACCCAACTATAGAAATCATCTTCCAACTCCAACAAAATTCAATTTGTCTCCCTTGGGAACTGTCAACTGACAATCTCATCAGTCATATTCTAATTTTTAACCTTCTGAGCCTCTTGAGAGATTGCATCAAAATGTTTTAATTTATGGCATCAAATTTTTAAAGTATATTTTCTTGTTTGTATGAAAATGTAAATGAAAAATTAACAAATACATTTATTAGGCAGGACAAGAGCAAAACGCATTCATAGAATGGAAAAGAAATGGAACAAGTCTCTCCCAATACACATTGCAAGAGATATGATCTCTTCTGGAAGTGACTCTGCAGCTGCTGGGCCTATAGAATTGCAGAGAAAATTATCTTAAGAACTGAAAGGAGAAACTTATTCCACAGTTCTGCGTCATTGAGAAAGACACAAGCAGCATTTTTTTTTCCACCAGAGGTGATAGCACATAAACTCATTCACTTTAAAAAAAAAAAAAACCATGAAGAAAGCAAAGATAAGAGGAAAATAATTAAAATTTCGTATCTATAAAGGAACTATGGCCAGAGGCTTCCTCTGGTGTGTTAAAAGTTGTAAAGATATATAGTATACCCATATTAGGAGAAAGGAAGGAGGACAGCGAAACCATGGAGTGGAGAGAAATGGAACCAAGCAACATTTAAACATGGGATGAGAGAAAGAAGGAAGAATGAGGAAAATGGAGAAAAGGGCTTTATAGGAAAGGGAAGGGAAGCAATTAGACAGTCAGGAGGAGCAAGAAGGGGAATCAAAATGTAAGCTGAATTCCTGGCAACTGATTTACATACTTTCAGCTGTTGGCAATAAAATGAGCATGAATTAGGAAGTGGCAAGTCAAGCATCATGATCTTGGAGCCAATCCAAGCATATTTTGATCAAAATATATCAGGCCATTCTATTTAACTCTGCTTCTGAATAAAATACAGGATGTGATGAGAGGATTGGTTAGATGATGACCAGAACAGTGCAATGGAAAAGCTGAGCATTCTTCACACTCCCTATAAAACACCAGTTCTTGTTCAGATCAAGTGGACTTTGGCTGGAGAACTTGTAGTTCTCTTACTTTCTGTATGCCACCCAGAATTGCTTTTCATGAGACTTAAATTTCCTTTAGAATTAGACTCAAGAACCAAGATTCAAATCCTGGCACCTCTGAGAAGACCATTGGACTGAAATTCTTTTCTATACTTTTTTTTTTAAACCATTTTCATTCCATTTGATGGCAAAGAAATTGCTTTGGATTTTTTTTTCACCCCCAACAGAGATGCATCACTCTAATTACAATATGTGCAATATTCTTTACTGTGCAATTCTCTCTCCAATTGTCTGCAGCCTCCCTGATTTCCCAAGTCTAAATAAATTCCAAAGGAAATATCACAGCGAACTCGTCCTCCAAGACTGAACAGAAGGATGAGGTGTCCTTAATGCTCTTTGAGCTGGGTGGTATTCTTGCAGATATTTCATCACCCAAATCAGGTAACATCATCTAGATCAGGAGTCAAACTCATGGCATCATGTTGTCATCATGTGACATATTGCTACTTTTTTCTCCTTCACTAAACTGGGAGTGGGCGTGACCAGCACGTGACACATCCGGCCCATGGGCCACGAATTTGACACCCCTGATCTAGATCCTCTACAAGGTTCTAGAGCAGCCAGGTAGGCTACTAAGCAAGAGAAGGATGCACAAAATAAAAGGAAAGAAAGCAACAGCGCACTCCACTAATCACTTGCACTATTAAAATAAGCTTTAAAATGTCACCCAAAGAAATCTGAACAAGCTAGAACAATAGAATCTTTTTTCCTAGAGGTGTTGGCGGAAATTGGTTGGCGGAATTCCAACCACAAACTAGCCCAAAAGAGACTCCTGCATGAAAGCTGGAATGTGGCTGTCACTCACAGTGATAACCGTATTAGATGCAGCAAGAGTTTGAAAAAGCTAAAGCACTTTCCTCTGTTCTTCTTTGGCTCTCAGCCCTTGAGTGCCACTTCACAACTTCTCATGGTCCCTCCTCCTTGGTTTGGCTCTGCTGTTCTACAAACCAAGTCTTTTTGGTCAGAACAATCTACTGAGTTCCATGTTTATTGCTCATACCAGTTGATGAACAGCTATAAACATTTACAGAGGAACATGTGGAAAACTTTATTGTTGCAATCAGGAAAATATGAGCAAGGAATTCTCCATTAAGTTCTGATATCTGAAAAGCTCTCTCATAAATGTGTACAAATTTAATCCTATGGCACGTGCACATTTGTTGCTGACATGTCAAATAAAGACATGCGACTGAACATACTGTAAACATCTGGGGAGAGGCAGTGATCATGTCACCTTTGAATCTCATTTAATTTTGGCAAGTGACTTAGCAGAGAACTGCCATGCCATGTTAATTCATTTTACTAATGGGAGGGAAATTATTTCCAAAACAGTACAACAGAATCCAAATATGGGAGCATTAAAATTAGCAGAGCACCTGAATATAACAATGATAAGCAGACAAGCATGCATGGCCTACAACAGGGGTGTCAAACTCATGGCGGCGTCACATGATGTACCAGGATTCCCCCCTTCGCTAAAGAGGGCGTGGCCAGTGCATGATGTATCTGGCCTGTGGCTGCGAGTTTGACAGCCCTGTCTACAAGAACACTTATTTCCAGATGTGTGGAACAATGTATGTTCTTTAAGGGTGGCATACAATAATGCTAAGTATTCATGGCGAAGCTCTCTAGTTAGCACAGCTGCTCATAAGCAAGTTTCCCAAAATATCACAGGTCCTGCTGCTGGAAAGAACATTAATTTCCTGCCAACTTAGAAAGAAGGTGGCCAGCTGATGCCACCTTGGACGAAGGGCCACTCAGGCATTCTTTATAACAAAGCAACTGATTGCATTTGATTGTGTGAAGCAGCTCTAGCTTTCAAATTAACAAGGGGGCAACAATTATTGTTCAGCATATGATGTAGCTTTTGTGGCTAATTTGCACTTTGTCCTTGGTGGTTTGGTTTTGGCTTCTGTTCTTTCCTCTTAATGTTTTATACCGCTGACTGGGAGAAGGGGGAGGGGGAGGAGGGGGGAGGGGGAGGAGGAGGGGGGAGGGGAGAGGGAGAGGGAGAGAGATTGACTTCTCCAGAGGTGCTCACCCTTCCTACTTGGCACCTCGTACCCATGCAACAGTTACACGTCTCTCATGTAATTTCAGGGTTAAAAATCTGCTGGCAATCAACAAGCGACCTTCTTACACTCCAGCAAGAGAGGTTGGGTGAAAATAATTTTTTAAGCAGTTCATAGAAGTTCAAGCATAATTGCTGTTCCCATCCTTCCTGCCTTCATCTGGCATTTAGCCAGAAAAAGAAAAAGGGCAAAGGATTTCATCAAGGCTGGAGGCAGTGTCATGGGGAAGAAGAAAAAAACCCACCAAGGGGAATATTCAGCCCACTTATTTGGGTTCTGATGATCATGCGGATTTGCAGGTGCTGATTTAGCTGGCATCCTTCCCAGTATGGACTCGGGATGGCTCAGGTGGAAGCTGGAAGAGACTCAGATGATACAACTGGTCCAGTCGTGGGGTGCTAATTAGGAGGCAAAAGATCAACTGGAGTGGCAACTGTTAGCCATTTAGTGCTACCTGTTCAGCTCCCCACTCCCCGTGTTTTGAAACTGGAAGCTCCAAGCTTTGTTCCATTCCTGTTCTCAGCAAGCTCCTAAGATTTAATCAATGAATCGCTGTTGTGCTTGAGGTGCTGTTAATGACTGGCAGCAGAAAGACATTCTTTTTTTCTTCCAACAATGGAGAGCCTCCCTCTCTGTTTCTTGCAGAGCTCAAGATTTCAAAAGCTCTTGTTCTTCCAGAGGTGTTTTTTTTCAAAGTACCTCTGAACTATAATAATGCATGATTGACCCAGGCAGACACATTAGCCAGTCCACAATAAGCTGGTTTAAGGACAGCAGTACCCATTGAAAGAAAGGAACTCTAGAGAACAAGAGGATAAACAATTTTATAAAATTTGGGACCTTTTCTATCAATGGTTAGATAATAAAACACAATAATAGAATATCTAGAATTCTAGAAAATAATGAATATATAAAGATATATTTCTCTTTTTTTTGATATCATATCTATAAAATGTTTTTAGGATAGATTTGGTATGATTATATGATTTGTTATAAAATAAACTAAGTAAACTATAGTTATCTCGCAAAGTATGAATGAATAAAATTATAGTCAAATGATTGTTCAATAGTGATACTAGGGTATTTAATTTCTGATTGATAATATGAGTTATTATGTAATGTAATTGTAATTGAGACTACGAAATGGATGCACAAAAAATTGGTAAACCAACTGACACACTGCTTGTATATTTATGAAAGAAAGCTGGATGTTTTTATGTTTTGTTTGTTTGGTTTGTCTTTAAAAACCAATAAAGTTGTTTTCAAAAAAAAAGAAAGAAAGAAAGGAACTATGGCTCATAAAAGATCTTAACTGACATTGCATTAATCTGGTGAAGTGATCCATTAGCTTTTGAAGGTGCAGCTCTAGAATAGCAGGCAATAACACTTAAGACTTATATACCTCTTCATAGTGTTTCATAGCCTTCTCTAAACAGTTTACAGGGTTAGCATAATTGCCCCCAACAATCTAGGTCCTTGTTTAACCAACCTTGGAAGGATGGAAGTCTGAGTCAACCTTGAGCGGGTCAGGATTGAACTCCTGGCAGTCGAAATACAGAGTTAGCCACTTCTAACCACTGTGTCACCACAATGCATCAGTGTTGGGATCCAAATACAGGCTGAAGAGGATCCATCTAGTTTGTATGAAGAGCAGTTATGGTGGATACTTCTTGAGTTTTCTTGACCCAAGTTTAGAGCTGCCTAAACCAGCAAGCAGCAAAGACAGAGACAATTCTGTACTGCTTCACTGCCCTGGAATTTGGCAGCAAAGCTGTAGTAGTCCTTCCACAGCTGCTCTTATTTTGCAAGGACCAGCCATAACCCAACCTGAGTATGTTATAAGCATATAACACATTTAAACTCTATGTATGCCTTGAGCAAAAGCAAGAGGATTTTGTCTTCCAATATTTTCATGCTTTCTAGTCAGTAGAAAATGTTTCAGAATTTGACTGAAACTTATTTTACCTAGCATACCACCCTAAATAAATCTCCAATTTTGCTAATACATAATAATATTCATCATGTTCCATTTGTCTTTTGCTCTTCTTACTCTCCTAACCAGGAACTCATACATTTTACTAAGCCCAGGGCAAGTTCAGTAACAGCAGACCACATTTCAAAAGCTGAGATGGCAGCGATCGCTTCTTTATGCAACAACAATAACTTACAGGGTCTTTCCATATGCAAGAGCTGAAGTGATCCTGGAGGGAACAATAGGTGTCTATAAGTCATAACATTATCCAAATGACACGTGATGTCATTATATTAATGATGCATTAAATGCTAGTATCATGACCTCTGGTACAAAAGCATAAGTTGTATTATTTGCATGGTGTCATGAGGACATACAAGTCATAGTTTCCTCTGTACGTACCAATGTATGGGGCTATGTTCCTGTACCTCTATGAAAGTATGGGATTTTCAGAGGTTTTTGTGAATTGAACCCATTAACTGCTTGTGGGGAAAAAATGTAGTGGCTGTTCTTCCAGAGTATGGAAGGGACAATTTCCTAGTGGAAATTCCAACTTTTGGCTTCTGGAATTCTCTTTACTCCATAAGCCAAGATGCTAGGGTACTTTCTACCATCTTCAAGATAAAGCTTTGACATTCCCCTTACTTCTTTTCTTGGTATAAAAACAAACATCAAAAGGAAACAATAAAACAGAGGGAGGTATTGGCTGGAGTTTTATTTATTTTATTTTATTTATTTATTTATTTGATTTGTCAATTGTTTCCAAGATAATAAGTATAAGTGTATACATAGTTGTGAATACATGAAATGGGTATATATAAGAAAAATAAAAGAATAGAGAAACAATAGGACAGGGACGGTAGGCACGTTGGTGCGCTTATGCACGCCCCCTACAGACCTCTTAGGAAAGGGGTGAGGTCAATGGTAGACAGTCTAAGGTTAAAGTTTTTGGGGTTTGGGGAAGAGACTACAGAGTCGGGTAGAGTATTCCAGACATTGACCACTCTATTGCTGAAGTCGTATTTCCTGCAATCAAGTTTGGTACGGTTTACTTTGAGTTTGTATCTATTGTGTGCTCTTGTGTTGTTATGGTTGAAGCTGAAGTATTCATTGACAGGTAGGACATTGCAATGTATGATTTTATATACCATGCTTAAGTCAGACCGAAGACGGCGTAATTCAAGGTTTTCTAGTTCTAGAATTTCAAGTCTGGTGGCATAAGGTATTCTACAAGCGAGTAGAAGAGTGGAGAACTCTTCTTGTGAAATATTTCTGGACTTTCTCAATTGTGCTAATATCAGATACGTAATGAGGGTTCCAGACTGATGAACTGTATTCGAGTATTAGTCTAGCAAATGTTTTGTATGCTCTGGTTAGTAGTGTGATATTACCAGAGAAAAAGCTACGTAGGATTAGGTTAACAACTCTTAATGCCTTTTGGCTATGTAGTTGCAGTGGGCTCTAGCACTCAGATCATTAGAGGTGAGTATTCCAAGGTCCTTTACAGAGCTTGGGTCATCAACAAGGTCTTGACTATTCAGCTTGTATTTTATTTTCTGATTTTTTTGCCAATATGTAAGACAGAGCATTTATTTGTTGAGATTTGAAGTTGCCATTTGTTTGACCATTTTGATACATAGTCAAGATCTTTTGTAGGGTAGCAGTATTGTCTGTGGTATTGAACAGCTTTACATCATCAGCGAAGAGAACGCAATTGCTCTTAATAAGATCACAGAGGTCGTTTATGTAGAGTATGAAGAGAGTTGGTCCTAGAACACTGCCCTGAGGGACACCACTATTGACAGGTACTGGATTTGATAGGACACTCCCAATTTTGACCATTTGTTGTCTGTTTGACAGGAATGCTTCTATCCAGTTATTCAGTTGTCCAGATATACCATAGGATTTTATTTTTAGGAGTAGTTTGTCGTGTACCACTGAATCAAAGGCTTTACAGAAGTCTATGTAGATTGCGTCTATTGCTTTGCCCTGGTCGAGTTGTGTCGTCCATATGTTTTTGCAGTGTAAGAGTTGCAGATTACAGGATAGTTTTTTTCTGAAACCAAATTGTTTATTGGAGAGTAGGTTGTTTGTCTCTAAGTGGAGGATGATGGATTGGTTAATAATTGATTCCATGACTTTGCAGGTGACGCAGCATAAGGAGATTGGCCTGTAATTTTCGACTAGGCTTGGGTCTCCTTTTTGAAGATGGGGATGACTGTGGCTTGTGACCATAGGTTAGGCAAGGAGCTGGTCCTGAAAGATTTTTCAAAGATTATGCTTAGAGGTTTGGCTATGGCAGTGGATAGCTTTCTTAAGAAGTAGGCACATATTCCATCCGGTCCAATAGATAGAGATGGTTTTAGATTGCGTAGTGATTTTTCAACATTGTCTTCTGTGAAATCGATATGTATTAGGTCATTGTTGTTATCTGTGGTACGGCTAGGAAATAGGAAATAAGTTCTAGTTTTCTGCTCCCTCATTGGTCAACCATCCACCTAATACATCCATGACAAACTGAGACTGCATCAAGGTGATAATATGTGTGTCATCAGGTCATGATTGAGACAGTTCCCTTGTTTGCAAGCCCTCATTTCAGAGGCAAATAGTTTTTTCCACCTGAAGGAATGCCATTCAAATGCTTGGTTTCATTAGTATACAATTAAATCAACATATGATGGCTCAGTGGCTAAAATGCTGTGCTTGTCAATCAGAAAGGTCTGCAGTTCGGTGGCTCAAGTCCCTAGCATCACATAATGGCATGAGCTCCTATTACTTGTCCCAGCTTCTGCCAAACTAGCAGTTCGAAAGCATGTGAAAATGCAAGTAGAAAAATAGGGACCACTTTGGTGGAAAGGTAACAGCATTCTATGCACCTTCAGCGTTTAGTCATGCTGGCCACATGACCATGGAGACGTCTTCGGACAGTGCTGGCTCTTTGGCTTTGTAACGGAGATGAGCACCACCCCCTAGAGCCAGAAACGACTAGCACGTATGTTCGAGAAGAACCTTTACCTTATATGATTATTGTCCTGTTGCTTATTTCATTGTTCTCCCCTTTTTGCCACATTAAATATTACAACTATGTCAAAGCCTTTGAAGGCCTGCAGGAGCCACAACTATGCATGTAGCTCAGTCCTCAAGGGATGCCTTCTTGTCTTTAAACCATGCAGGATATATGGAAACTTCAGAATGGCCTAAATGACATTTGCCTTGAAATCATGAACTGGATAAGAAAAGTCTTGTTTTCATTCTATTTAAGAGCTACATTCCTCCTTTTTTCCTGATTTGACTTCTATATCAGATTTATCAAAGTGTATCCAAGGTGGAGCCAGATTGAATCATCTGTGTCTACTCATGCTTAAATGTTTTTGGTATATTGAAAGCTCCAAGGCCAAAGATATTCATTTAAGGAATTCAAAACTCTCCACATGCCAAGAAAACAGGACCTTACTCTCAGATCAGAGCATCTGTAGCCACACTGCCCCTATCCAGAGTGTCAGAAAGCTTTCTGCACTTGGAAGCTCACCACCCAGACTTTCCATTTAGCCCTTAAAAACAAAATCCTGGACCAGTTACATAACTCTTGCAAAAGGCTAGATTTTCTAAATAATGCCAAATATAGTCATATGAGAAAAGCGCCTGGCTTCTTGGATAGGGATTTCTGCAAAATAATTTCTTCAAATTGGATCAACCTCTTGAAATCTTCAGCAAGATTTACAATCCAGTATTCCTCAACTCATACTTTTTAAAATACTGAACTAAATCTCACAGAATCCGTAATTAGCAGGCTTCTTGTGGATTATTCCCGGTTGTAGGTAAACATAAATGACCCCACAAAAAGGGTGCCAGGTTCTGAACTACCACATCAGCAATGGACAATCCCAGTGGTGGGATTCAAATTTTTTTACTACCGGTTCTGTGGGCATGGCTTGGTGGGCATGGCAGGGGAAGGATACTGTAAAATCTCCAGTCAGAGGTGGTATTTGGTGGTTCTCCGAACTACTCAAAATTTCCGCTACCAGTTCTCCAGTTCTGATATACCTCTGGACAATCCTGAATAAAATTCACACCTCACACGGTGTTTGGCAGGACTCTCGGTATAAACGCGGCACAGTATCTTCCCCTCAGTGTGACTGCAGTGCAGGGACCCATGTCAAAGTGTAGATCACATTGTCACCGGCTATAAATGGAGGACATATGCTGGCCTAGCATCTGATTTTTTTTAATATAAACGATGCTGTGCTTCAATGATTAGATGGCCTAGACATTGGTATTTGAGCATAGATCTTTTAAACATTTATATTTTATTGGATTCTACCAGTGGTGTATTAACCATTAAGCACACTAAGCACTTGCTTAGGGCACCAGGTCCAAAGGGGGCACCATAAAAACTTTTATGTAGCCTAAGCTTGACTTCATTTGAAGGGGGGCACCAAGACTTGTCAATACTTAGAGACCAGTGAGCCTTAATCCGCCACTGAATTCTACTAATCTGAATGAACTGTCAATTTATGTTGTTAGTTCATAGTATGATATGCCACAGGCTAAATGCATTATTCTTGGACCAAGCAATTTCACATGCCTGGAGAGCACCAAGCTATTGGAGTGAAATGTTTCTTCAAAGCTGTTTCCTGTTTTCCTTTTATGGACCTGGGCTCTGACTGATATTCTGTGTAATCCAGAACAGTTTTACTTCCAGTTAAGCTGTTTGCCAGGAAATCTGGGACCCAGATTTCAGAGGTAAAAATGATATGAACTGGATATTCCTCTGGCAATTCTCACACGAGATTAAACTAGAGTCTTGCCCATAAAAAAGAGAGGAATGCTGGGTAAGTGTTGTACCCTTCTGGCAGGTCAGGCAGATATATCTTGATGACACATGGGGAGAGGGGAAAAACTGAGCAATTTGTGTAAGCAACAACAGCTTAATAAAGACTGATGATAAAAGCATGAGGTTAACTAGAGATGCTCTTTGCTGAGAAATTCAGCCATGCAAAGGGGAGGGGAGAGATGGGAGATAGTCCAAGGAGCTTTTATCCAGTTCTCTGCAAACTTTTCACCATCTACGGAAACTGCCTCAGCTCTGGAGGATCCATTAAAAGATGAACTGGCTGCCTGTCTTTGAAGATACATGGAGCTCCTGGCACAACTAGCCAGTGGGAGGAACAGAGAGATGGATCTGTCATTTACATTAGCCTAAGAAATTGGAGCACTGACTGATGGCTTCCAAAGAGACCTTGCCTGAAGTAATGGAAAATGTAATGGAAAAATGAATTAGCCCTGGGTTTTCCTTTCCAACAAATTGCCATCAACAGGTTTCGTCCTATTCTTTTTGTAAGGTCACCAGGTACTCCTCAGCATAAAAAGTCAGCATATAATAGTTTTGTTTTAGGCAAAGGCGCTGCCAAGTACAAACAGTACTACTTGAAAAAAATAATAACCTATCCTTGGAATTACAAGCCTCTTGCAGGGAGGCAGAAGGGAGACCCAATACATAGAACTTGGTTTGTACCGAAAACACTCTGGAAATAATTTATGACTAGTCCCTTCACACAGTCCTTCACTCATTTACTCCTGAGGATGCAGACTATGATTCTTCCACATCATTGCCTTACAGGTTAAATCCACATTTTGAAGTGCTAGAATATGCATTTTAATTGTACGTATTTAATTAGTGCATTATTAAGCTTATAATGTGATTTACTATGATAGGTGAACCAGGCCACATAGTTAATATATGTGAATGTAGCTACCGGGTATATCATTAGGAATAGATGTAGTTATTGTCTCCCCTGCTTACTATCCTGTGCAAGCTTTTGGTGTCTTGTGCAATTCATTCATTGAATAAACTGACAGCACAATTCTCTGTCTAAATGTTGCTTTCTAATTAAAGAGTTTCTAGAGCTGAATGTAAGGAGAGCTGATTATACTTCCAAGAGAAAAGCTTGGCCATTTAGAAGCAGAAAAATTTTTAAAGCAGGAAGAGGCTCCAACACCTTTAATAGGTACGATTAACTTTTTTCAACTCATACTGACCATGTATATAGGTTTTCCCCGTGATGCTCTAGCATGTCCTTTCAAGTTTTCCAATGGTGCACTCATTGTCAATAGAACTGAGTTCATCCACCTTGTTGCTAATTGACGTCTTCTTCCCTCTCCCAGACTTAGAACCTCTTCCAGAGACCTGGGTCTTCACATAATGTGTCTGAAGTGAAACAATTTGAGCCTGGATATTTGCACCTCATACAAGAACTCTGGGTTGGCTTGTTCAATGACTCGTCGTAGAGGTGGTATTCAGCAGGTTTTGACCAGTTCTGGAGAACTGGTAGTGCAAATTTTGAGTAGTTCAGAATACCACTTCTGACTGGCTCCACCCCCATCTATTCTCTGCCTCCTGAGTCCCAGCTGATTGGCTGGGTCTTCTTTTGTTGCCTTACACAAGAGAACGGAGCTGGAAAGCAGGTTAGTGGGGTGGGGAGGGAATGGGGATTTTACAGTATCCTTCCCCTGCCATGCCCACCAAGCCATGCCCACCAAGCCACACCATGCCCACCAAACCACGCCCACAGAACTGGTATTAATTGTTGTTAATCCCACCGACTCATTGGCTTGTCATCTTGGATATCCATGACATTCTCAGGAGTGTTCTCCGACACCAAAGTTCAAAGGCACCAATATTCTTCCTATCCTGCTTTTCTCAATTCCATAGAGTGCCACAGGGAATATTATGGCTTGCATGATTTTGGTCCTCATAAGCATAGACATATCACAGCATTTGAATATTTTTTTCCCCAAGGCCTTCCAAGTGGTAATCTGGGGCATTCCTTTTTCTTTCTTTATATTGTTGGTGCTTGATCCTACAAGTTATAGAAACTCTACACCACTTTGGTCTCTTAATTTTCATTTCTAAGGCTGGTAGTTCTAACTTTTTATCATTAGTTTGGTTTCTTTATATTTAGATTCTAGTTCTATGTTTTTAACTGTATTCTTTGACTTTTAGTACTATGGCTTGCAGATTCTTTGGCATTTTCAGCTACCAGGGGAGCGTTGTCAGCATAGTCAAGATTTGATGTGTCTTTTTCCAATTTTAGAATTGCACTCATCTTCTTCCAATCCAGCTTCCCTTAATATATATTTGGCATTACAGTGGTTGAAATTCTGTCTAGGGCACAACTACTGTATAAAAAGTCCTCTTACGTTTTACACAAAAATCTTATAATGTTGAGGCCATGGAGATTCCCCTAAGGCTGCTTAGAGCAAGGGTGGGCAACGATGGCCCTTTTACAACCCGTGGACTTCGACTCCCAGAATTCCTGAGCCAGCCATGCTTCTGGGAGTTGAAGTCCACAGGTCGTAAAAGGCCATAGTTACCTATCCTGGCTTAAAGTAAAAATGAATAGAAATAACATGAGTTTCTGCGACCACCTTTCCATCATTCCAAGGCAAATAAACCAGAGAGGAAGAAGGTCAAATTGATGAACATATTGTCCATTCCTTTCATCCAACTTTTAATGTAGCAGCAGTAGCAGGAGGTGCCGCCAGCCTCTCGGAGTGGCCAGGCCAAGCTTCCCTCAAAAGCATTTGGATACCCTTAAAAAGCAAACACAATTCATGATGTTGTTGAAAGCTCCAGTAAAGTCAAAAATAAAGATATAGATCAATCCACAAAGTTAGAGGACATCTGAGTAGAAATGAAAAATTGTTCCTTTCCCTTTGTTGGATTCTCCCTGGTGAAAACAATGACTTCATCCAGAGGAAATTACATAGTTTTGGTTCTACAATTTTGTTTTAGCAATTATAATAAACAAATATATTACACTATTCAGTGCTTTACATGGCAGACTCTAAATCATGACAAAGTTGTGGAAGGTCCAGATGTAGGGATGGTTTGGCAACAATTCTGCTTAGTGGAAATTTAAGACTGCTTGTTTTTTTCTCTCTCCTCTCTGCCTCAATATACTGTATGTTGAAACACATGTCCACAGACATCTGCACATTCCAGTTTCATCAGACAACTCCTTTCCTTTCAGACCTGGCTACAGTGGGAATGACGGAGACTGTGGTCATCATTTGAGTGAGTGCATAGTCATTACTGAAAGCCTCAAAATGGTGCTAGCATCTCAGAGATAGCAAGCGGGCTTAATGCATCGCATTCAAAGCACTTATATATCCTCTTGATCTCCATGGGTATAAATGGACAGGCCTACAGCAAACAGCTTTATAGGCATTTGCTTGAGAACAGGGGTGAAATTCAAAAATTTTCCCTACCGGCTCTGTGGTTACCATCGAGAAGGCACCATCTGATTTGCCCATACCTCCTGCATTTAATTCTCAAAGCCCCTTCCTATGTGTTTGGACTGAAGGGGGAGAAGAATTGACAATATAGTCCCTGAAAAGTCCCTATGCCAAGCTGCCATGCTTTATGGAGAAATGCAAGGCTCCAAAGCAGACTAACTTCCATTGTAATGATGTTCAGGAACTTCAACCTGAGAGTCATTTTGTCATAGTTTCTGCACCTAGCAGCTTGGCCCCTCCATTCTAGAGCATTCCAATTGTGGGCAAGGGTTAGCCCACAGTTAGGAAGACCAGCAAGGTAAACAAGCTCTAACATCCATCCGATTTTGCTTTTTCCTAACTCTATGATGCTCTTTGAAAGTTATAATTAGGGCTACCTGTGACTTATCTTACTTGCATGTAACCCCAGCTTTGAGAATATTTCAGAGGCACTTGGTGGTACTATTGGGGAACTTAAAATCCATCGAGTCTGTATTTCCCTTATCTGGGAAGCAGTGGTGGTATGGTACCGGTTCGGCCTGGTTCTGCCACGCCGGTAGCAGCGATGAGCAGCGGAGACCGAACTGGTTCTCTCCACCACTCTGCTGTTGGGCCCACCCACCCGCTTGGGCTTCCATACTCACCTTTACAGCTGCTTTGCGCGGCACAGCAGAGTGCCACATGGCAGCTGCTGAAGTGACCGGGAGAGTGCAGGCTTGCAGGAGGTGAGTTGGAACGCCTCTGCACCAATGGTGGGATTCAAAAAATTTTACTACCGGTTCTGTGGGCGTGGCTTGGTGGGCCTGGAAGGGGAAGGATACTGTAAAATCTCCAGTCAGAGGTGGTCTTTGCCGGTTCTCCGAACTACTCAAAATTTACACTACCGGTTCTCCAGAACTGGACAGAACCTGCTGAATACCACCTCTGCTCTGCACCTGCGCCAAGTGCATGTTTGGCGCGTGTGTGCATGCAAAGCGTGCCCACCAAGCCACGCCCATCGAACTGGCGGTAATTTTTTTTGAATCCCACCACTGCTGGGAAGTGTGGTAGACCAGGAAAAGTCTGGGGAAATCTGAAGAAAATCTGATGAAAACGTTATGTCCAGGCAGATGTGTAGTGATCACACATCTGTTTCATTTCATCACTGTCACCTGGATATCCAACATTCAGCTTTCAGAGGCTTTTTAATAAAGAGAGGTGGGCTGGAAAAGTTTATGCATGAAAAAGTGTCTGGTTACTAGCAATCGTTTTCCTTCTTTTTCTTGTGGAATTCTCCATTTTAATCCTCCCTAATTCTCTGCTTCTTTTCTATGTCTGCAGGCCTCTAATCTTCCCTGCTCTTTACCAGGGATATGTAAACAAACCCTCAGCTGAGGAGTAATGAGAGTATTTAAAGGGATTCAGAAACTGAAACTCCAGGATAAGAGGGTACAAGGTTTCTATGCAAAGAGATTTGAACTGCTTTGCCTATTTTGTTCATATTTCAGTATCCAGTAAGTTGGGAAATGCCATATAATGCTAGTTGCACTGATCCTAGAGAAAAAACATTTGGTTTTTCTAGCTTATGCATCGCCGTGCAACCCTTGCCCCCATCCTAAACATTTCACACATGGAATGCAAGCTAGCTGCATTCCACAGCTCTCTTTGGGGGGAAGACGGGACACAGAGCCATAGGGCACATAAAATTTTATCAACAAAAACTCCCAGTAGAAGCCATTTCCTGAAAAATGCTCCAATTTGCAATATGGGATTTAACTGAAAAGTAAATACTGCCACCTAGTGGAAAACGTAACATAGCAGCATGAAGGACGCAAGAATAATGGTCCTCATTTTCCCAATATAGTTTCAAAAGACTATGGCTGTTCTTGAGCACCTAGCTCTTTGCAAGAATATATTTCACCTAACCAGAAATTAATCATCTCTCATATTGTATAAAAGCAACTGAGATGGTAGAGACTTCTATACAGGTAGTCCTTGACTTACAACCACAACTGAGCCCAAAATGTATGTTGCTAACTGAAAAATTTGTTAAGCGACTTTTGCTCTATTTTACAACTTTTCTTGCTACTGTTGTTAAGTGAACCACTGCGGTTGTTCAGTTAGTGACACGGTTGTTAAATGAATCTGGCTTCCCCCTTGAGTTTGCTTGCCAGAAGGTTCCAAAAAGGAGATCCCATTTCCCTGGGACCCTGCAACTGTGATAAATATAAGTCAGTTGCCAAGAATCTGAATTTGGATCACGTGGCCATGGGGATGCTACGATGGTCGTAAGTGTGAAAAATGGTCATAAATCCCTTTTTTTTCAGCGCCCCTTTGAACGGTCACTAAATGAATTGTTGTAAGTCGAGGACTACCTGCACAAGTGCACACACTCGCACATACAACTATACATGCAAAACAGGGAACCAGGGCACAACTTTCTACTTAGTTAGTGGAGGAGATAGTTCACCAAGAGGGAGTTGCCCCATTGCACAATCCAAGCTAAGTGCCACTGCCTTGACAGTAATTGACACTCCATCAACACATATTTCTTAAAAAAAACAAAAACAGCCTAGTCTGTATATTTGGCAGTGCCAGCGTGTAACATGCACATGGGCTCCTAGTTAATGCTGAACAGGACTGCAGACTGACATTTCATCTAGATCATCAAGTTTTCAAAAGGATTTGCATACATTACTCCAATTATGCTCACAATTGCCCTGCAATTAGCCTGGCTGCATCTTAATCCCCTTATTACTATGAAGGAATAATTGCTGGAGCCTCTCCCTGTTTCTTCCCATCCAGGATAACTGCAGGCTTTGCAGTCTCCCACTGGCTTCAGGAGCAGAGCAGCAGCTGAGAAGGAGGCACTGGTGCCTCGCACACTTCCCTCTCTTAAACCACTTCCTGGAAGGCGTATGGGTGCCCTGAGGAACCAAGTCACCATCCTCCTTCGTTACACCCTTCTAGCTAAGTATACAATGCCCAGTCCTTTGACTATCTTCGGAAAGGTCTCAGCAGCATTAATTACAGTAAGCCTGGTAACATCAGAAAAAGAGGTGAGAAGGATGGGGAAGGTCAAGAAGGGAGGAAGAAACATGTTAAAAATGACATTTCAGTTCTGACTTTCTCTGACCCAGCTTCACAACTTGAGGGCTTCTCCCTTCTCATGATCAAACCTTTGTTGCTGCTGTTGACAACAGGCCGACAGCATGTACCTGACCTCCTCTGACTTTTCAGTAGCTAAGCTGAGTTGAAGCTAGTTAATATTGGAGTAGGGTGGCCAATAAAAAATATCTCAGCATTATTGACTAAAAGGGACAGAAACAATTGGATTCACTTCCATGCTGTTTACAAAAATACAACAATATAGTCCCAAGATAAACTCAAAGTAACCCATAGGAACAGCCAAAGGGTCTTGACAGCATATAAAGCAGACTCTCTTACTCAAGTGGTCTCCAAACATACCTGGGAATAATAGGACTTTTTGGACAAAGCATCTGGAAGGTACCACCTGCTGCAGGAAAGCTAATCTAAGTCTCTCCTGCAAAGGTTAGAGTGCTCAAGGATAACCAAAGGAAACTCTTGATGTTGTTCCTCAGAGCAAAATGCTAAGCAGTGAACAGATCCTGGTATTGCTCAGTAATTATTGTCTTATCAGTTAGACAGGAAAAAAAAATAATCAGTCCAACTTAAAGAGACAATCCTAAGTCAAACACAAGTAACTCCACTGAAAGACTTATGATATAACTTTTTTTTTGCTTACCTTCAAGGAAGGGAAAACTTTAGAGATTATGAGAAGCAGGAGATGTATGAATATATTTTTTGTGTGGGCACACAGAGACAGAGAGACTGTGTAGTCACAATTCTACCCTGTTTCCCTGAAAATAAGACCCAACTGGAAAATAAGCTCTAGCAGGATTTATCAGGATAATATAATATATAAGCCCTACCCTGAAAATAAGCCCCAGTTAAGATTGTCAGCCAGATGGACACATTCTATTTTCCCGAAAATAAGACCTAACTGGAAAATAAGACCTAATGCATCTTTTGGAGCAAAAATTAATATAAGACCTGGTCTTATTTTTGGAGAAACATGGTAGAAACAGAGTTTATTTTTTTTCCACAATAGTGAAACTACTTCCATTTCTACTACTCTGAGCCCAGCATGCCCAACTCTGCAGTATCTTTGACCGATAAATGTTTAAATTATTCTAATGGTGGTTAAATCATCCATTTTTTTTTTGTTTTTTCCCCAGCCTAGCTTTCACTTTATTATTTCTGTACAGGATGCTGCATATCAATTTACCCAAACATTCTTTCAGAGCTTCCATGCACAATGCAGACTCTGAAGCCATAAGCATTCTGAATGCTGCCATTCAGGCCCAAGGCTTTTCCAGCTTGAAAAAAGAGAAGACATCCCCTTCTGCCCTTTTCATTTCCCAAAACCAGCTAGATTGGCCATGGACTCCAACTTCAACACTGGGTGTGTGAATGGTCAATACTCATTTCATATGGAACATAAAGCCCAGCTTCAACATTCACCTGCCACTCTTCAGCTCCCATTGGCCACCTAATGATACAGGTGGTCCTCTATGGCCAGAAAACAAACCATGAGAAGTGATTTTCTCTGAATTTGACCCACATGACAAACATCTATATTCAGCGAAGAAAGGGCATTTCCAAAATTCATCAATATAGATCTGTACACAGTTCAAATAAAAAAAGTACAAAAGAACATAAAAGTTTCCAGTTTTTCTTGCCATATTTGTAAAATAAATAGGCAAAGAGATGTTTTAATCTTCTGGTGTAGTGAACACAAAGCCATGTCTGTTGAGTACATCTGAAACACACTGTGCTTTGTCCACAGGCCAGAAGAGGCCCTGGGATTTTAAAGAGTTTGCCAAAGGTGCATGAGTCAAGACACTGGCAGAGATCAAAGTGAACTCTTGATACTCTGTCACCCATTTACTGATAATCCTAAAGAATAACATGAGAAACCTCAGCATTTGATTGAATATTTTCATTCCAGTATCTATGAGCCAGTTCAAATATTCTTTGACATTCCCAATTCTGTCTGGGGTCAGAATGCTATACAACATAGTTAAAATGATGGTATTTGCAATCATAAGAAATGGAAATAATCACCAACTTAGATGACTCGAGTAGATTATAAGATTACCAGTGATTGCTACTCATGACAATAGTTGTGGCCTGCTTGTGGACGGTCAAAAGCCATCTTGGTTGGCCATTGTAGACAAGAGCAATGTCTGATAAGATGGCTCTTTGGTCACACTCCCCCAAAACTCCCTGAGATCCTTATTTTAATGGATTCTTTTATATCAGGGATGAGATAGATTGATGGGGAGAAGACCGTGAAAGTGGAAACATACAGATCTAAGGTCACCTATCCACCAATTCAATGAATGGATTCAAAAACAAGAAAGTCCTGGGACAGAAATCAAATGAATTAAAAAACATAATCGAAACAATTACATGCTTTATTCTGCAGCCAAGTCCAGGCTTCAACATGGCAAGAAAACTGGATGTCAGCAGAAATGCAAAAAAGATGGATTATACTTTCCTTATGTCCTCTCCCTTACTGGAAAAACCCATGGACCTTTCAGATGCAGTCTGGCTGGATTAGCCATTTCCTTTTCAGCACTGACTCAGTCCCCTCCAATCCTAACTAAGGGCATAAAAAGTTTCTTGTGCTCCATTATGCCCTTCAGGCCCCAAAGGGCCTGTGATCCTGATGCTAAGGCAATGAGTCACCATGTGGACCATATACCATATAGGCTGGGAAGGAAAAGAGGTTTCTCCTCTTGTCTTCCCTCCCTGGAATATCTAGAAGTTCTCTAGCCTTCACTACCTGCTTCTCCCCAACTCTGGCTTCTGGCCTTGACATGACAGCTGCACTATTTATATTTTCTGGCTTGCTAGAAGATGGTTCCCAGCAACGGCCCTTCCTCTAGGCTAGTTCAATTCTGAAAAGGTAAGCATCTGAAATAAAGTGAAACTAAAAAAGTCCAGGGACACCTTTCCTAAAAGCTGAACTATTACTCACTTGAGAGTGAGGGATGGACATATTGATAGTCAGGACAAGGCATGGATCAACCAAGGAGATTGGGAAGAGAGATGGAGGCAGAGCTGGGTGAAACAGTTGCTCCTGCAAAATGTAATCTGGAGTATGAAATCTGAGGGGGGGGTAAAACGAAACCCTCAGTCTTTGAAAGGAAAGGAATTGGGGTCTGAGCCTCCAATAACCAGTGAAGGCACACAGAAATACACCAGAGGTGGCATTCAGCAGGTTCTGACCAGTTCTGGAGAACCGGTAGCGGAAATTTTGAGTAGTTTGGAGAACCGGCAAATACCACCTCTGACTGGAGATTTTACAGTATCCTTCCCCTGCCAGGCCCACCAAGCCACGCCCACAGAATTAGTACGTAGTAAAAAAAAACTGAATCTCACCACTGAAGTACACGGTGTCTGTTATTTGGAGCTGGAAACTTGATGCTGAGTAAAGAAATTCATATTGCGATGTAAAATGTTTAAGTCATTTGCATGAACACCTCCTGCACTTTCCCCCATGCATTTACCCACAAGTGTACACTTTTATGTACACTGAGAGCATATGCACCAAGACAAATTCCTTGTGTGTCCAATCACATTTGGCCAATAAAGAAATAAATCTATCTATCTATCTATCTATCTATCTATCTATCTATCTATCTATCTATCTATCTATCTATCTATCTGGTCAATCACTCCACAGAAACTCAGAGTGGCCATTTCTTTCATGGCTTGGGTTTTACACCCAAGTAAATTGCTATGGGGATTTTTCTTCATAGGATACTCCAGAATTCACAACAATATTTTTGAAGAAGAGGAGGAAGGGCCCCTTTAGGATAGTAAGCTGAGTCGAGGGGGTGATGCAGCAAAGGCATGCTAGAGAGATGGAAACTGTAACACTTCCTGTGATGGAAGAAGGCTGTTATAATCAGTGCTGTCTTCCGGTGGTGGGATTCAAACTTTTTTTTACTACCGGTTCTGTGGGTGTGGCTTAGTGGGCGTGGCAGGGGAAGGATACTATAAAATCTCCAGTCAGAGGTGGTATTTGCTGGTTCTCGGAACTACTCAAAATTTCCACTACCGGTTCTCCAGAACTGGACAGAACCTGCTGAATACCACCTCTGCTGTCTTCCCTGTTCTGCAGGTAGTCCTTGACTTAACTGAACCTTTGAAGTGATAAGGGCACTGAAAAAAGTGGCTTACAACTGGTCCTCACATTTACAATTGTTGCAGCATCCCCGTGGTCATGTCATCAAAATATCTGGGCACTTGGCAACTGGCACGTATTTACAATAGTTGCAGTGGAATGATTTGCTTAACAATTGTGGGGAAAAGGTCATAAAATTGGGCACAGCTCACTAATAAACTGTAGCATCAGAAATACTGGTCCCAATTCTGGTTTTAAGTGGAGGACTACCTGGACTTTCCATGAATATCTAGTCATGGAGTTCTGAAACAAACAAACAAACAAACAAACCCCTGGTATACAGAATACATTTT
This sequence comes from Notechis scutatus, assembly GCF_049901735.1. Classification (NCBI taxonomy): domain Eukaryota; kingdom Metazoa; phylum Chordata; class Lepidosauria; order Squamata; family Elapidae; genus Notechis; species Notechis scutatus. The sequence goes on along the minus strand of NC_142010.1, from coordinate 107,897,664 downwards.
CATTTTTACAAAGACTTGGGCTTAAACCAGGATCCCGGTCAATGATTTCCCATTTTCTGCTTTCTTTGCCCTTCCCCCAAAGCCTCTGAGGCAGAGGAATAATTGCAAACATATTTATGGCTGGAATGGCCATAGAGAACCCTGCCTGGATCCCTTCCCCCTCCTTCCCACCCAATCACATTTCATTGTGTTAACATGATATGGGCCCTCTTTATCCTGCTGCCAACATCGCAAATGCACTGCAGTTGGGCAGGGGAGAAAAATACATGGCTTCAGACCCTGAAATACCCTTAGTAAACTCTCACACACATAGGCCAAAGGCAGAAAGAAATCCCAGTATAAGGAACAGCCTCACAAACACTATATAAGGACAAAGAAAAAACAAGAGGCTGATAATGACATTCATCATGCAGCACACATAGACACAAACTCTCATTTTAAAATCACATCTGCCCTAGGCTGGAAAGGAAAGAAGAAGAAGAAAAAAGCTTCAGGTTAAATGTGTGTAGGCAATAATACTTCAGGGAACTTTTCCACAAACAGGGGGGGTGGGCTGAACTGTCAGATGCAACACACAGTGAGTTATTTATCTGGTATTGGTATTTACATGCCCTCAGCAGGAAAAGCATAGATAAGAAAACATACGTTATTGAAGTAATTTGTTTAGGTTGCAAAAGGCATTTTTCCTTGATTCACAGCTTTGATTTCTTTCTACAGAAAGCATGATTACACTTATGGTTCTTTGTGCTGCTCTCTTTCTCATGCCTTAATGAGCAATCTGCTGCTTTTTCAGAGTTTGTCACACTGCCCAAATTTGAGCCACATTAGCAACCCTTTTTGATTAGGCTTGCTTGATTCAGCAAACCCAGGGATTCTAATCTATCATTTTTGTAAAAGTTGCTGATGTTTTATATATGGCAAGAAAATATTTTGATTGACAAACAATAATTAAAAATGAAGAAGGGAGGGAGGGAGGGAGGGAAGGAAGTCAAATCACGCCCACTATTGCATTATTAAACATATAAGCCAACATTTCAGAATAGGGAAAAGGGACATGTGCCAAATATTATTCACTATTCACACACACACACACACACACACACACACACACACACACACACAGAGTTCTTCCTTACCCAACCTCAGTACTTGTTTGTTCTTCATGGTATATTTAAAAGTATAACCAAACAAGCCTTCAAATAACTCACCTTGTAAGGGAGATGGGCAGCATACAAATTTAATAAATGAAATAAAAATAATTACTTCTCATGCTTACCGCCTTCTTCATACACCAAGATGGGATACCTTTAATTGTTCATTCTAGTAAAGGTTTGAAGGTTATATTCCAAGGTCGATGGGGCCAAAATTAAGAAAATCATTGGTCCCTTTCGTAAAAGACTTTTCCAACATCAATAAGAATGTTACATATTGTTTTCCTCTACTCTACTATGCAAAGGATGCAAAAGGGATTAGACCTGGCATGACTTCTGAGAAATGAGTTACATTAAACCCTGTGCAGTTTATTCTTAGGAAAGCAAGTATAATGGGCTTTATTATAGATAATTAAGCAATAACCTGCCCTATTAATTATGCAACTTTTTCCAATCTCTCTTCATTTTCTTTCTGACCAGGACAAAACCATCTGTGGAAGGGTTCTCCCCCCCCCCCGCCCGAGAGTTGTTAGATAGATTGCAATTCTATACATACCTACCTCGCTGTGAGTCCAGTTAAATTCAATGAAGCTTGCTTATCCAGGTAAAAGGCCAGAAAGATAATAGGCTAAGATTGCAGCCCTTAAACAGAATGAATCAATGCAAGCGGAATCTGACTGCATTATCAACAGTTTTAAAACAAAACAAAAATGCCTTCTCTATTTCCCTTCTACCCTATCCTGACAAGTGGGGCTATCAGGTAATATGTAAGTAAAGCATTATAAAGACAAAACACATTTCTTTCTTTTTATGACTCAGATTATCCATTTGTGACTAATGTTGCCTTTATCAAAGATAGCTAGTATCAGACACCAATCTCTCTGCACAAACCATTGCTCAAGCAAATAGTAAATTTGAATCTGGGATACAATAGGAGCCATAAAGTGTGTATAGGAGGCAATTAACCAGGGTTGTTTATTTACCACAATTAGGTTGACTTTGCCCTTAATTGGTTACAAAAAGATCACAAGTCCAACAAGATAAATCTCCCACTGATAATGTGCATAAAATGAGGAAACCTAGATGTTTCCCATTGGGAGGTGGGTAGGAATAAAATAGGGCTAGTACACATAGTCCTTGACTTACAACAGTCCATTTAGTGAATGCTCAAAGTTACAACAGCATTGAAAAAAGTGACGCATGACCATTTTTCACACTTTATAACCATTGTAGCATCCCGATGGTTGTGTGATCAAAATTCAGATGCTTGGTAACTGACTCATATTTATGACGGTTGCAGTGTCCCGGGGTCATGTGATCAATTTTTGCAAACTCCTGATCAGCAAAATCAACGGGGAAGCCAGATTCACTTAGCAACCGTGTTACTAACTTAACAACTGCAGTGACTCTCTGTGGCAAGAAAGATCATAACATGGGGAAAAACTCACTCCCCTTAGCAACAGACATTTTGGGCTCAATTGTGGCCATAAGTTGAGGACTACTTGTATCAAACAGCTGATCATAGAAACTCTAAGGTGGTTTTCTAGATACCATGACCACATTTTCTTGGAAAAAAATAAAGGACCATCCTGAAAAGTAGACAAATCTAAAAGCGATTCATATGATCAGTATAATGGAAGAGTCCTGTTTTAGTGGAGTTTTACTTAAATATCATTGTGCTTAGGTTCCTCTTTTGAAATGACTGTCATCTCCAAAAGTTAATAAGCATATAAGCCCTGAAAGGTTAATCTAGGGCATTATAGTAGTTCCTGAAGCAAAAAGGGAAATAGTTTCTCCTTCCATTCCACTTGAATGAGACAACTGGATTAAAGTTACTTCAGCACTGGGCATGGGATAAAATTCTCCATCCCATATGAAAGCGTCAAGCTAAGTAGCCTAGGAAAACTATGCAGTGTAGTTTTTCCTCAAAGGGAGCGGAGTGGCTTGGTAGATCCAGTGAGCTGCCTGCAGTTGCTGCTACTGCTCCCCAGTGTCTACCTCTGGGAGAAGTTGTCTCATTTTGCCTAACAACTGGCCAGGGCCAAGTATGGAAAAATCCCCACCAGGTCTATAGTTCAGCTTTGGCAGCTACTATCTCTGAGTCAGAGCCAAATTGGCTCAATACACTGGGGCTCCAGCACAGAAGGACAGCTTTGGCAAATGTGATGTGTTCAGGACGGAGAGCTTGCTATAACTTGGATGCCTCTTTCCCTCCCTCCCTTCCAGACATAATTACAATTGCACAGGCTTTCTGTATAGCGGTGCATTCAGTATAAAAGGGCAACGCATACTTAAGGACTTACTGCGTATGGAAAGTCTCCCATGACCACGGCTTGTCCAGGTGGCACAAAAAAGAGAAGCCTGTTTCTGCAGAAACATTTATTTCTACAAACTCCAGAGCCCAACTGTTTGAGGAAGCGGGAATGCAGAATTGCAAGGATATGGTAGTTTCTGTATTAGGGCTAGGGTCTCCATGTGATGTTTAATTGTCACCTGTCCAAAATAAGGAAGTAAATACAACTTTAACCCTGGAAGAGGTAAGTTCTACTCAAGCTAGTCTTGCTCATGGGCTGGAGATCAAGTGAAGACAACACCATGGGGATATGATAGGACAAAACAACTGCTGCCAGGACCTATTTGTTCCTTGGTTAAAATTCAAATGGGGAAAGATCCTTTAGGGTACTTTCTTCCCTTATTCCAATGCTGTATGAGAGCAACCGTCTGGGGCATAAAATTTGTTAAGTTGTGCTGCTTTGGAAGGAAGGCAGACAACTGCAATGATCTGAAGCAAAGGCAGGTAGGGATCAGCAATGAGGCTCGCCAGTATATTTTTCTGTCGACTCAAGAGTATGTAAACAAAACTTCATTCCGATGGTAGGAAAGGGCTATAACCGAGTCCTGTAGGACTTCTTAGTGAGAAATTGGAAGTTAGTATATCTGTGGTCTACCACGAGAGTCCGATCTTTTTCTACAGAAGCATTTGCAGATATCTGCCAAGTTCAGGGTCATTCTTGAAAGTAAAGAATATATTTGGGTTGGTGTTAGCATGCTTGTTCCTAAAATCAGGTGGAATATGTAGTATATCGAGGGATGATGGAAATCCAAGTCTCAATGGATGAAAGCCTGAATTTTTCCAAAATGCTGATATTTTCCCACACACAAAGCCTTCATAGCACTTTTATATTCCCAGCAACAGCATTGCTCTCTTCAGTCTTGTAATAGTCATTTTTTAGCTTTGCATAGGAAGGAGGAGGAGTCTTAAATGGCACATATTTTGCAATTACATGGGATTATTTAATGTTACTAGAAATTTCTTTTTTGAAAACCTAACCATCATTTTTACTAAGCAAAATATTTTCACGCAACCCTTTTAGTTCGAAAATGTAGACTGAAATGTTCTCAGAGCTAATATCATGCTCAATGAAATGGTCATTAGATTATCTCATCTATGCAACTGAATTATGGGTCATCAACCACATCTAGCTGCAAGGCATAATGCAATCGTGTCCTGCCACATTTTTAAAAAGTCTTGATGAATCAGCCTATACCTTACCACAAATGATGTGCTTTTACAGAAAAGCAATTCACAAGCACTAAGAACCTATAATATCACAAATAAGGAACAGGCAAAACTTGATGAACCATAAACCCTTTAACATGTAATGCTTTATCTGTGTTTTTTCTACAAAGCACAGGGCAGGGCAAGAGGGAAAAGCACTTTCTCAAGATGAAAACACTTTGAAATTGCAATATAACAATACACTTGAATTTTCAGAATGGTTCACACAATCAGAAGTAGACACATTAATTCCACTTGTAAATTGAATTCCAGGAACCAGATTTTTCCCAGGAATCCTATGTTCCAATTTCCATCCATCCATTCAGTGCAAATACAGCTGTCTGGATATAGAGACCGTTCTACAGAAGGTGCAATTATCCATGTTTAAGATCAACATCAAATGGATATACCCCTGCAGAGCTGAATAGGCAATAAGAATTACTTTCAAAGATTCTTCTGAAACCATAGAGGTCAGAGGGCAAAGCCAGACAGCTCAACTTTCACACAAGATCTCTTCATAGGGGAGAGTTCTGAGGAGAACTAGAAAGTTGTTGGCAAAGGTGCTGCAAGTTATTTTAGTGGCTTGTACTAAACCACTGCTTATTAAATAAACCCTAATTGTATAATTAACATTAATATTTCTGAATTCAAAAAAAAAACACCCTGGCATACAGTAGCCTGCAATCATTAGAAGTTCTTTACATCATAGAAGAGTATCCAGTATTAAATTCTAAAAGTTCTAAGATTCCAAGCCCAATATTTTAGCCAATGTTTTAGTCACTCCGTTGCACCACTTCTCAGGCCCTAGAGAGTCTGTGGTTCTTATGAAAATAGGTAAATACCCATTAGGTTCTTCCGAGCCATGCCATTGGGGAATAGTGGTAAAATCTTTAAAATAAAGGCTCTCCGGCAACCCTGATGTAGACAGGACATGCTTACTCCATTGTATGACTCAGGAGTGGTACTGAGAAATGCTTTGAAGTGGTTTCGACCAAGAGAGGCAGAGTTTGAAAATGAGAAAGTAAAAAATACATCACAGTAGCTCTGTAGCATACCATGTGCCTTAAATTGTCCCCATGAACATATCTGAAATATCACAGGGAGGCCAAACAAACCCAAACCTCTGTTTTGCTTCTGATTTGGTTTTGTCCTTTCCAAGCTCACCATCCCAAAGGTCATACCGTCTTTAAAAAAGCAAATGGAATAGTAAAGCATATAAAATGAAAGTGCCTCTCCAGTGATTTGTAGAGCATTCTCTCAAGAGAACTAAAACAGAGGATCATGCAAACTTCCGAAGAAATTATATATAGTAATAGGGTTTCCTGCTTGAGCAGAGGGCTGGACTAGAAGATCTCCAAGGTCCCTTCCAACTTTGTTATTCTGTTAAATTACCCAAGGATACTTTGTTGTAAGCCACAATCCAAGTATGGAATGAGTGAAACCCAGTACTAAAATATGTGGTAGAGGAAGGTGTGCCATTGTGGTGCAGTGGTTAGAAGACAATATTGCAGGCTAACTCTGCCCACAGCTAGGAGTTTGATCCTGACAGGCTCAAGGATGACTCAGTCTTCCATCCTTACAAGATCAGTAAAAAGAGGACCCAGATAGTTGGGGGCAATATGCTAACATTTGTAAACTGCCCAGAGAGGGCAGTAAAGCATCATGAAGTAGTATATAAATCTAAGTGCTATTGCTATCTTTAGACAGAGCAGGAAACACCTGTGTGAAATCTTGGAGAATAATTGCAATGAAAAACTATTGATCTGGTCCTCAGCATACCAGTGTGGTAAAATTAGTCCCATCACCCCTAAACAGCATATTGAGAACGATGGACTTCGGGGAAGAATCAGGATTGGCTAGGCTCATGTAGATATATTTAATCCAGGCATTTATAGCTAAGCTTTGGTATAGAAATGTCAAGAAAGACTCCTAACCTAGGGATGCCTAGACCTTTCAGCTAAGGTCTAACATGTCAAAATTGTGCTTGTAGAACAGGACAGATTAAAGAAACAACAAACAGTCTTATTTTTCCCAGGAAGGTTTGTAATGTGTCATGACACCTCTCTGATATTCACTTCAATCTGCACTGGTTTACTCTTAAGAATCAGAGCACACCTATGATAAGGTGTCACAATACAAGATTACAATTTGGATGGAGCCAAATTGCCCACACCTCGGCCATTTTATAGCCAGCAAGGTCACACTTCATTTGCAATTCACTTTGGTCACTTATTATTTCTCTCATTGAAGAGTGGAAAAACCAAAACTGCCATGGAGTGGACACTGTTTTCTATATGTCAATATCCCAAACTACATCATAGTCTCAGATAACCATACTAAATGAAACAGAGAGACACTGAATCTCTTTCTTGCAAGTTTGTGCTTGTGTACCAGTTGCACAAGTCTGCACTTCCCTTAAAAGCGCAAGTTCACAAACTGGGAGTTCCTTGATTTTCAGATAATACTGGATTTGCGAGTGGAAGTTGTAGAGAGAGTATTCCGGCTCTGTTGAGATCGACAGATTATAATATCTCTTGGCCACGGGTGGGATTCAAATTTTTTAACAACTGGTTCTGTGGGTGTGGCTTAGTTGGTGGGTATGACTTGGTGGTCATGTGACTGGCTGAGCGTGGCCAACTCAACATCACTCACATGAAGGCATGCATCTCCTCGCCTGGCCTCTCATGACTGTGGGGATGCTGCAGCAGTCGTAAGTGTGAAAAACAGTCATAAGTCACTTTTTTTAGTGCCATTGTAACTTTGAATGGTCACTCCACACAAGCAAAGTACCAGCAAGGGAGGGGAAAAAAACTCCAGAGACGTTCCTGAGACAGGAAGTCTAGTCCTGCCAAGAATGTAATAAGGGTTAATGGAGAGGCAGTTTCTGTAAGCAACACCAGAATGTTTCCTTCCTGCCTTCCTTACAGGATTAGGCCAGTAATTTCTTCTAACAACCAGTTCTCCGAACTGCTTAGAATGTTAACAACCGGTTCTAGCAAATAGGTGCAATCCTGTAGAATCCCACCCCTGCTCTTGGCTGCTATTTATATTTAATTTCTTTTTTTGTATTCTATTTGCTTTATTGCTTTGTTTTATGATTGTTCATCATCCAGTCACTGGTTTGAGATGGGTGGCTATACAAACTGAGTAAAATAATAGAGGCTGGTGTGCCAACTGTGACCCTTCCCAAATGAATATTTTGTGACAGTGATCAATGTCTTGGATATATCCTGACTCCCCTACTGCAATATGCTCTATATGAGGTTAACTTGTAAAAAAAAAATCTGGAGTGTGAAATTGTACAAAATTATTTATGGGTACGAAATACTAAATTATAGCATTAAAACATTTAACATATGAAACATCAAGCAATCTACCATGACAATTTCACTCACTGGGTAAACTAAATCTTCACAACTCCAAAATCATTCCTGAAGAGTCAAGTCCTTTGAAAGCTTAATAATGTAAAGAGGACTAGATATTCAGAAGTAAGCAGTTCCATAAATGGAAGGCCATCACCAAGTAGGCTTCCTCCCAGATCCCTGTAGAATGGCATTTTCCTAAAAAGACTCTCAGCAAACCCTCTCTTCCATGGAGTTGGTCAGCTTTGTTCGGGTATTTTCCCACGTCATAGTAGTGGTGCTTTTAAAGTTGTAGCAACGTTTCAGCAGAATCTCATCTGCCATCATCAGGCTATTGTATAGTGTTCGTCTGGTTTATATATATATATATATATATATATATATATATATATATATATATATATATATATATATATATATATATATATATACATACACACATACATACATACATACATACATACATACATACATGGATCTTTGGTTATTCGGGTTTTCTCCCGCGTAAAATTGGAAGTATCTAGGCAACGTTTCAATGAAGTCTCATTCATCATCTTCAGGCTTGTGTCTTCGGCTCTGTGCTTCTCAGAGCGCACACACACACACACATTTATTTATATTATTTATATTTATATTATATTTTTATATTTATATTATTTATATTTATATTTATATTTATATTAAATATTATATAAATATATATATATATATATATATATAAATGTCTAGGTGTATATATATATGTAGGTCTAAATGATACATGGAACACTTTGAAACCAACTCTCTAGACAAATCTGAACACAAACCCAAACTCTGGCTCAGATATGTAGATGACACTTTCGTAATTTGGCCACACGGGAAAGAAAAACTGGACAACTTCCTCACACATCTTAACAACCTACACCCCAAGATACAATTCACCATGGAAACAGAAACCAACAACCAACTTCCCTTCCTGGATGTCTTAATTTACAAAAAACCCAATGGCTCCCTAGGACACACCATCTACCGGGAAAAAAACACGCACCAACCGCTACCTAAATGCACAATCCCATCACCACCCTGCACAGATCAACTCTGTAGCCAAGACCCTCATCTCCAGAACCAAACACCTAGCTGACAAAGACCACCTGAGAACAGAACTACACACCCTCACTAACGTATTAATTTCCAACGGATTCCAAAGAAACACTATCACCAATCTAATCCGAAAAGAGATACCCCCCAAAAGCCAAGACACAGAACAAGACAACAGTATCGCACTCCTCCCCTACATCAAAGGCACCACAGACAAAATCAGCAGAATTCTCCACAAACACAATATCAGGACAGTCTTCGGCACTGACCAAAAAATGGCCAACATCCTAAGAAAGCCCAAAGACAAGCTCCAGCTAGAAAACCAAGGAGTTTATGAAATACCATGCAACAATTGCCCAGCCACATACATTGGACAAACCAACAGGAAAATAAATGCACGCATCGCAGAACACAAAAACGCAGCCAGAAGAGAAGAAAATACTTCCTCCCTCTTCCAGCACCTTAAAGCCACAGGACATGAAATTAATTTTCATGGAAGGAACCAAATTAATATCCAACACTGAACACTCCAGCAAGAGAATAATCAGGGAAGCTATCGAGATAGAGAAACACCCCCATAATATGAATAGACAGGATGATACCTCCCGCCTACCAGACATCTGGAAGCTAGCCCTCAGCAACAAACGAGTCCCAGCCACGAAAACCAACACCAGACCCAAAACAACATGGGACACCACCGCCAATCCCCCTCATCAGACCCAGGCCCAAGCCCATCCTATAAATGAAGGACAACCACCATCCAGAAAACAGACCACGGCTGCTTCACCAGCTGTCACACATCCCGACCCGCAAAACCAAACAAGCTGACACATGCCAAGAACACAGACCCAGACCCCAAACTCGAAGCCAGACTAAAACCCAGAATGCTACATCACAGCCACCCACTCAGGATATCACATCAGAAAACTCAGGAAATTACACCACTAGAACTCAAGAAGTTGCAACACAGCAAATGACCCAGGATATCACAGCACAAGACCAAGGATACCACAGCAATAAGTCTCACAAGGTCATCACACAACCCATTACCCAAGCCGTTACTACACAGGAGGCTAATGGAAAAGAGATCAAAACACAAATGACCCAGGATACCACAACAAAAGAACTCGCAAGCCCATCACACAACCCATCACCCAAGCCGTTAAAACACAAGAGGCTAATGGTCAAAACAAATGACGCAGGAGATTACAGCACAAGATCCAGGATATCTCCACAACAAAACTCACCAGGCCATCACACAGCCCATTATACCAACATCATCTCCATCAACCAATCAAGAGGCAGCAGCACAGCCAACCAGCCCAGCACACCAGCCCCCACCACCAGTATTTATACAGAGACGGCAGCTCCGATCACACACTGCTGGCACTGGCACAAAGCTGAAAGCACCAGCCTGAGGATGGTGAGTGGGACCTCGCCGAAACGTTGCCAAGATACTCTTAATCTTACACAGGAAAAGACCCGAACACACCTAGACCTACATACCTGTACCCGTGAAAATCTACATGTATGTATGTATGTATGTATGTATGTATGTATGTTTTCTTAAGTTTTCGCGGGTATTTATATGTATGGTATTCAGCTTTGTTTGGGTATTTTCCCACGTCATTATAGTTGTGCTTTTAATGTTTTAATGTTTTAATTTTAATGTTGTAGCAACATTTCGGCAGAATCTCATCTGCCATCATCAGACTTCTGTATTGGGCTTCTGTATTGAAGCCTGATGATGGCAAATGAGATTCTGCTGAAACATTGGTACAACTTTAAAGCACAACTATAATGACATGGGAAAATACCCGAACAAAGCTGAATAACATACATACACATACATACATACATACATACATACATACATACATACATATGTCCTAAGCCATGGAGCATTAGAGGTGACAGCACTCTAAAGCCTAGGTGGCAACCAATGTAGTTCTCAAAGTGGCATGTTACCTGATAAATTTTGGATCTATCGATAACCATATGGTTTGAATCCCTAGCGCCGCATAATGGAGTAAGCGCCCATTATTTGTCCCAGCTTCTGCCAACCTAGCAGTTCTAAAGCACATAAAAAATACAAATAGAAAAATAGGGACCACTTTGGTGGGGAGGTAACAGTGCTCTGTACACCTTTGGCATTTAGTCATGCCAGCCACATGACCACGGAGACGTCTTTGGACAGCGCTGGCTCTTCAGCGTAGAAACAGAGATGAGCACCGGCCCCTAGAGCCAGAAATGACTAGCATACATGTGCGGGGGAACCTTTACCTTACCTATAACCTCCTATAACTACTTGTGCCAGTTGAAGCTTCTGTATGATGTCAAGGTCTTCAGGGACATGTAGAGTATTCACCCCATGTAGAGTGAAGTGAAATATTGAAAAGGGCATGAGTTATCATGTCCAAAGTTTCAAAATCCAGACATGGCAATGGGCACATGAGATGCAATTGTATAAACACTCTATTGCTACAGCTTCAACTTGCTAACATATTAAAAGAATCTCATGATGACTGGACTGAAATACTTCTTTATTGAGCAGACTGTTCAATTAACTCCTGATATGGATCTACCCAGTAATTAAGGGGATACACTTTTGAAGATGCTTCTGCTGTCAAAGGTCATTGGTCTGGCATTAGCAGACAGTAGTCTTTTTTTTCTGGCTAAGAAAAGCATTAGAGGACCAATTCTCTAAGCATTTCAAAAGTCTGTAAATATCTTGTTCAGCAAGATTTTAATAATTATTTGACCCCACTATTAATAGCATTTATTTCAATTTGTATTACATTAACTTCAGTTAGCCATCTTGAGTGTTCATCTAACTCTAAGCAAAAAGAATGAGTGGATGAAGGCTTCATAATTTGTTAAATATTTCACAAGGTCTTTGAGGTTTACTGTCACAGAACAATGAGCTGGTGCATCATTTATACAGTTCCTCTGTGTGGTAAACCAGTGAACTGAACTTTTTGGTGAAATATTTCTATGCCTTTCCTGGACTGATTCTGGCTATCCAGATAAGTCATCAGATTCTATTGAACAGAAAAAAATATTCATTTTAATATAAATTAGGTCAAATAATTATGTAATATCCTAAACTCTGAAGCGTTCCTATACTTTGACTACTCTTTCATTAGCGTTACTGATTCGCAGGACTGTATAGGTAGGACATAATTCTAAATAGGTGCTTTGGCATGTGCCTTAAAGAAAATGAGGCAACGATCTACAATTAAATTAGCTGCATCTTTTTCCCAGATTTGCTCTGGTACCTAATGCAACTGTCATATGATCCTGAGAGAAGAGGTTTTTGCTTTAAAGTGTGTATGCTCCTTCTGTTCTGAAGTATATTTTTAGCACCACAGCTGATTCATTATTAAGACCTCCTGATTTGTCATTAGTCCTAGTTCAGACTTCCTATCTTGTCTGCTATTGCTAATTTATATTCCTTAGATTACTAAAGTTTACTGATTACTGACTCATTCCATATCTCCTCATTCCTTGTTTATCCCATCCATGATTCAGTCCTGACAGACAAGCATGTAGCAGAATACTAATAGGGTTCCTGCTAAGAGGTGCTCAGCTTAATAACTCTCCCTCTCAAATGATCATCCAGAGTAAGAACTAGTGAAAGGATAGCAAACAGCTCCAAGCTCAGTACCTTGATTATTTTGGAGGGCAGCTATGGCTGACAATGGTTCTTATTTTCAAGATATTTTCCAAACATGGAGTGGATGGTTAGGAATAAAAACATCTGCACTATTGTTCTCATCCTGGTCATTCATATTTCGAACTGTTACCATCAGGGAAACGTTACAAGTGTCTTAAAATGAGGACTAATAGACTGAGAAACAGTTTCTTTTCCAAGGCAATAATTGTCTTGAATCAAACAATGCATTTGTGATTTAGTCCTATGTATATAGTGGCATTTTTTAACTTTAACTCAGTAAATGTTTTAAACAGGTTTTACACTAGGTTTTTGATATTAATATAATAATAATAATAATAATAATAATAATAATAATAATAATAATAATAATAATAATAATAATAATAATAATAATAATAATAATAATATATCTGTACTGTGATTGTGATGTGGTGTTTGGGGCACTGTGCTGGAGTAGCTTTCAAATTTCATTGTATTTGTGGAATGCAATGACAATAAAGGTATTCTATTCTATTCTATTCTATTCTATTCTATTCTATTCTATTCAGTGGAATCTGATCAACACAAAGGCACTTAAAAATTAAAGCAGGCGCCAGTCATTGAAGGTCACACAAACAAATGCTATCTATTGCAGTTCCCTTTTGCAGAGTGCATTTCAACAGAAAACCAGTAATTAACTGACCCCATATCTGCCATTTTCCCTTGATACAGATCTCATCAAATTGCTTTTCTGGTCCTTTTGGATCATAATGAAGAGCTGTGGTGATGCAGTGGTTAGAATGCAGTACTACAGGGCTAACTCGCTGCTCACTCCATGAATTCAATTGTGTGGGGCTCAAGGTTAACTCAGCCTTCCATCCTTCCAAGGTCAGTAAAATGAGGGCTCAGATTGTTGGGGGCAATAGGCTAACATTGTAAACTGCTTAGAGAGAGCTCTAAAGTGGTATGTATATAAGTCTAAGTGCTATTGCTAATGATGAAACATTCATGGTTACAGCTTTATTTATACAGTACTTTGTACAATTGTACATTTTTGCAAATTGGTGGAAGAGGACCTATAATCCCTTCCTGGAGATAAAAGCATACAGGAAAAAAAATACAAATAAGGCTATTTATTTGAGACATATTTACCACATAAGACTACTTAATTCTCCCTAGTACTTTGAAAGAGGGAGAAAGATTAAAGTAGCTAATCAATTTAGGTTTTTTTCCCCTTAGTCTGGTATGCTAGCTGGGAATTTTGGGAGTTGCAGTCCAACACATATTAGACATTGAAGAATGGAAGAGGTTTATTGGATGTATTACTGCTGCCTAAATCAGAAATAGAAGTAGTGTTCCCTTAAGCAATAAGCCTGCTGTTAGAGCCACTGTAAATGTGCAATTCAAACTTCCTTCTTCTTCCAGAGCCCAGATTAAACCAGCACTGAGTTCACTTTTCCTTTGCCACTGTTGCACTCCACCCTTGCTTGGTGGTTTCCTCTAGAACATGTGGTTTTGCTTCCAGTGTGAATATCCAACAAAGTTAGCAACGCCCAGGAGAGCTGAATGACTTCCCAACTAGTGTTTCACCCATGCCAGGGAGAAAGACAGGTTTTGAAAATTTGAGGGAGACACTTGCCTGCCCTGCCGTCGAATACATCTCAAAGGTAGGTTGATTACAATCATTGTAACTTCATCATCTAGAAGAACAGAACAGGAGCTTTCCTCAACACTATTAAGTGGCAGAATTCAAGGCTATTCTAGCCATTTCTGGCATATTTTCTTGCTAGTCCAACTCTCCTACTGTTGTTTCCCACCCTCCCACAATGGTTGTGTTGTTTAATGACTGAGGGACCAGCAGCAGACTCCCCCTTGAGGCATGGACCCTGATATGGGCTCAGCCATGTTGAATATTGATTACAGTCCCGAATTCTATTCTCTAGAGTTGTAAGAACAGGAGGAATCGCACCTAAGGCTACTTGGTGAATTCAGGGAAATAATAAGACGCTAGTGACAACATATCTCTGCTGTTATCTGCTGTGTCACCTGAATTCCATCCATTAACTCTGTTGTTTACAGGTAAGGTATTTTTAAGACCTCAAGAGACCAGCTCAGAGATTCTTTCAAAGATACCAACCGCTAAAAGTATTGCAAAAACAGATGTCTCATAAACCTGCCATCAGTCCAGGGCTGAAAAATAATGAACAAAGTAGCTCCAAGGCTCTCAGGGAGAGTCAATAGCTGGTTATTGTGTCTACAGTGGTGACAGGTACACAGTGGGCCCATTGTGAGCCTCTTCTTTTACTTAGCAATCAATTTACACCTTGTCTTGAGCAAGTGGACCTCTGTGGAGAATGGTGGTTTCTCAGGCATACGCCATTAGCAGAAAAGCACCATGTCAAATATACTTGATGATGAAATACAGGGCCCAAGAGCAGCAACCTTCTAGTATAATGTTTCCTACCCAGGGAACATGCATACTCTCCCCTAGCAACATACCCCTCTTGTTTATCAGCCAATCCTCCCTGTAGCCATATAAACATCTCCGGAGGACAAAGGAGTAGGCGGGAGAGCTTCTGCCTTTCACACAAGTTTTGGCATGAAAGCCAGAGCTAAACAACACACAGGCAAACAAAGCAAGCAGCCAACTTCCAGGACATAAAACCATCCTTGAGCCACCAGCTGGGGTAGGCTTTCCCACTCCTCCCACTCCCAAGTTCCACCAACCTTTCCCCCCACCCCCAAAACTGTCAAAGTCCAGGCAAAGAGGCTTCCAGAAGGGCCATTCCTTTCTCTGGCAGAAGGGGAGGGAAAAAAAGCCAAAAATTGAAGGAAGCACCAACGGGATCGAGAAGCCCAACACTGCTTTGACCCGTGGTGGGACTCAGTGAGACCATTCAGGAGGGGGAAGGAGAGTAGAGCTAAACCAAGGTCATCCGGGACTGCCGAAATGCCACAAGAGTTGTGCTGAGATTTTTCCAACACAGCCCCAACCACAGGAAGGGGTGAATGGGGGAGAAAGGCAGAGGAGGCACCACGTCTACATAGCCACAGCCAAACTATCCCAGCCACTCACTCACCTGTAATCCGGTCCCTGTCCATGACTGGGAAATAGATTTAGCATCCACGTGTTCCGAAGTGTATTTAATTACTTTCCCTGCTGCTGCTGCTGCTTTTTGCCTCTTCGTCAAAACCAAGCTAAACAAACGTCCCCAGCCGAATTTCTTCAATGGGTTGCAATAGCCAGCGCCTCTAGATTACCACATTTCCGTGCGCGGATCAGACGCTTCTGCTCCCAGCTGAAGCAGCTTTGTACCATTGATAGAAAACGAGCGAAAAAGGAGAGATGCCAAAGGCATGACCCAGAAAAAAATAAAAAAATAAAAATCGGAACGCGATTTCTCTTCCACCACCACCCCCTATCTCCCCCACCCCACCAAAAATATATTCCGCCACGTGCAGGGCTACTGAGAAACCCAATTCCCCCGCAAGACTCTCTTAAAGGCACAGCGCAAGCCCTTCCTCCGGGACAACGCGGCTCGCTCACTTGTCATTTAATAATCGGCCGGAAGGCGCTCGGCAAAACTCGGCTCCTTGAAACAAAACAAACCACTGACTAATCCATCGATATTAAACGGCGTCCTCGGATTTCTCCGGGCTTCATTCGCTGCCGCCGCTTCTCCTCCTCTCTTTGCGTTTTTTCTTTCTTTCTTCTGGCTAGACTAGAGCATATAAAGCCCTCCAATCGGGATTTACTCCTCCAGTCAATCTGGCTTTCCAACTGCTTTTTTTAAAAAAATAAATAAATAAATTTAAAGTCAGTTTCTATTTGCTCTTCTGTTCGTGCTGACTTCAGTCTTCGGCCGAATGACAAGAGAGGATCTCGCCTGTCTGCTTTGCTCCCAGGGAGGATTGCAGCACTTCTTTGCTCCTTGCTGAAGAGGCTTTTCTTCCTCCTCGGTCTTGGCCAGAAGCCACAGGGTTGCCTTGGCACGAGGAACTGCCTGTCGGACTTTCCCTTGTCCCACGGGCCAATAAGGCTGAGCGGTTGCAGCTGGCCTCGAAGTGACAGGCAGGCGATACAAGCTGCCTGGCTCTCTTGGGGCTGCTGCAGATACCCTCACCCACCCACCCCAGGCAAATTGGGCTTACTGATTACTGTCCAAAGGGCTCCGGGTGTGGGCTTTGAAGGCAGAAATGCAATTGTGCAACCACTGTGACCTTAGTCACAAGACTGGATATTATGGCCCATTTCATCAAGGGCTGACTGAGAGTTGGGGAGGCTCTGGCGAAACAAAAAGCAAAGAAGGGATTGTTCTCTCGGGAGTTTCAGGCAAGAGATCTTGGGTGCTTTTGCAGTTCAGAGGCAGGTTCGTAAAGAATTGTTTTCAACGATTGAAGGAGCTCAGTCAGCCTCAGCTAGGCCAACACCAACCCCTAAATCTATCCAACGGGAGGGGACCAGAGCACTCCCAATGAAAGTTAGGCTGGGATGGACCACAGAGGCAGGTCTGGAGAGGCATGGGGAGTTTGCTGGGGTGGGGGTGGGGGGGAGAAGTCTTTTAAGGTCAGTGAGCAACTTGGGATTCACGAAACAAAACATGGGGCTTGATAAAATGCCCCTGGTTCTGCAAACTGCCTCATGCAGTGGGGATAGCTGGTGAATCAGGCCAGGAGTTATTTAGTGTTTCGTTCCTTTTCAATGCTACAGTTTCCGTCCACAAATTCCCCTTAAATTAATTTTACAGATCCTCTGTCGTATGCAATCAAAAACATCCCATGCAAATTTATACATGTTTTTTAAGAAGGACTTACGGAATAAACACAGGTTCCTGCCAGTTGCTACTTACGAGATTGCCCTAGAAAAAATTCAACATGAATAGCCAATACTAATAAGTAGGCCTCTACTGGAAACTCTCCAGAGGGAGTTCTGGAAGGAGTAAAATATTCACCAGACTTGTAGAACAAATGCTTACAAATCTATTTCTGCTTAGCTAGTCCACAAAAGAGGCAGGATCCTCATAAATGAATATCTCTAACAGTTTGATCATAGGGGGCGTGCATAAGCGCACCATCGTGCCTACCGTCCCTGTCCTATTGTTTCTCTTATTCTTTTATTTTTCTTATATGTACCCATTTCATGTATTCACAACTATGTATACACTTATACTTATTATCTTGTAAACAATTGGCAAATCAAATAAATAAATAAAAATAAATATCAATCAATTAATTAGAAGGGATGGATATATGTGGGCCTCTCAGCTCCACCCTTTTAGAGAACAGAACTTGTAGTGCTTCATTGTGCTGCATATATACTTTACAATGCATTCAGTTTGAGAAGGTGCCTTCTCCAACCGTTTCTTTTCTGAGTCTTTCCATGACTGAGAACATTGACCAAGGCAGGAACTCTAAATTTAGGGCTGCCCTTGCCTGCTTGACCTATGCTAAGTGGGATCATTTGTCCATGTTGGACATTTTTGCAGCTAACTCCCAAAAATGGCATTTATCTCTGGGTTCAAGGGGGATGATACTGCTGTATGGAGTGAGTCATCTCCATTCCAGATTATTAAAATGGATGAATCATCTTCCCATGGAAGCAGAAGGGCTTATAAAATCCCTTTCAGTATTACAGCCTCCACATTTTGCCATGTACTGATCTACATGCATGCTTGCCTTTCTACATTTCTCCTAAATATAGCTTTCTGGTTATTCAAAACCCAGGGTGGAGAGTCAACTAATGCTCTTCCTTCAAAGAAAGAGGGGGAAGAAAGGTTGAGCAGCAGCCACATTGAAAATAAATAATTCTAACTTCTGGACAATAATAGAAGCCCTTTATATTGTGACACTTGCATGTCTTCTAAAATTGTAGCATATTCATAGGGAAGAAAGGACCATGGAAGTCAGCTAATCTACTTTGTGTACACTGCAGGGTCTGTAACATTATCTCTGACAGAAAACCAGCCTCTGTATCCCCCAACAAATGAGTTTTTTTCCATTTAATGTGACAGCCTGTTCTATTTTCTGACAACTCCAACAAAAGTTTCTCCTAAACCAACTTCCTTGCAGCTTAAAGATGATGATGAGATTGAGAAATACTGAGATAGAGAATGGAGCATGTGATCTTGTGGCCTCACTAATGTTGATAAGAGCCACTTTGGCCATTAGGCCAAACTAGAGTCCCTACACTTATTTTGGGATGAATCCTTCCTGGATGACATAGCACAAAACAGAACCACAGCGGAAAATGCTATAAAGTTATACAATTTAAACCCACTGTATGATGTAGTAAAATATTACATCAAGTTCAGTGCTAAGAGCTGAATCTCAGTAGATATTTTGTGAAAGTGAATTGAAATAGTCCACCTAGTAAAAAAAAAAAAAAACAGCAGATGCAGGGTTCTCTCTCTCTCTCTCTCTCTGTGTGTGTGTGTGTGTGTGTGTGTGTGTGTGTGCGCACGTATTCTTTGTTCCCATCAGCTATATTATTATTCCAGGAAAGTACACCAAGAGGAAGTCTGTTGGCTTATTGCAAAATTTTAAGGTTATCTTGAAATTACTTCAGGCCAGCACATTCATGACTTTAAATGACAGTATCCACAGGCATGCTGTTTATATGACCCTACTTTGTTCAACTGAAGGTTTAAAGGCAGCATCTTAATACCATCCAAGCCAAATGTCACTGGAACAGAACTCCCAAAATTTGAGATTAGTGTTTGTTTCTAGCATTCTAGGGGAATTTTGTGATAGTTACCATGAAACATTTAACCAGTCCTAAGACATCAATTTACTGAAATATGAATTAGTGAAGTTTAGCCACCTCCTCTTCCCAGCTGCTGTCACCTCCCAACATCATTGTTTTCTAAGGAGCACATGTTCAAATAAAGAACTAGCAAAAGCCAGCCACTATTTTTATCTTCTAAGGTGGCCAGTGAAGCTGGAGCTGTCCTTGGAAATAAGAAATGATGCCACAGGCTCACAATCTGCTGTGCAGCATGCCTGTTTCCATCTTCTTGCATCCTGATAGGGAAATAAGTCAGAAGGGAAGGAGTTTGTCACACACCAAGACAGACCACTGCAATGTGGACTCTACCCTATAACCAGGAGTGGGATTCTACCAGTTTGCACCTATTCGCTAGAACCGGTTGTTAACATTCTAAGCAGTTCAGAGAACTGGTTGTTAGGAGAAATTACTGGCCTAATCCTGTAAGGAAGGCAGGAAGGAAACATTCTGGTATTGCTTACAGAAACTGCCTTTCCGTTAACCCTTATTACATTCTTGGCAGGACTAGACTTCCTGTCTCAGGAACTTCTCTGGAGTTTTCCCCCCCTCCTTTGCTGGTACTTTGCTTGTGTGGAGTGACCATTCAAAGTTACAATGGCACTGAAAAAAGTGACTTATGACCATTTTTTACACTTACGACTGTTGCAGCATCTCCACAGTCATGAGAGGCCAGGCAAGGAGATGCGTGCCTTGATGTGAGTGATATTGAGTTGGCCATGCCCAGCCAATAACATGACCACCAAGCCACACCCACCCAGTCACATGACCACTAAGCCACGCCCACAGAAATGGTTGTTAAAAAATTTGCATCCCACCTCTGCCAATAACATAGAACAGGGCTGTCAAGCTCACGGCCCGTGGGCCAGATGCATCACGCGCTGGCCACACCCACACGCTGGCCACACCCGTGCCCGGTTTAGCAAAGAGGGAAAAAGTCAGGATATGTCACATGACGACGCCATGATGATGCAAGTTTGACACACCTGACATAGAAGATACTTGCATTAAAGCCAATCTTCTCTAAATGGTGCTATTAATGCTACATTATCCTACTCTGGTGAAGAATAGTCCCAGCTGCTACCATTCTCACCACCACCTGCGCTTCACCAGTTCATTCAATAACTGTAGGGTAATGAGAGGTTATTTTCTGTCTGAAAAGCAGGGGACCCTTTTTCCCCTCCAGCAAATGGAAATTTAGAGGGCCTCCTCAGCAAACTTCCTGCACTGGTCAAATGAGACGGTCATTTCTTCCATTAACTTTCATCATCTTGAGCAGCTGAATTACATTGCTGCAATAGAAAAGCTTTTTCCTCAAAGGGGGTGTGGAGACAGGAAAAAAAGCTAAATCCAATTATAGGCTAGGAGCTTGGGTTTGGACAGTGTTTGCCTTTTAAAAATAAATTTCAAGGCAACTAGGACAATGTAAGGCAAATGAAACATCCATTATGCAAACATAGTCAAACATTCTAGTAGTTTCAGAAATACAGAGAATACCACAAAATTCCAAATTTGAGAAGTTTTCTCCCTACACAGACTAGAATGGAAGGCAAATGAACACAACTGTTTTCAATAGCTGTGATATGTTCATTAGTCCAATCATTACATATTGTAGTTAATAAAAGTCATTTCTGGAGGATCCTTATGGCGAGCCAGACAATGATAGTTTAACATTGTCTACTCTGAGATCCACATGTCTGTTTTAGCCCTGCTTTTAAATGAAACACCATTCCCTATTTTAGTGTTAACTGCAATATGACTTTTTCTCCTATGTTTTGTTAATAATATGCTGACATTTTTGTAAGCTCCTAACTTATGCTTTTAATTTTCTTTCTACCTCTATTGCAAGGCACCATAGTCAGCTCACTTCATTCCAAAAATCAATTGAATTGATTGATGAAACCTAGCATTTTTTTTTTCAAATCAATCATCAATCCTTTAACCAATCATCTTTTAACGGTGACATAGCTAAGGATAATTTAGCCTATCTCGCTTAGAGGCTGAAAGAGCAAAGTCATAGGAATATGGCAGAAAACATCCAGTACTAGAGAATATGCAGGGTCCTTGATGCTCTCTGAGCTTGGTTGTTTTCTTGCAGAAGTTTGGTTACCAAATTAGATAACAACATCAGTGCACTGGATAATGTTTATGCTAGGCTTAGACGCAAGGGGAAATGGGCCGAAAATGTCACTCAGCCAATTGCTGCCACAATATCTCATATCATATATCATACCAAGAATCAATCTGGCGTAGTGATTAAAGCCTTGAGTTAAGAAATCAGGAGTCCTTTCTTAGGCACAAAGCCAGCTGAGTGACTTTGGGCCAGTTGCTCTTCCTCAGCCCCAATAAGGAATCAATGACAAACCGCAAAATATTGCCAAGAATATTTTTTACCTTATCCAGGCACTCGCTAGGAGTCAACACTGTCTCAGGGGGCATACATTTATATTATACTAAATGAAGCTGTGAATAGGTGATGTAAAGTTTTTTAGGTTCTGTAACATACCATGCAATGTTAAACTGTTCAAATTTATGATGTAGCACGTCTGTGGAACTGCAATGCAGTTTATTCAGTGGACTGGTTAAACAAATCAACGACCACTGGGGTTTCTCCCTACTGCTTCTTAATTATAGACACAGACATTCATTAGAAATTACTGCTTTGCCTTAAAAGAGAAAGAGGGAGGGAGGGAGCGGGGAGAGGGAGAGAGAGAGAGAGAGAGAGAGAGAGAGAGAGAGAGAGAGAGACCTTGTTTCAATAATGTTAATACATATTTGAAGAGAATTGTGGTTCCTCAAGGGATAATTCATGAGGAAAAGAGATGAACACCATTTCACAGTCTGATCTGGACCAAGTTCTAAAATCATATAAAAAAGAAAAAAACAAAACAAAGAAAAGAAATCCTGGGACAGGAAGGAACAGCCTCAACTCCCACACCATGAATAGCTATGCTCCAAGGACGGATTTAGAAGTGGTATGTTATTCTGTGGCTAAGTTACATAATTAGAGGTTTTGGAATGCACCAGAGACTCGTTGAAGATCTTGTCTTTACAGCTCTTAAGTTGTGCACGACCAGTAAGATTGCTCTTTTTCTCTCAATCTCTTCCCCTTCCCCCTCCCCTCTCAATTCTGGAAACTGTTATTCATCTAGGAAAACAATACAAGACAGAAATCAGATGAAACATCAGTAAGCCTGAGGAAATGTTGCAAGTCAAACGCAGAAATGAAATCTTTGCACGTGAGAAAATTGTTTGGATGGAGGGTTGGGTTGTCAGAAGAGTTCAGGAGATAAGAGGACAAAAATTGTGTGCTTCTTTGAGCCAGCCTTGTGGCTATATGGAGGAGTCCCTTCAGTTGTCTTGGCAAGATTTTGGAAGGGGTTGCCTTCTTTCTAGGGCCAACAGATAATCAGCTGGATTTGTACTGAATGTGGGATTGGAACTTTCTCCCATTTTTTAAATCCAGAGCCTTTAACCACTACCCCAAATCGGCATACTTCATATTATTTTCAAATTTGGCTTCTGCTGGGCACAGAATTGTGGACATAATCAGAGGACATAATCTTATTTCAAATTTACACTGACCACCAGACCACATAATTCATTTCGGGACACTTCAGAGACAGTGAAGAGAGATATATTGGCCCTGATGCTGGAGATAACATAGTTGTTAATATTGAATAATCATGAGAAGTTTCTAGAAAGATCTGACTCCTTGGGTTTTCTGTTTCAACTTCCTTGTTTTTAATCCTTTCTTCAATGTAAGATGTTTTCTTTTCTGCAATCAATCAATCAGCTAGGCCAGTGACAGTTTTTCATTTCAGTTCGATTTGAAAGCACTATGGTCATTGCTTCCAATTACAGTGGTATATTTTGCTAATCATCCTCATCTGAAATAGTTAAACAGTAATATATTTCTGCATTTTCTCACACAGATACGACTCTTTGCTGTTCCCATAGGCCCCTATTTATCTGTGCAAGTAATCCTCGACTTACAACCACAATTGAGCCCAAAATTTCTGTTGCTAAGTGAGACATTAGTTAAGTGAGCTTTGTACCATTTTATGACTTTTCTTACCACAGTTAAGTGAATTATTGCAGTTGTTAAGTTAGTAACCTGGTTGTTAAGTGAATCTGGCTTCCCCATTGACTTTGCTTGTCAGAAGATTGTAAACATCAACCAGTTGTCAAGCATCCAAATTCTGATCACATTACCATGGGGATGCTGCAGTGGTCATGAGTGTGAAAAATGGCCATAAGTCACTTTTTTCAGTGCCGTTGTAACTTTGAACTGTTATAAGTTGAGGACTGTCTATATGTTTTCTGTCATTTTTTCTCACTTATGTTTAAGTATGTTTTGTTTTAACCATAGGTTACTGAATAAATCATTATGATCTCACCTCAAATATACAGTATATGAATATGTATATTCATCCACCACAATTTATCAACAATGGTAAACTGTTGTTTGTATAGATACATTCTGGAGGTGATTATTAGCTCCCAAGTAGTATTATATAACTTGGTTGCTTTTGATGGATTTTTCATTTTACCCTCAGTTTACATTTGAGATAGCATTGATTGTTTGCAGCCTTTGCAGTGTGTTCTGTTTCTTATAACTGTACAGGGAACTGCTTATTGTTGTAACATCAGAAGATGCCCCATAAACTGTTAACTATAACAGGCAAATGATCCCTGCATTTTCCCCAGGTTTATGGGGAAAAAGTTAAGTTAAGAAGAGCACATATTTCAATAATCAAGGGAGCTGATGTCAGATAACACACTTATCAGAAAGCTCTCTAAATAAAGGCCTGAAGGCTGGGATGAGATTGCTGTTTTGCAAAAATCCTTGATGGTCTATTGATGTTTCACACGTTGAAAGCAAGATAGAAAATAGGCTTAATAGCTTGAACATAAATAATCTATATTAAGTGGATTGAGAGACAATTGGATCTGTTTGCTTAAGAAGATATAAATGCCCCTGCTAAATGAACAGAAAGTCCATCCAGCATAGAACAATAATACAACTGAGCACCGGGTGCCTTGACAGAAACTGATTGAAAAATTGTGCATGGACCACAGCCTATTTTCTATATTAAATGTAAGGTAGAGCATGGGAAACGTTCAATACCATCCCTTGTTTTGCTTTGCTTTTCCTTAGACAAAGCTGTTTCAAGATACTTGAATGCAGAGGGAAGGTTATGCAATTAAACACAGCACAGATCAAACCCCAGCATCAGGCAAATATACACAAGGACTGTAATGCCTATTCTTACTTTGTAATGTCAATGAGGAATATTTTCTTTCACATTGGATTCTACACATACGTATGCTATTCCCTGCTCCCTCCTCTAGTCCTCTACCACCATCCCCTCTGTCTCTTTCTGTCGTACAATAGAAGACACTTCACTTAATATAAATGGGGAGACAGTCAGTTATGCCTTCCCACTCCCTTCTTCCTTCTCTTCGCACAGACATAATCTACTCCAGATCTGCCAGCAACAGGACAATCTTTACCTTTCAACACCTTTGCAGTGAATTGTTCACCTCTGCTTGTCTGGATGCTGAAGTTTCTCAGAGTAATTCTGTTTGCCCAGCACTGTGGAATTAGCCTGGTCTCTTCCCAGTGTGTCCCAGCCCTTTACTCCCAAGGCTAAGCATTCCTGAGCAGATACATATTGCTTGGCATTAAGAGATAATGAATGATTTATCTCTCTGCTGAAGTATTGTGCCCAGGCAAAGGGTGAACTGGAATACTACCAAAAGAATAACTGGATACAACTAAATTCTATTGTCCTTTGTTTAGTGTTCAATACAAACCGCATTACAAAACAGTTTTGTTTCTAATCCCATCCAAAAGGTTTTCACAAGCCATCAGTGAAGGTCCTTCCTGACTGCACTTTATCTTTTTCATGTCTTCCTCATTTCATTTAAAAAAATCCAACAGATGAGAATAATATCCAGACCTTATCCAGATACGTGAATATTTGGAGTGTGGAAGCACTCCAAATAGCAGGGTTGAGATGTAGCACAGTTATAGAGGGAAAAAGAGCACAGTTATTGATGGGGGGGTGGATCCAGGAACCAGGAATATAAAGCATATAGTTTACAAAAAGAATTTCCTTTTGCGGGGCATAATGCTAGGTTTCATTTTCCTTTTTAACAGTGTGCAGTTATATTGGAATGCCATAGGGAAGGCATATTATGCTAGAATGGAATGGAATGGAATGGAATGGAATGGAATGGAATGGAATGGAATGGAATGGAATGGAAAGGAAAGGAAAGGAAAGGAAAGGAAAGGAAAGGAAAGGAAAGGAAAGGAAAGGGAAGGAAGGGATGAGATGAGATGGGATGGGATGGGATGGGATGGGATGGGATGGGATAGGATAGGATAGGATAGGATAGGATAGAATAGAATAGAATCTGGAAGGGACCTTGGAGCAGGGGTCCCCAACCGCCGGTCCCGGTCCACGGAACAAGTCTTACCGGGCCGCTGGTTGCTGGGCGCCGCCATCTTTTTGATAAAAAGTGCTTCCGGTGAGCTTTTCGGTAGAAGCTCACCGAAGCACTTTTTCATCAAAAAGATGGCGGCGCCAGCGCTTCGGTGAGCTTTTCCGGTAGAAAGCCATTTCTACCCGAAAAGCTCACCGAGCGCTAGCGCCGCCATCTTTTTGATGAAAAGTGCTTCCGGTGAGGTCACCGGAAGCACTTTTTCGTCAAAAAAAGATGGCGGCGCCCAGTTGATGCCGGTACTGGGCCGCGGCGCCCAGCTGATGCTGGTACCGGGCCGTGGCATAAAAAGGTTGGGGATCACTGCCTTGGAGGTCTTCTAGTCCAGCCCCCTGCTCAAGCAGGAGAACTTATACCATTTCAGATAAGTGACTATCTAGTCTCTTCTTAAAAACCTCCAGTGATGGAGTGCCCATGATTTCTGAAGACAAGCTGTTCCACTGATTAATTGTCCTCACTGAACAAGAATATCAGAAATTGCTGGCATATGGTGCCAAGATTCTCCACATGACATTCTCTGAAACTTCAGCTAACTTGTCATAAAAAAGTTGTGTGACAAAAAGTTAAGAGAATGTCAGTCCATATCCTCACACCAATTTATTTTCATTATCTGCATTACCTATTTACACTTATGCCAGAGAATGTCAAATGTACTAGATTCAATCTTTAAAAATGTCTAAGTTCTTATGAGATCATCAAGTCCCATGACATTCTGAAATTTTCACATGAGATCTTTCAAAATTCCTGAAAAGAATATGAACAATAAAGATTTATTCATAGGCGAGTGTATTTGCCTACAAGGGAGGGAGGTGTCTAATGATCATGATGCCTTGTAACTTCTCGACAAAGTACGGTAAAACAATGAAAATGGGACTGCATGGAAGTGTATACATTTATCTTCTCTTTGAGAACAGCAAGGCAGATGACTATGAAAATACATGGAAAATTTGTTAGGTCCTATAAAGCATTTGGTGCAAACATGTCACTGAAAAATCACTTCTTACACTCTCATTTAGACTATTTTATGGGGAGAGATTCCACCAGGATATTGCAAGCATGGAGAAAAGATACCAAGGGAAATGAAGTCCATCCATGCTTGCTGATTACTGCTGGAATCTCCCCAGGGATGATCCTACTGCAGTTCACAAGAAAAAAACCAAAAAGAGCAGTTTAGATACTGAATAAAGATGGAACCTTGTCGTTTAATCTGATGTTAGAACTTGTCAGTTTTTTATGCAAAAAAAACCCATCAAAACGTTACATGAAAAACCAATAAGTGAATGGAAAGTTATGTTATTGGTATCAATAAAAAGATAAATTGATAATGATTGGTGTGGCACCATTCTCATTGCTATATCACATTTTGCAGAAAAGTTATGGAGCATAATCACACACACCCTTCATAATTTGGAATTATTTTGATGCAATTTTGACCCGAAGCTATATCTTGGAAGCTGGAGCCAATTCATACTCAGGATTTAATTTTCCTTTGTTAGTGACACAATTCTGGTAAAATTAAGCTACTTTCATTTCCAAGGCTTTTTCCTTATGGACCAGTGTAATACAGGTGGCCCTCCACTTATAGCAGTTCATTTAGTGACCATTCCAAATTACGATGACACTGAAAAAAGTGTCTTATGACAGTTTTTCACACTTACGACTGTTGCAGCATCCCCATGTGATCAAAATTCAGATGCTTGGCAACCGACTCATATTTATGATGGTTGCAAAGTCCTGGGGTCAAGTGATCACCTTTTGCAATCTTCTTATAAGCAAAGTCAGTAGGGAAACCAGATTCCCTTCATGCAATGAATCATTTCACAACTGTGGCAAGAAATATTGTAAAATGGGGCAAATTCACTTAATGTTTTACTTAGCAATGGAACTCTTGGGTTCAAATATGGTCATAAACTGAGGACTACCTGTAGTTCATGGAATTCCTGGAGGAACAGGAGAGTCCTTAGGCTTGGTCTCTGCTTCCAGTGTGAGACTGTTGCCTACAGTCTGTCTTGTGCAGATTAAAGGGAAGAAGGCATTCCTAGATATGGTGTTGATTCTTATGCAGCAACGTGTGCAGCACCACTGTTTCAATATCTGGCCTTGACAAAAAACCCAAACAAAACCGGTCAGCCCTGAACCAGGCAATGTGGTGAGAAATTCTTTGAGCAAAGTTTTATTTTTCATACCACAACTGCCATTTTCAGGGAAAGCACAGAAAGGTTAGTACAGAAAACATACTTGTTGGTTTTTTTTTTCCATGCCTTTGTCATGTACATCTGCACCTCCACCTTTCCAAATAGGCTGCCATTTTGTTTACATTTTTCTCTTTGAAATGGGTCTTTGACTGCATGTGAATGGGTCTATTTACAAATGCATTGAGATTTCTCTCTCTTATTAGTGTCACTCTGAGCAGGAGAAGAGGAACAGACAAATTGGTCAATGTTTCCTTCCTTATCATGCTGTGCTGGGGAAATGGTTTCCTTCAAGTGTTACATTGTTAGGCTTTTTTCTAGGCTGCCTTTATTCTCACATATAGATGGGGCAAAATGTATATGAAAATATACCTTCTACTGATATGTATCAGAAGGTATATTCCTCTTTTGCCCCAACTGAGGGGCTCCAACTGAAGATCATCAGATGACTTGCCTCCACAGCAACAACTGTCTCAGTTTTGTAAAGAGGTACAATTTGATTTTGCAGTAAATAAGGGATATTTCACAGGAGGTGAGAACATTCACAAAACATATCCTTTATTCTCCTTTATCCTTTATACTGCAGACTCTGCAGTAAAATTTCACTGCTTATCATTTCCCACCAGCACTGCCACAAGCACTAAGAACGATAGACTTTTGGATTAGGTTTCATAAAAGTTCTGGTCATGAAAACAGACTTTGTCTCATGGAATTTAAAATTTATTGGCACTGGGAAAGGGACCAAGCAAAATGTATTAATTCCATGACTGTCTGGATAAAGTGCTATTGCAGTCACTAGATGTGATTGTTTCTAGCCTTGAGAAAACTACAATGTAATTTGAAAGAGAAAAAACAAGGAAAAGCAACTTCTTAAATATATATGTGCATTGTGTTGCCCAAGAATAAGGTAGAAAGCAATAGGAATGCTTAGGCATGTGTCCTACGAGCATGGTGTTAGCCCTATACACAGAGACGAAGAGACACAGTATGCAATTTAAGCAGAAGAATGTAAATAGCCATGTCTGTTGTACTGGACAGCCTATCAAGAGCCTAATTCAGAATATAAAAGCAGAGGTATGGTGGCATTTATGGCCATCAAGGTATTGATGATCTTAATATCCTAGCATCCCTTACCGTTGCCTATGGTAACTTGGGCTGAAAGTAAGTTATATTTCAGAAGCTAGAAGTTGCCCCCTTCAGCTAAAAAGTGACCCAGGGGTTTTTGTCTTTAATTTCTCAATGAGCAAAGCTGAGGCAAGTCCTAAACCAACCCACTGGTGGGATATATCTGTTATGAAAGAACGTAGCATGTCATATGATTTTGACATAAACCTGGATGCACTTTGGTCAGTGCAAAATGATAGCCAGAATTTGTGCGCTTAGATTGTAATAAGACTTTTCCAACAAAAGGAATGCCTAATATCTACTCCTCAGAAGTTCCCACATAACTTTGTCTGTCTAAAGTGTCTCTAAAATGCTAGCAGGAGCTTTATGGGATAAAAAGATAAATGACCCAATCATCAGCTTTGGCAATTAGCTAAATGATGAGAGGTTTGGGGATCCCACTATGCAGTAGGTCAATAAAGAAATGAACTCTGTGGGCTTGGTGGTTTCTGGAAGGCTGTAGACTCACAGTGCAGCACATCTTTCCATGCTGCCAATTCCAGGTTTAAATCAGAATTAACAAGAAATAACTTAAAAGTCTAACCTCATGGTGGCAAGGAATCCCATCCTCAAGGTTACTCAGAGAAAGCCCTTTCAGCCTTCTGTACAGTACAGTATAGTGTACTATACATGATATTGAATGCAACAGGATGGGCTGCCCTACTCAAGATTAAATAAGCTATCCTATATTCACTTGCATCCCTAAAAATGCCAAATCCACTGAATACTGTCATATATATCAACATTTCTTAACCTTGGCAACTTTAAGGCATGCATACTTGAACTTCCAGATTTCTCCAACCCACATCTTAAAGTTGCCAAGGTTGCGAAACACTGCTATATGCTACAACATGTAGAGAATTATGTTTGATGAGTGCCAGAATGAGAAATGATTGCTTGGGAGGATGAGAAATGATTGCTTGCTGCTGCTGTAGATACATACTGTAATCCAGATTTTTTTTTAACCAGAGATAAATAAAAGAAAGCAAAACAAAAATAGGAATATCCAAATCAATAATGCAGCCACTAATAAAGAAAGAATAACTGATACAAAAAATAATAAGCTGAGTTAAAATCTGATTAAGGATGGGAAGTCACTAGGAAATCCCAGGGCTGTATTCCAGATTAGGAAATTGACTGAATATCCCAGATGACAATGGAAAATCCATTCCGAGAAACCCTAAGATTTCCAGCGTGGACTTGTCCATGAAGTCACAAGAAGTCAAGCTCTATCAGAAAATATAGAGATTTCAAAGACATGTAAAGCAGCCATTCTTATAGAACTTCAGTTTGAAAGCTCTTTCACAGTAACTGTTGGTTGGGATTTTGGAAGATGAAAACAGACCTACTTGAGATGCAGAGATTTGGAAATGGCCAAACTTTCCTCTCTTTTTGGTTGTCGATAACCTTTCTCAGAGTAATATGTGTGTATTGAGCAATGAGCAAGTTTTGTAGTAGGGAAGCAGACTGTTCATGAGTGACTCACCCAGCTAATGAGGCAAAATGAGTAGACCAGCCACAGGAAATGCAAATGATCTCAGCTAAGAAGGCATTCAAAGCAGATGGGTAGTATCAGCCAACATGTAGCTAATTTGGCCATTGGCAAAGGAAAAAAAGGACTGACTGAGCATGGATTAAAAATAAGGAGATCATCCTTGCATATTTACAGACCCCTCACATCCCGGACATAAACTGTTTCAACTCCTTCCCTCAAAACGATGCTGTAGAGCACTGCACACCACAACAACTAGATACAAGGACAGTTTTTCCCTGAAAGCCATCACTCTGCTAAACAAATAATTCCCTCAACACTGTTCAACTATTACAAAGTCTGCACTACTATTACTGTTAATCTTCTCATCGGTCCTTATCACCCATCCCCTCTCACTTGTGACTGTATGACTGTATAACTTTGTCACTTGTATCCTTACGATTTATATTGACTGTTTCCTAGTATGATTTGATTGCTTATTGTACCCTATGACTATTATTAAGTGTTGTACCTTATGATTATTGATGAATTTATCTTTTCTTTTATGTATACTGAGAGTATTTGCACCAAGGGAAATTCCTTGTTTGTCCAACCACACTTGGCCAATAAAGAATTCTATCTATCTATCTATCTATCTATCTATCTATCTATCTATCTATCTATCTATCTATCTATCTATCCATCCATCCATCCATCCATCCATCCATCCATCCATCCATCTCTATGATGGGCCCCAATGCAGTTGGCAGTTGAATCAAATGCATAATTTGCATTGTGTCTACATTTGCCTTTCTAGTTAGTTCTCCAATTCATAAATATTCCACATTTGAAAAAAAAAAATCTGGTTCTACCAATGTTTGAATGGGAATGTTCAAAGCAAAAGTTGAACCTGAGTTTTGAAGGGTGTGAACCTGAGTGTTTGGTGTGTGTGTGTGTGTGTGTGTGTGTGCATGAGTCTGTGTTCATTCAAAATTGTAATGCTTTAGGTAGGCTGGCCTCCCTTGCTGATGTTTATTTTGGCAAGCGTGGGCTGCCAACTGTAAAGTACAAATTAGCTTTGCATGTTGATCATCTGCTGCCAGTTATTAAAAATAGTGCATTTTTGTCTATTATTAAGATGGCACGACTGTCTTCCCTGGCAAGAGAACAGTGCGACTCCCTTCCATCTGTTACAGCACTGCAGTCTCACATCCTTCATAGCAAAAGTTTTCATCAGATCACAGAATGTCCTGTTTCAGGAGTGGCTGATATCTACTCCCACAGAGAATCCCAAATGAGGCTGGGCTGAGGTCTCGTTCTGTCAATATCCTCCTTTTGTGTCTCTGTTCACAGGGCCACTGGCCTCCTTGCACTGGAGATGCTTGCAGAAAGTGAACCTTTCCATTTTACTTTGTTTTAAAGTGTATTTACTGCCCACAAAATATTTCCCAGGGCGGTTTACAAAATAATTTAACATCGCCCTCTGAAAATGTAATTTAAAAACAGCAACTAAAAATACAAACCAAAGAGGACCAATGATAGGTTTGCCTTGCTTGGAATATGTTTTTCTGGCTACCAAGTCTTTGTCTGAAAGTGGATGATTATAAGCATCAAGAGCTTAATTTAAACATACAAATTAGATAAAGTGTGCTGCTCTCTGCAACATCTGTGTTAGGACCTCCCTCTCCTAAGTCCTGCCAGGTCAGGGAAGAAATTCCAGAGAATAGAATAGAGTAGAGTAGAGTAGAGTAGAGTAGAATAGAATAGAATAGAATAGAATAGAATAGAATAGAATAGAATAGAATAGAATAGAATAGAATAGAATAGAATAGAATTTTTTATTGGCCAAGTGTGATTGGACACACAAGGAATTTGTCTTGGTGCAAATGCTCTCAGTATACATAAAAGAAAAGATACATTCGTCAAGAGTCAAGAATCATAAGGTACAACACTTAATAATAGTCATAAGGTACAATCAGCAATCAAATCATACTAGGAAAGAGCCAACTTTTTCTTTTTACTCAGCAGCTGGCAATGTTCCCCCAAAGGTTTCTCTTTAACACCCCCCTTTTTTGTTCTTCTCTGGAGCTCTCTTTCTTCCATGTTTCCATCAACCCCATGCACATACTGTTCCCATATCACATTTTTTTCACTCCATACCACATTTTTTTTTCTAGTCTGGGTAGCCTCCAGGTAAGTGACTTCACTTCCCAGAACTTTTAATAATAAATATTGCAGTCTGAGAATGCTGGGAACTGAAGCCCAAATTGGGCAAATATGATTCAGTCTTCATGTCAAGGCCATGACAAGTTGTCCTTTTGGTAACATTTGGACCAACACTTAGTAGTGTTAGCCTGGCTTTCCCCCCACACTTATCAAAATGTGAAGCATTTTGCTAGGCTACAAACCATTTCACAATCATCTGATTCCATTTACTGCATCAAAAAAGTCTCTGTTTCGATTTGGAAGTATGCATCAACGGGATAATATGACTGAAGTTTCACTGAAACCAAGTTCTGTATAACCCTATTAAATTTCACCTTGAGCTAAACATTAAGTACCAAAGATTTTCAAATTATTTTTAAAAGGAATTTTGATTTTGGTTTGGAAAACTGTGAAATAATACTCTGCAAAAGGGAACTGATACACAACATGTATTATTTGCCTTTCTTTACAGGCAATCCTTGACTTATGATCACAATTCAGCCCAAAACGTCTGTTGCCGAGACAGTTGTTAAGTGAAATTTTGCCCCTTTTGCAACCTTTATTGCCACACTTGTTAAGTGAATCACCACAATTGTTAAGTTAATTGAAAATGTTAATTGAACGTGGTTTCCCCATTTACTTTGCTTGTCAGAAAATTGCAAAAAATTGCAATCAAATGACCCTGGAACACTGCAACTGTCATAAATATGAGACAGTTGCCAAACAACTGAATTTTGATCACAGGACCATAGGAATGCTGCAACGGTTGTAAGTGTGAAGCATGTTCATAAGTCACTGTTTTCAATGCCTCTGTAATGTTGAACAGTCATTAAATGAACTATTGGGAGTTGAGGACTACCTGTACCTGGTATATTATAAGGTACACTTTTGCTAACATAGGATCATTTTTGTATAACCCATAAATGTATCTATGGATGTGAATGGACAGGCAAAATACCATTAACATTTTTATCCCATTTAACATAAAACATTAAAAAAACATTAAAAAGCAGAAATTCAGAGGAAAGGATAGAAATGTGTCTTCTGATTCTGAGATGTTTTTTAATAGAAATGGAAATATAGATGGTAAGGCAGCAGCCCTTAACCTTTCTGGTTTGGTGGCCCAGTAGGGGGAGACAAGGGAACTCAGCTGTGTGAGCAGTGGGCTAGTTTAGTTTAGTTTAGTTTAGTTGTTTAGTTTAGTTTAGTTTAGTTTAGTTTAGTTTAGTTTAGTTTAGTTTATTGTCATTGCACCTCGTACAATGAAATCAAACACCTTCTTCAGTGCACATCATGACCATAAAAATAAACACAAACACACATCCTTCACTCTCCAAACATTGAACTGAAAACCCCCGACACACACCAATACTGCACTATACAGCAGAATTCAAAAGAGCTACTGCCCTGGGATAGAAGCTGTTTTCAGCCTATTTGTCCTTGTTTTTAATATTCTGTACCATCTGCCAGATGGTAGTAGTTAAAAAAAAGGGGGTTCCCAGGATGAGATGGGTCTTTGAGAATGTTTTGAACTTTCTTAAGGCAGCGGGAGCTATAAAGCTCTTCCAAAGAGGGGAGAGGGCAACCAATGATCTTCTGGGCAAAGACATTAACCCTCTGGAGTGCTTTCCTATCTGCCACTGTGCAATTGGCAAACCATACAGAAGTGCAGTATGTTAAAATGCTCTCTATGGTGCAGCGGTAGAAGGTCACCAGCAGTTTTTCATTCAATTGTTGTTTTCTGAGAAGTCTCAGGTAGTATAATCTTTGCTGGGCTCTTTTGACCAGGGCTGCAGGTCAGGTCCTCTTTTAGGGTAAAACACAGAAACTTAAAACTGGCCACTTGGTCCACTTGGTCTCCACTGATAAGCAAAGGCTGGATGTCTGATCTGTTCCTTCTATAGTCCACTATAAGCTCCTTGGTCTTATTGGTGTTGAGGACCAAGTTATTGTCTCCACACCACGAAAGCAGCCGGTCCACCTCATCTCAGTAGGCAGACTCATCCCCCCTGGAGATAAGTCCCACCACTGTTGTATCATCGGCTGGTGCACATGTACACAGGCAGCTTAACATATGCAAGCGGCAGGGTGATGTGCATGCACATACAGTTGCTGAACTTGATCAAGTTGAGCTGCACATGCGTGTGCCCATACATCAGCCCGCTGCTTGTGCAAATCACTTCTGGGGCCTGTTTCTGAATAGGCCATGGCCCTGTATCCTGCCGTGGCCCAGGGGTTAGTGAACCCTGTGGTTCAATATTTTGAATGCAATTTCTCCTTGACATCAAGTTTTCTAAATTTACTGATTGCAAAATGTGATGGAGCATTTAATGATTTCTGCTCCATCCTGTGATGCCAAAGAAATTCACAGTCTTAGGGGGGTACCATATATGAAAATCAAGTCTGTTCAACATCTGGATACTAAGGTGAACCAAGAACAAAATGTGACAGAAACAACAAAGGCATCAAAAGGACAAATATTTCCAACTGCAGTTTCCCTGCTGTCAGCAAAAGTACATGATTTACTGTTAATGGCTCTGTGGTTTTATTACAACAGAAGTTATGTGTTCTACATCCAAGAAGCCATGATTGGTCAATAGCCAGATGCTGATGGTGCAGAAATGGGGACAAAAGCCCGCTGACACAGTCTGAGCAAATGGATACATTCAGTGGTGAGATTCAAATAATTTAACAACTGGTTTGCCCAGGGTCAAGTTGGCTGTCATGGGAGATGCGGCCAGTGATGGGATCCAAATTTCTTAACAACCGGTTCTGTGGGCATGGCCTAATTTGTAGGCATGGCTTGGTGGTCACATGACTGTCTGGGTGTGGCCAGGCAGCCATGTGACTGGCAAACTAAATACAAGAGGTCCTCGCTTAATGTTGGGTTGCTTAGCAAGTGTTCTAATTTATGACTGACCTCCCCAGAGCTACTTGACCTGTTTTTGGAGTTTTGACAGCCATGCACACACACACACACACACACACACACACACACACACACAAACACACACACTCCCTTCTAAACCTGCTATTCTATGATTCTGTAAGGATCTCCTGCTGGAGAAGGGGGTTGGACTAGAAGATGACCTCCGAGATCCCTTCCAGCCCTAGATTGCTGTGCTGTTTCAGAGTCTTCTGAGGCCAGGGTTTGTATCCTTCCTTCCA
Organism: Notechis scutatus; assembly: GCF_049901735.1. Taxonomy (NCBI): domain Eukaryota; kingdom Metazoa; phylum Chordata; class Lepidosauria; order Squamata; family Elapidae; genus Notechis; species Notechis scutatus. The sequence continues at coordinate 107,861,369 of NC_142010.1, read as the reverse complement.
CTCTTTTTTTCTCCCTCCCTCCCTGTAGTAGCTACTGAGATCCTATAGATGGTGCTAGACACTAGCAGCAAACTGCAGTGTTTAAAACCTATATGGGGCCTCTTGGTTACTTGCATGATCTCATTCCCTATATCTTGGTGAAGGTGCAAAGTCCCAGAATTTCCAGACATATAGGTGATATTTACTAACATCACCACTAGTCTTAAGGATTGGTTGGGAGGTTGTACCAATGTGGTTGAGAGGTTTCACCCATGTGGGATCTATTCTCCAATCCAAATACTGTATCTATGCTACTCTTCCTTGCTTGTAAAAATGGTATAAAAGAATAAACACTGCCCAGGCAGTCAGATATCTTGGCACCCTGCACAATGACTGGTCTTTGAAATCCATCACCTCCCTCCCTCCCTTCCTTCTTCCCTCCATGTATCGATATATCCATTCATATATCTCATTCAGTTTCTCTTCCCTCCCTGCCTCACTCTCTTTCTTTCTTTTTCTTTCTTTGTCCCTTCCTTCCATCTCTTTCTTAGTCTATCCCTTTTCTTCCTTTCACTTCCTTTCTCTTTTTTCTTTTTCTTTTCTCTTTCTTTTCTTTCTTGTCTCTCTCTCTCTCTTTCTTTCTTTTCTCTCTCTCTTCCCTCTCTCTTTCCCTCCCTCTCCCCCCCTCTCACTGTGTCTCTCTATGGCTCTCTTTCCCCCTCTGTATCTCTCTGTGTTTTTCTCTCTCTCTGCCCCTCTCCCTATCTTCCCTCTCTCTCCCCCCCTCTCTCTGTGTGTCTCTCTGTGTGTGCATATCTCTCTCTCTCTCTCTCTCTCTCTCTCTCTCTCTCTCTCTCTTCTCAAGCTCAGCAAGCTCTCCTTGGTGCTCTTTGCTACTTCTTTCATTTCTTTTTCTTTTTTCTTTTTGGAATCCAGACTGGCTGAACAATGATCACCAGCCATGGCGGAAGCGTCCCTTCGGGAGACCCTCCTCCTCCTCCTCCTCCCCCCCCCTCCTCCTCCTCCTCTTGCTACTAGCAGCTGTGGTGGGGCCGGGAGGGTACATGCACATGGGGAGACCCTCCTCAAGCGAGCAGCCACATGCCCTCTGCCCAGTTTTGCTGTGCTTTGGGGAGCATCTCTCCATGCATGTGCACCCTCCTGGCCCCACCACAGCCGCCGGTCAGGAGAGGAGGAGGAGAAGAAGAAGAAAGGGGTTGCCCAAAGGGATGCTTCCACCATGTCTGGAGATCGTTGTTCAGCCAGTCTGGATTCCAAAAAGAAGAAATGAATGTAGTGAAGAGCACCAAGGAGAGCTTGCTGGCTTGGCCCAGCTGTGGCTTTGAGACACACACACACACACACACACACACACAGAGAGAGAGAGAGAGAGAGAGAGAGAGAGAGAAAGGAGAAGATAGGGACCCGGCTGCTTTGCTATCCCCTGCCGTGACCCTTATCTTCTCAAGCCAGGCGAGGGAGGGGAGGGTGAGAGGCAGGACCAGCTGCTTCAGGCAAGGTGAAGAGGTGGTGACCAAGCACGGGCAAGTAAAAGCCTGGGGATGATGGCTCCCGGCTCAGCCAGCCCAAGGGGCTTTGAGGTCGGACGGCCTGGAGCAGCCAAGATCTGAGCAAGCATTGCACCGTGGCGTCCGCCCGCGGGTTCCCCTGAATGCTCACTTCTTTGGTGTTGGCTTTATGGAGCTGTGGGATGAGGCCTGGGCTGACGTGTAACAGCAGCACATTTAGCTGTGCTCACTTCTAAGTGTCCAAATAATCCAGTGAAGGTACTGGAGGAGTCGCTCAAGTAGACCTTCCCCCTCCGCAGTCCTCCTTCTGCAGAAAACAGCCATTTCCTGAGCTAAGAAGGCAAGGAGCTGTGGCTTGGCTCATCCAATTCCTACCCCAAATGGTCTCAATTTGGTGTGGAGAGGGCAGCTCCCCCTGGCAATCTCCCTTTCCCTCAGTGCTCTGACTTCCCATGGCCTGCCAGCCTTGAACACTGGGTCGGACCACTAGAAGGTCACTTCCCTGCTTCTCATGGCAGTCTTATGCTGGCCACTGCAGGACCCTCCACCTCCTTTCCTAACTTTCCCCTCAACTTCGAAATGATGATGCCTGTTGCCAACACGGGTGCGACCGGGTGGGCGTGGTGGGGCCAACCAGGGGCGAATGTTCTGGGTCCAACAAAAAGGCTGTGGGTGGGAGAGGGAAGGGGTTCAGGCAAAGGGGCCATCTGGGCGGCAAAGTGATCACCCAGGTTAGGGCAGTGGGCGGAGGCAGCAAAAGGCAAGTGGGGGTGGAAGGCAACTGGCAGTGGCAGGTAGAGGACTGGGCCCTGGAGCTTGCAGAGCTTCACTTACCCAGGGAGATCAGGCAGGGCCAAAAAATGAAGGCAGGCAGCAATAGCTGGCCTGGCAAGTGGGCAAAAGCAGGCTGCAGGTGATGCCGTGCATGCGTGACAAGGACTGACTGGGTGGGGAGGGGAGGGACGGGCAGAGAGGAGTGGGGCCAGCTAGTGGTGCCATTTGCTGGTTCTCCGAACTGTGCAAAATCATAACAACCAGTTCTATAGAACTGGACAGAACTGTAGAATCCCACCCCTGGGATTACAGACACACCATCGCAACTAGTTCAGCATTTTTTAAAGTAACTTTTACAAAAATAAGATATTGAGGAGCAATTTTAACATCATCCTTCTGTATTTTTTTTTTAATTAATGCAAATGACAAAGGTTCTTGTTAAAATAAATATATAACAACATAATCAACAGTGTTTGCTTGTGTATTAACCTATTTATGTTTTCAGTTTATACAATTTTTTTTTATCTTTTATGATTTTAAGTCACCCAGAGTTAAAATGTTTTTTAATGTTTTTTTTTACCCTGAGGTAAAATGGGCGGGTGTGGCCCATCCCTGTCCTGCACTTCCACCTCACATGCAGGATGAGCCTCCCACGATGGCCAAGGGGTTAAATTACACCCCCTGCTATAAAAATGGATCCTGGGCACTGGGCTGTAATGGAGAAACAGGCTGGCCTGAGGGAAGGAGGAGGAGCACCGGCTGCTCCGTTGCCTGTTTCTCCATTGCAGTGCAGCGTAGTGCCCAGGATCCACTTTGATAGCAGGGTGTGGGTAATTTAACAACCATTTCACCCAAACTGGTATGAACCAACTAAATCCCACCACTGGCTACATTGTAGTTGGTTCCAACATAAAGCCTTTTTTTAAATGATTTCATATTGCAGCAAGGGAGGAAAGTAAATAGCTTTTTACTTTCTTTTTTTTAAAAAATAAATCCCTTCCAGAAAGGTCTGAATGCTGTTTTTAAAAATCATCTGGTTAAAGAAAAATTAGGACCCGTGTTTCAAAATAGAAATGTTTTTCAATTCACTGTGGAGCTCACAAAGCTCACAGAGATGTATAGAAATGTCTAAGGGAAAACAGATTTGTGGCATTTTCTGTGAAACAGTTTTGCCTGCTTCTTTTTCCATTCAAGCAGAGTTATATGAGAGAAAGAGATATACTAACAATTTGGGTAGATTTGCAACATTTTTAGGTGTTAGGTGTGGGAAACGCACTTATTACATTTTTCACACACCTCTTCTCCTCTAATGGGAAAATCTCACTTAACTGCCAATTTTTTGTTTATAAAATTTATTGGCCCCCCATTTTACCTCAGGGTAAAAAAAAACATTAAAAAACATTTTAACTCTGGGTGACTTAAAATCATAAAAGATAAAAAATTGTATAAACTGAAAACATAAATAGGTTAATACACAAGCAAACACTGTTGATTATGTTGTTATATATTTATTTTAACAAGAACCTTTCTCATTTGCATTAATTAAAAAAAATTACAGAAGGATGATGTTAAAATTGCTCCTCAATGTCTTATTTTTGTAAAGGTTATTTTAAAAAATGCTGAACTAGTGGCGATGGTGTGTCTGTAATTTTTACTAAAAACAAAGCATAGGACTCCCTACATAGTAGTCGGAATTACTGCTGATCTTGCAGGAGTTGATATAATATGGGTCTTTATGTTGTTCTCTTTTGAACCTTTAGACAAATAAGAAACTGGACACCTGCATTGCCATATCATCATCAGTCCAGCCTCTAGTTGAAGAACAGCATTCTATCAAATATGCATTGTCCTTTGGAATGTGCAAAGGCAAAAGGGCCTTTGGAAAGAAGTTTTTTTAAAAAATCTATTTGGACACATACATTCAAAAGGGGTGGCAATCTATCCCTGGTTCTACAAATACAAAACTGGCACAAGGCGTTCTTTGTTTCCTATGATGCCATATTACAGAAGCAGCAGCCTGGCAGTCAACTTCTTAAGCAAGCCTATGCTGAGCTCTTTGTGCCTCAGTGCTATGCTGACAAAGTCAGCCATATTTGGAATGTTACTTTCAGAACTCAAAGAGCCACCTGTGGTTTCAATCCATCCAAGGGACGGAGGCAGTGATTATACATGGGGCATGTTATTGAGTGACGTGATGTGCCATCTGTGCCAGGCAGCCTCTTTCACAAGGGCATGACATGTTTCAAAACACACTGAGCAAACAAAGTAAACAAATAAGAATTGTAGCGGACTATTTATTGAACCAGCCCTCCAAAGCTGAGTTAGTAAGTCTAATGGGTATAACTCCACGCACAAATTCTCTTTGGTTTGTGCAAACTAAGTTTCCCTTCCTTGAAGACAGCTGAGAATAGTTACATCTTTTATGAAAAAATGTTCTTCAGGGAAAGCTATTATTATACGGTGTTTTTTAAATTTATTATCATTTTCTTTCATCAGCATTTCACTTTGTCTATAGAAGACCAAAGCTTGAGAGAGGAACAATACCATGGCCCACAGAAGTACAACTCTTAGCATCTCTGTATGACCAGGTTCAATGAGTTGCTGAGGCTTAGAATTCAGCAAAGTCAGGTGGTTTTGATCTAGGCAAAGCACATGATTTGTCCTATTCTGGTTTGAATGCAGTATTTCAGGCTGACTCTGCTCACTGCCAGAAGTTTGATTCTGACCAGCTCAAAGCTGATTCAACCTTCTATCCTTCCGAGATTGGTAAAATGAGGACCCAGATTGTGGGGGCAATATGCTGACATTGTAAACCACTTAGAGAGGGCTGTAAAGCACTATGGAGTGGTATATAAGTCTAAGTACTATGCTGGTGCTATTCTTGTATTCTCAAGGCATTCTTGTGAAGTAACTTAGCCATGATAAAGTCATGTTAATAAAAAAATATCATAACTGACAAAAGGCGTTTCCCTCCCTGTAGTCTGGCAATCTAAACCTCTGTCTCAGATATATTTAATTCACCTGAAGCAACACCAGGAAGGTACAGCTTCCCAACATGAACAAAAAGGGAGATGTGTTTAACCTTAAGAGAGGAGGAGAGTTATTACAAGTAGTCCTCAACATGACAGTTCATTTAGTAATTGTTCAAAGTTACAATGGCAATAAAAAAAGTGACTTAGGATTGTTTTTCCCAGTTACAACCTTTGCAGCATCCCCTTTTGATCATGTGATCAAAATTCAGATGCTTGGCAACTGTTTCATACTTATGACCATTGCAATGTCCCAAGGTCATGTGATCCCCTTTCTGACAAGCAAAGTCAATGGGGAAGCCAGATTCACTTAACAACCAGGTGATTAACTTATAAACTGCAATGATTCATTTAATAGTTGTGGCAAGAAATGGCCATAAAAAGGAGCAAAATTCACTTAACAAATGTCTCCTTTAATAACTGAAATGTTGGGCTCAATTGTGGTTGTAAGTCGAGGACTACCTGTAATACGTTAATATTGCTGTGATGAAAGCTGGAAGTTCTTTATGCATTCTTTTCTTTTTCTTTACCATAATTTCTTTTTTGGGGGATCCTTGGTGCTCTCTGAGCCTGCTTGTTTCCTTGCAGACATTTCATTATCCAAACTAGGTAACATCATTAGTGCTAGCATTTCTTTTTTTTTTTTTCTGCACTTTTTATTCTTTTTCCACAATCTAAGTTTAGTTTAAATTTGTTTTTACTATTGTAATTTAAAATTCTTAATTAAAATATATTTTCAGAAAATAAACAAAGCAAGTAGGAGTCCAACTTTTTGATTATTCTGTACAAACATTCCTGTGCAATAAATCTAGTTGCAAACAAGAGCAAGCAAGGCTTATTGTTTTGGCTAAAACTTCTTAAAAAAAACCACAATTCTCTTCTGATATGGAATATAGGCTACCTCTTCTTTCCATTAACTGTTATCTGATCCTTCCATGGAAGCTGTTGTATGAACTTCACTGCATTACTTTACATTTCTAGAGTGCTGAAAAGGATCATCAAGGGTTGCCTCTTTGAAGCTGATGTAACAATCATCAGGGAATCTATTTCTTTAGTCTAACCCTATCCAGGCAGCTTACTTGGACTTGTTGGATCTCCAAATCTTCGGAGTCTCCCACTGGAGGTCCTTGAGGTTCCTGGGACAAAGAAGAAAATGCGTGGAGTGATTAAACAGATATTAGACTCAGGGCATCCTCAGTTGTTTTGGCAAAAGCTAACACATTAAATAAGCTTGGAATATCTAAATATGCAGTTATAAATCACCTGA